>NC_056743.1:726135672-726435672 GCF_019279795.1 Protopterus annectens
CCACAGCCTTACAGACAAAACTCTTAAGGATGATGCATGAATAATTTCTGGGGTAAACAGTAGAGACATGTCTATGAAGTGGAACAACCAGTGCTGTAAACCACACTTCCAGGACTGAGCATATATTCAGGCTCAGATTAAATAGCTTATTGTACATATTTGGTAGGGCATATTTGGTAGTACTCATCAGCCAGGCATGTTATCTGGTCCCATAGAAAAATGGTTCTTTGTCTAGAGCAGGACTTTCAGAACATGTTCCTTAGTAATCATTGAAAAGGATGGGAGTTTGGGGGTTGTTGAGTAATACGAGGAAGTACAGCTTTGGATGGTCATCTCATGAGTGAAAATCCCACTTAAATTATTTGCTAGTATATTAATGTCCACGGAGTCAAGTAGGTTTTGCCATTTAATACAAGTTCAGTACACTGATGAGTACTGTTTCTTAGACTTCTAGCATAACTAAGGAGGGATATGCAATTATTCTTGGCTTCAGATGCTAACTTGAGTTCATGAGTTGCCTTAATAGCTCTAATAGTCTTAAATATTTTTCCTGACTTTTGAGGGGTGAGGGATGATCTTCAGATCTGCTGTACAAGTTTGAGTTTTTTACCTTTTATTGTAGATTTCATTTATATTGGTGGACCACCAGGATGATTTGTTTTGCTTTTACATTTTTCATTATAGTGGGATATGAATGGGATTGACAATTCTATATGTTTATCTATATGGATGTAGAAATTCTTGGTGACTATCTTCTGAGGCACTACTCAAGGTGATAAGTGAATTTCAAGATTTCATCACAGAATTTGAGGCAATTACTGTGCTTGAATTATCTAAATTCTGATATATTGGTTTTGGCTGGTCGGATAGCCTGAAGAATAAGTTTACTTTCATAGGGTCTGACTTAATTGGAGAGAGAGTGGAGTTATGCATGCTGATGTAACAACTTAGCACCAAGGCAAGAAAACTGTGTCTTCTGGTTGGGCTAGTAACAATCTAGCCCACTGAATTATTTGTTTGGTCTAAAATCTTAGGAGAATATCCGATGTTGGAGGTGTAGGTTCTCTAGGCAATGGATGGATAGTTAATGCCTACCAGAAAGATGCAGTTCTTATTTATTGGGAGTTCACCCATGATGTTTAAGAACTGGATATTAAACTGATAGTTGATTCTGGATAGTGCGATTTGAAGTTTAATAAGTTTAGTTCCTGAATCTCTGTGAATGTGTCTAGAGGTAATGTGGTGTATGACAAATATGGATAACCTCACCTGAGTTGCTATTGGGTCTAAAGGCGTGGTAGGGGCTAAACCCAGGTATGTAGGAAAAAAGAAGTTATGCACTCACCATAACGTTCCATCTGAGTAGGTAACTTAATTTGTCAGCAACCTGTGGGTATCGGATCCGACCTGGATCCGAGCCGGCAGCTTTCCAAGCTGAAGATCTGAGCTCCAAGCTATTTCCCCTTACCCAAAATACCATGCTATCTCCTTCCAGTCCTCAGATCGCATTTGCCCAATTATACAATGTCACCTAGACAAAACAACAACTGGAAACATCCTAACCTAATGAATACCAAAAGCTGATATAATTCTAGGATTCAGATAACCAGAGAACCAGGTTTTGGGAAGGAGGGGGGGTGGGGGGGGGGTCGGTTGCTGACAAATGAAGTTACCTACCCAGATGGAACGTTATGGTGAGTATATAACTTCTTTATCTGAAGTAGTTAACTTCATTTGATCAGCAACCTGTGGGACAGAGTCCCCAGCTACCATAAAACTTGGGAAGTCCTCAAGGAAGGATATTCCGGAGCACTGCAGAGCCAAAAGCTGCTCTTCCTCTGGATATTAAATCTAATTTATAATGAGAGATAAAGGTATGAGAGGAAGCCCAAGCAGCCGCAGAACAAATATCACCCAAGGGCGCTCTTGACGAGAAAGCAGTAGCAATAGAACGGGTAGAATGGGCATGAACCCCTAAGGGCTCAGGAAGACCAGATATCTTGTATGTGAGCAAAATGCAGTGAGAAATCCATCTAGCTAGAGTCACCTTCGACACTGGCTTACCCAAGAAAGGATTCTCAAAGGATACAAAGAGCTGCTCTGACTTGCGAAAGGCAGCTGTTCTGTGTAGGCAAAAACGCAATTGTCTATGAACATCTAACAAAATAAGTTTGTATTCCCCTTTATTTTGGTATTTAGGGAAGAAAACTGGTAGATTAATGGACTGATTGATGTTCGCCTCGGAAGCCACTTTAGGTAAGAAGGAAGGGTTAGTCCTGAGAGAGACTCTGTCCTTATGGAAAACAAGATATGGGGGTTTAGTACAAAGGGCATGGAGTTCTGACACCCTTCTTGCTGATGTAATGGCTATTAAGAAAGCAGTTTTCCAACATAAGAATTTTAAATCAACAGAAGCTGCAGGTTCAAAGGGTGGTCCAGTTACAGCCTGAAGGACCAAAGTTAGGTCCCATGGGGGAACAGCGTTCCTAATAGGAGGTCTCAAAAGAAAGGTTCCTTTTAAGAAGGTCTTACAAATCTTAGCGGAAGCTAAAGGACTAAGATTGTCTCCAATGTGGAAATGGGAAATGGCAGCCATTTGAACCTTTACAGTAGAAGAACTGGCCCCTTGCTGAAAAATATGAGATAGGCCATTCAGGCACTGCTGGAATGGGAGCAGTGAAAGGATCCAAATTCTTATGCAAAGCCCAAATGGAAAACCGTTTCCATTTGCTGTTGTAAACCTTCCTGGTAGAAGGCTTATGCGCCACTACCAGGATGGATCTAACTGCGGACGAGATACCGGGAGTCCTGGCAACTAATGGATCTGGATCAACCAAGCTGAGAGCTTGAGTTCGTCCAGATTCGGAGTTTCTAATCACGAAGGATGAGAAATCAGATCCTGAATGGGATCTAAGATCCAAAGAGGAGCTATGAGATGAGACCGTAGGTACGGGAACCAGGTTTGACGAGGCCAGAATGGGGCTATGAGGATAATCTTGTTCCCCAACCGATGTGCATTCTGTAAAAACTTTGTCATTAACGGAAGAGGAGGATAAGCATAAAGAAGACCGGATGGCCAAGCATGAATTAGACAGTCTCTGGGGCTCTCCCCCGGAGGGGGAATTAGAGTGAAAAACTTGCTGCACTTCGCGTTTGAAGGTGATGCGAAGAGATCGCAGCAAGGCTGACCCCACTTGCGGAAGATCTGTTTCGCTACTAAGGGGTTCAGAGACCACTTGTAACGCGGGAGGATAGTTCGACTCAGCTTGTCTGCTAGGATGTTGGACCGACCAGGAATGCGCATTGCTAACAGAAAACGGTTGGTGGATATCGCCCAAGCTCAAACTCTCATGGCCTCTCGGCAAAGAGGGTAAGACCTGGCCCCCCCCTATTTGTTGATGTACCAGACCACTGACATGTTGTCTGTCTGAATTGCAATAGTCCCTGGAGGGAGAAAGGCATGAAGAGCTTGCAACGCTAGCACCACCGCTCTCATCTCCAGAACACTGATATGCAGAACGGTCTCTGTCTGAGTCCACGTACCTTGGACAGTTCTGCCCATACAATCCCCCCCCCCACCCAAGGCGAGGAGCGTCCGTGGTTACCGTGGCTTGGGGTTGTGGCATTATGAACGGTCGTCCTTCCTGAAGCTCCCGAGATTGGAGCCCCCATATGAGGGAATTTCTGCAAACTCTGCTGAGGGGAATCGGAGAGTCTAACGGGTGTTGAAGGATGGACCACTGGACCTGCAAGGTCCACTGGAGGACCCTCATGTGCAAGCGAGCTAAGGGTGAAAGGCTGATTGCTGCTGCCATGGACACTAAGGCTCTCAGAACTAACTCCACTGATGGGGCTGGAGATTGAAGGAGTGCTAGGACGTGAAGGGTTAAGCTGCGAAGCCTGTCCGATGTCAAGAAGGCCTTGGTCTGAAGCGTATCTATTCTGGCCCCTATGAAGTCCAGGACTTGCATTGGTCGAAGGGATGATTTCTTGTAATTTATAGTGATTCCCAACCGGGAGGCTAAGAGCAGGAACAATTCCTGGCTGAGCAGAGTAGATGCCTGGTGGAGGCAGCAAGGAGTCAGTCGTCCAGGTAAGAAAAAAACTGTATTCCCTGAAGCCGCAGGTGGGCCGCTACAACTGCCATGACCTTGGTGAACACCCTGGGGGCTGCGGTGAGGCCGAATGGTAGGACGCTGAACTGGTAATGACTGGCTCCCAACCGAAAGAGGAGAAACCTCCTGGATCATCTGTCCATGAGAATGTGGTAGTATGCATCCTTGAGGTCTATGGAGCACATCCAGTCGTTCTCCAGCAGTAGGGGGAGAATGGAATGAAGAGTGACCATCCGGAATTTCTCCTTGGCAACAAAGAGGTTCATTGCAGAAAGGTCGAAAATTGGTCTCAAGTCCCCCGTCTTTTTTGGCACCAAAAAGAACCTGGAGTAATTGCCTAACCCGGACTGGTCTGGGGGGACGTGCTGGATGTCTCTTTTTTTCTAGTAGCTTCTTTATTTCCAAAGCTGCAGCCTCCCTCTGACTGGATGGAACATCGGGGAGGCGCCTCGATTGAGGAGGAAGGTTTATGAAGGGAATAGAGTAGCCTCTGGATATTATTCAAAGCACCCAGCGATCTGTCGTGATGGACTCCCATAGTGCCAGGTGCTTCGAAAAATGCCCCCTGACTGCCTCCAGAGAGGAGCAGTTGGGCAACCCCTCAGGGCTGCTGCGTGGGTCGATCAGAGAAAGGTTCTCCTGACCCAAAATTCTTCGTCCCCCCCCCTCTGCCTCTGGGCTGGCGTCCACCTTGTCCCCTTCTGCCTCTGAAGGACAAAGGGTCTGGAGCGTAACGGGACTGCTGAGATTTCCGGAACCACATCTTCATTTGTCCTCTCTGGTTCCTGGAAAAGGACTTTTGAGGAGCCGAGAAGCGGATTCCGACTGCAGACAGCGTCTTCACGTCTTTCTTGCTCTGGACCAATGTATCGCCGACGGTCTTGCCAAACAGGGTGGAACCGAAGGGAGCATTCGCGAAGGACACCTTGAAGGGTTCCGCAAAGTCGGAGCCAGGCGTGATGCCATAAGGCGATGCCTGATACGCTGGCTCTAGCGGCCCCTTCCATGGCATGGGAGAGTAGCTGCATAGACATGTTCGAAACAGATTTCAGAGTGGCCATGCGAGTCAAGAAGGTCCGTTTGTCCTCGGCCGACATGGGGAGACTCAGCGTATTCCTTCACTAGATCCTGTTGAAGCCTAATCACATGGGCCAAGTAATTCAGCGCCCTTATGGAAAAGGTAGCTGAAGCAAACATCCGCTTTCTGATGTGATACATCCTCCGAGACTCCTTATCAGAAGGATGGACCGAGGAACTATCCTGTGCCAGTTCCTTCTTGGAGGCAGCCGCCACCACCATGGCATCTACCGGGGAACCTTTACTCCACGCTGTCCTATCCAGCGGGTAACTAAGGATCTTATCTGGTCTCCTGGGGATTGGCTCTACAGTGTCCGGCTCCTTCCATGCCCTGGTAGTAATGAGGTTTACCAGGAGGTCGGCTGGAGGGGACACCCAAGAGGTAGAAGGGCCTGCGTCAAATGCCTCCAGAAACACCGACTCATCCTAGGAAGGCTTTTGGGGTGACCACCCCCCCTTTTAGGTGTAGCAGTTCCATAATGTCTCCAAAGGAGACGTCCTCGGGGGGGGGGGGGGGTGACCTGGGGGAACCTTCCCCTTCCTATAAATCTGTGTCTTCCGTGAGGGACTCGGGGGAGTCCAAGTGCCTCCTTTTACACTTACGTTTGTGAGGGACTGTCCAAGGAGGGCTCACCAACAGGGTCATGTTCCTCCAGTGGGACTGACTGGGACGTCGACGGAGGCTGTCCCTGGGGCCGGATGATGGAAGACAAGCCCATCTGTGGGGGAATGGTGGCTGGATCCATAGCACGAGCAAGGGGTCTAGAACCTCTTGAGAGAACCCTCTCCACCACGTCGAAGGCCAAAGGTGAACTGCTTTCTCTGGTTTCCATGAGCAACACCCTATGATCCGACATGGGGATCGGTGTCGGCGCCGAAGCAATCGGACCCGAAAGGGAAGTGTGCTCCGACCGCAAAGGAGCCGAAGACACACCTACCCCCTCGGATCCGACGCGCGGCTCTCAGCTCCGAGAGCTTGGATCTGAAAAGGGATCCGACAAACTCGAGGGCATGGCCGGCGTCGAAGTAGCATTTACTGTCGGCGCCGACTCCCTGACTCCGAGACTACTCGTATCCAACGTTGGCTCCGAAAACTGATAATGGGTCGGAGAAGGAGCTATGGAGACAAAAAAAGAGGCCAAGCTCCCCCCCGGAGGGGGGGGGGGGAGGCAGGAACACTCCCATCTGCATCTGGGCTTGTAGGAAGCGATGCATCATCCGGTCCATGTCAGCGTCTGAGAGGCTTCATGTCGACCTAGAAGAGGCTGCCGAAGCTGGCCGGGAAGGCCGCCGCGACTACCTTTAAGATGGCCGTGGCTCCTCCTCCGGCAAGAAACATGGGGAACGGAGCCGAGAGGGGGAAGACCCGGGAATATTCAGGGGAGAAGAGAGCTGTTTAGCCGGTGGGGCAGAGTCGGCCTGCTGCTTGTGGCTCCTATGTTTCTCTCTATCCCTATCACTCACTCTCTCTCTTTCTCTCTCTCTCCTCTCTTTTATCTTTGCCTCCTTCTCTCCCTGGGAAATGGTGGGAGGTTGAGTCCCAGCCACGGGAGATAGCACAGCAGGCTGAACAGCCGCATCCGTGGCTGGAGCTACTGAGGGAGAGGAGGAAGAAGCAGAATCCGCAGACAAAAGACCCGCCAGGATCAGCTTGTTCCTCCTATCCCTCACAGCCCGGGGGTTAAAGGCTGCGCAGATATGGCAGCCCGATGATAAATGCGCTACCCCCTGGCAAAGAACGCACTGAGTGTGGCCATCCGCTGGGGAGAGCTTATGGCCACACTCAGAGCACTTAGAGAAAATGGCCTTAGGCCATAACAAAAACCACAACCACACACACAGACACACAAGAATAAGGGGAAGGGTGAATATACTAAAATTATGCTAAGCTAATGGGTTTAAACCAGACACAAACACACACCTCTCTAATTTTACCAAAAAGTCAAGAATTTGACAAATACTTCCTACCTAACCGCCAGGAGCTTGTAACTCGTGCTTGTTAAAGCTGCGGCAAACGAGATCTGAGGACTGGAAGGAGGTAGCAGGGTGTTATGGGTAAGGGGGAGGAACTTGGCGCTTCTCAAGGTCAGCCAGCTTTATTGTTCAGACTTCTGGCAGTGAGCACAGCCACCTTAACTTGATCCTGTTTTGATAATCGATACTTTTGCTATGATGAAATGTTCAATAACTTACTTTGCCTTCAAAAGGCACTATGAGAGCAGCAAATATTTTAGCCAGTATGTGGAAGCCTTTGAACAGGAGATGCATCTTTTGTAAAACTATCAGGACTGCTGAGGATTCTTTTCTGTGCTGTCACATACAGGAGTCCCCCTAAAATGACACCATGTATTTAGCCAACTGTTGCGGAGTTAATATTTTTTTAACCTAGGCATTGTTTGTGAATGATGTATTCCAATTAGTATCAGGGTCTTGCCTGAAATTGTGACATGCACAGAAAGCCTAGACATGTTTCTTTTCATCTCCCACAAGGTTTTTTTGCCTCAAGTCATATCTGGTGCAAGGGTTCCAAGGGCCCCTTGAGTGGTCTGAGATCCTGGCACCTGAAAGACAACTCAATGTTACCCTTTATCTATCTTCACAAGTGGGGAATCTGTGTATTTTGTTATGGAGTCACCTATCAGTAAAATACTTTTTGTTAAGTGGTATGGTGTACTGGAGTTGAAACTGTGTGTCATGGTGATTCTTAATTAAAGGTGAAATATTATATGCTGTGTCATCTGATACCGAGTTTTGCATGACTTAATCCTTTAAGGTTTAAGTTATGATTTCTTTACAGTATCAGCATATGGCATACCAGTGTGTCAGTGTTTAGCGTGCACGTTTTTTTAGTGAGAGTGAGGCTTCCATGTTCCACAAATATTTTCACCTATCTCAAAGTTATTTGTGTTTAATAGGAGTTCATTATCTGTGAGCAAAAGGCAGCTGCTACACTGCTTTAGGATAGCTAGCACTATGAGACTGGCAACAGAGAGGAAACAGGTAGCCTAACCTTCTGTACTATTCAGTATAAAGTAAAACAGGGAAAAGATGCCAGAGTCACAAACCAAACATGCTGAGATTCAACTCACGCTAAATAAACTATCAGATTATAGCATGTTACAGGGCCCTTCAATGATACCTGAAAGCCATATCAATTTCTTAAATATATTTGAGTGAACTTCAAATACACAAAAACTCCATCATCCTGGGACACTAACTACCAGATGATAAACTGAAACCTATACCTCAAATGTAATCTATGTCCAAAAATTCCTCAACTTCATAAACAATTCCCTGGATCAAATAGTCAAGGAGACCACTACTGGATAACATGTTCTTGACCTGGGCCTTACAAATATGATATATGTGTGCACTGTTGCACTACTATACTCACTCCAGTTAAGTCTAACAAGAAATTAGCAACCTTCCCATTCAAGATCCCTAAACCAGCAGATGCAAACATCACAGTATTCAAAGATTCCAAACATACAAACGTCCTTCTATTCTATGATGAAGTCTTGAAGTTGTAGAATAACTGCTGCTCACAAAATGTGGACGGAGCTAGTAGCTATACAAATAAATTCTATGGTCACTACCAAATCTAAACAAAATGGGAATGGTAATAGCAAGCTAGCTTGGTGCTGGTGGTTTATATGCCTAAATAAACATCACAATAAAAGGAAAATCTCTTTAGAATATTCAGCGAAACCAAAGACCCACAATTAAGTCAACATCAAAAGGTTATCCAAGATATTGGAAAATACGACCAGGAAAACAAATGCTTCCAGTGAATTTAAGACTGATATCAGAAGCTATGGATAATTACAGATCCTTCTTTACTTATGTCAGGAAGTTACGAAACACCAAATAACGCTCTGAACTTATTCATATAACGGCACTACCTACTCTAATTCAGTGGATATCACAAATATATTAGCAAACAAATTCAGTGCAAATTTCACCCCAGAGACATTTAAATAAATCCCACATGCACCACAGGATCTTAACCCCCCCCCCCCCCCCGCCCATCACCATTGCCATAGAACACTTGTTAAAAGTTTTCTTCAAAACAAAAGAATACATCCTCTATGGGACATAATGTACCAAGCTGCTTGATGAACAGCATTAAACATCAGATGGTGTACCCACTCCTTTAACTATTCAACATGAGCTTAGCCATCATTTTTCCCCAGAGATATGACACACAGCAACTGTGATTCCACTCCACAAAAGTGGCTCCACTGTGGACCCTGAGAATTACAGACCCATCAGTCTGACTAGCCTCATCTATAAGGCTATGTAATAAGTCATAACAGACCTCATAATCTAAGATATAAAAAATCTTAAAAGACTTGATCCCCCTCCCCAACAATATGGCTTTGCTAGGAGTAGATCCTGTCAAATGAATATAGTGATTTTTTTTTTGAGAGAATAACGCAAACCATGGACATTGTACCTAGACTGCATCAATGCATTTGATAGCGCATCACATGCCAACATTATCAACAAGCTAATATGTTACAAATTGATCCTTATGCAGTTAGATGGATAGTGAGCTGGCTGAAGGAAAGAAACCACACTGTGAGGGTGGTTAATGCCCTCAAAGACAGCATGAAAAGTAACCAGTGGAATACCACAAGGATCCATGCCATAACCTCAGCTATTTGGAACATACTTCTCTGATCTCCAAATCAAAAATGGGGAACTCTGGTTAAAGTCTGCAGATAAGTGTAAAAAAAGAAGTTATGTACTCACCATAACGTTCCATGTGTTGTTCATCTCGCCTTCATTCTTAGCAGGTTGGGTTCGGAACAGATTCTTGGGTCTGACTCAGCCTTATACAAAAATCAAGGTCTTCCACTAGCTCGTGGCTAAAAAACCCTATCCCATCATGCACTAGGAGAGCTCCCAAGATCTTATTTACACATATAGCTAAATAAAGGTCACTAAACATGTTATAGAGCAATCAAAAAGGTCAGAGAACATTAACAGCAAATTGCATTGATCGGTCTTTCAGGAGCAAAGGGCTGAGGGAAGAAGGGTGGGAAGTAAGAATGAAGGCAAGATGAACAACACACATTTAACGGTTATAGTGAGTACATAATGTATTTATGTGATGCTGTCCTATCTCGCCTTCATTCCTAGCAGGTTGTGACAGCATCCCTAGCACCATCTTTCTTGGGTGGCTCAAAGGAGAATATTCAAAACAGTGGACCCAAAGGAGGCCCTGTTCGTGGAGGCCAAATCCACTTTGCAATGAGTGATAAAGGTATGAGGCCTTGCCAATGTTGCTGCAGCACAAATGGTATCAATTGGTAATCTCGCCCGAAAGGCAGAAGAGATTGCAATGCTCTTGCAGAATGACCTTTTACTTTATGGGAAAGTTCTTTGTTTTGAGATTGGTAAGTAAAGGTAACACAATCTGATAACCATTTTGAAAGTGTGACTTTAGACACAAGCAGCACCTTTCTTCGAGTCTGAATAGGATACAAATAATTGGTCAGATTTTCTGAAGTCCTATGTAAGTAGAAATGTAATTGTCTATGTACACCCAGTTGGTGTAGCATATATTCTGCCTTGTTCCTATAGTTGGGGGGAAAAACTGGTAGCTCTATGGATTGATTCAAGTCAGATTCTGAGCATACTTTGGGAAGAAAGGATGGGTTTGTTCATAGGGATACTATGTCTTTATGGAAAAGCATGTAAGGGGCTTTATTGATCATGCTTGCAGCGCTGAAACTCTTCTAGCAGAAGTAATTGCTACCAAAAGAATCGTCTTCCAAGTCAGATACTTGAGATTGCAGGATGATGCAGGTATGAATGGAGGAAGAATTAAAGGGGATAAGACAAAATTCAGGTCCCATGGTGCTGGAGGGGCTTTGATGGGTGGTCTTAATAAAAAAGCACCTTTAAGAAACGCCTTGCAATGTCTGTGGGACATCACATTGGGGCCTGATTCACCTAGATGGAAATTAGATATCCCTGCTAACAGAACTCGAATAGTAGCTGCAGCTAAGAATTCAAGAATGGAAGCTATTGGGGCAGAGAAGGGATTACAGCGATTATTCAAGGCCCATGAAGAAAATCTTTTCCATTTGCTTACATATAACTTCCTCGTTAAAGCCTTATGAGATGAGATCAGGATATGTATTACTGACAAAGAAAGGTTAGGGAGCCTTGCTATGTTTGGAATCGGAGCAGCCAAGCTGTCAAGCTGAGGGTTCAAAGGGAGGGGTGGAATATCCCTGATGCACGAGTCAGGAGATCTGAAGCTGGGTTCAGAATCCACAGCTCCTCCTGGAGATGAGGCCAAAGGAAGGGGAACCAGATTTGACGAGGCCAGTATGGAGCAACTAGTATCAAGTTCCTTCCCAAGGAACTGGCTTTCTGAACAACTTTTATCAACAGAAAGGGAGGAAAAGCGTAGAGGAGACCCGAGGGCCAATCATGTACAAGTGAATCCCTTGGTGATTCCCCCAGAAGGGGGATGAGGGCAAAATAGCTGCTGTATTTGGCATTCATGGATGTGGCAAACAGGTCGCAGCAAGGCTGGATCCATTTGTGAAAAATCTTTTCCGCTACTTCTTGTTTTAGGGACCACTCGTGAGGCATCAGAATCACTCTGTTGACTCTGTCCCCTATCACGTTGGATTTCTCCGGGATGTGCATTCTTATCAGAAAGCATTGGGAGTTGGTCGCCCACTGCCATACTCTCTGGGCCTCCCGACAAAGGGGGTAAAGACCTGGTTCCTCCTGGTTTGTTTATGTACCAGACAACTGACATGTTGTCTGTCTGTATTGCAATAGATCCCAGCAGAAGAGAGTCTTGGAATGCTTGCAAAGCTAAAAACACCGCTCTCATCTCTAGGACCTTGATGGGCAAATGGGCCTCGTGATCCTGCCAAGTGTCTTGGACTGTTCTTCCCAGATAATGCCCCCCCCCCCCCAATCTGGGTTGCGTCCGAGTTCACTGTGGCTAATGGCTGTGTAAGAAAAAAAGGGTCGACCTAATGTCACATGAGTGGAATGAAGCCACCAATGGTCTTTCTTGCAAGATTCTGTTATCAAAATTTGGAGAGACATGGGTAGCTCCTGCATGGACCACTGAGTGAACAGTAGCTGCTGCATAATTCTCATATGCAGACGTGCTAATGGAATCATGGTTGTTGCTCCTGCCATGATCCCAAAGACATTCAGGACTGTTCTTGCTTGTACTTTTTTCTTGGAAAGTAGGTTTAGGACCTGACTTCATAGAACTTGTACCCTTTCACAGGGAAGTTTTGCCATCATTTTTGTTGCATCTAGATCCGGTTCTATAAAAATGATACGCTGAGATGGCAACAAGACAGATTTTTCGTAGTTAATTGTGATTCCTAGGTAAGAGATGAGATGCAAGGTGGGGTGTCTCACTTTCGATGCTCGGTGGTGGCAGTTAGGAGCCAGACATCTAGGTACGGAAACACTCGGAATCCTAGGCATCTCAAGTGAGCCGCTACTACTACCATACACTTGGTGAATACTCTGGGGGCTGTAGTGAGGCCAAAGGGCAGAGCTCGGAACTGGTAGTGACAAACTCCCAGTCGAAAGCGCAAATGACTCCTGGATCCCCTGTCCATTTTTATGTGGTAGTATGCATCCTGGAGGTCTATAGAGCTCATCCAATCGTCATGTCCCAGAAAAGGGAGCACTGACTGCAGTGTTACCATCAAGAACATTGACTTTCTTCCTGATTTGTTTAATTTGCGGATTTCCAGGATGGGTCTCCAGGCCCTGTTTTCTTTGGAACTAAAGAGAACCACGAGTAAGTTCCGGATCCTATTTGGTGTGCGGGGACTGTCTGGATGACTCTCTTGTCTAGCAACTTTTGTATTTCCAGAGTTGCCTGTTCCCTTTGATTGGGTGAACGTCCGGGATGTTTTTTGTGTTTGGGACAGGGAAAGAAAAGGGTATGGAGTAACTTCTGGATACGATGCTTTGTACCCACTTGTCTTTAGTTATTGTTAGCCAGGCTTCTGGGTACAAAGATAAGTGGCCCCAGAGTGCCTCCAAAGATGGACAGGTGGGCCTCCTTTCAGAAGCCCTGAAAGAGCTTACCAAGGAATGATTCCTTGTCGCCCTGGTTTTGCGTACCCCATCTGCCACGTGGTCGATGTCTTCCATTAGTACTTGCCCCTCTGCCCCTGGGGGGAAGAATCACCATGTACGTCCTGGAAAGCTCTCTGGGATTTTTGAAACTACATTTTCCCCCCTTTTTGACTCTTTGGATAAGGTCTGGTAGATGGGGAAAAACGGACTGCTACGGCACAGAGTCTTTCCTTCTTGTTCACACTTGGTTAGTATGTCCTTGACTTTTGGCCCAAACAAGGATGAGCCATTGAAAGGGGCGTTCACAAAGAAAGATTTAAAGGGCTCCGCAAAGTCACACAAGCACCTCCAGGAATGTCTCCTTAGGGAAATTACTGAACCTGCTGCCCTGCTCGCTCCATCTGCTGCATAAGAAATTAGCCTCATGGAGGAGCTGACCACTGAATTTAAGGTGGAAAGCTAAGAGGAAACCTTCTCTGACACCCCTTCAGCTACTGAACCTTGGAGGGTATCTCCTAGCGCTTTCAAGAAATATCTCTAAAGTCTAGTAAAATGAGTCCAATAATTCAGTGATCCAAGCGCAAAAGTCGCCTAAGAAAAGATATGCTTTCCATATCTGTCCATCATACAAGACTCTTTGTTCATCAGATGGACAGAAGAGGCTATCTCAGAGTTCCTTTTTGGTGGCTGCCACCACCATCATAGCATCTACTAGGACTCCTTTGGTTAAAATTTTTTTATCTGTGGGTGATGTGATAAATTTGTTTGGCCTCCGTGCAACAGGTTCCAATGAATCTGGAGACATTCACACCATTCAAGTCCATCAGTTCATCAAAAGGCGGAGACACCCAAATGGCAGAAGGGCGAGACCCAAAGGCCTTCAGGTATACAGACTCCTCCTCAGAAGGGTTGATGGATTTCCAGTTGCCTCTCTTAGTATTTCCAGGATGTCCACACAGGAGACATCCTCAGAGGGTGACAGTGGGGACCCTTCTGAATCATCAAGGTCTGTATACGATGTGATGGACTCCTCTGGGGAGTCTAAATGCTTCCTCTTGCATAGCCTCTTCTGAGGGACCTCTTCAGAAGGGTATTCTGGAGAGGTTTCGGAAGAGAGGGGGTTGCCCAGTGGGGCATCCTGAAGCCTAGGGTCTCTGCATCTCTGTGGATGCAGTGGTGTGGAGATGGACACTGGTGCCTTTGAGGAAAGAATGTCCCGACCCGAGAGTGGACCTGTCTGTGGAGACAGCACGCTCATCACCTCGAATGTCCCCCGCTACTGATTTGAGGAAACTCCCGGCTCCAAAGAACCAGAGGGAATCCCCAGAACCAAGGGGATTGGCTCCAAGGCTGAGGTAGGAGTCGAGCTCACCGGAGCCAAGGCCCCAAGAGGCAAGTTCGGATCAGACAACTGTCTGATCCGACTCTCTTCCCTGGACCCAAATGGAGAACATTTGGCTCCTTGACTCCTTAAGTTCGAATGAAACCTAAGACATCGAAGCAGTAGTTGACCCAAAGATCCTGTGATAGGTCTCGGCTCCGATGGTTCCACTACGATCAGTTCTGGACATTCTGGCTGGCTCCGAGATCGGATCGGAGGAGGAATCATCAGTTAAAGGGTAGGCTTGGTTCAGAAGCCCTCTGTGTTGGATCCGACAGCAGTTTAGCGAGCACCTATGTCCTTAATAGCTGCTGCACCACTTGATCCACATCATCATCGGACAGGCTCCTGGAGGATCGAGTAGAGGGGGCGGGAGATTTAGAGGATTGTAGCAAAGGAGACCTCAAAGTGGTAGATACCAGTTCCAATTCGGGGGACCGGCTCCACAAATGAAATTCCATCAGCACAGACACTGAAGGAGCCAAGGTAGCAGGCTTCTCAGGCCCGGCAGCCTTCGGGTCCAGGGCTGAAACTTTAGGTAATTTTTTTGATGGCTCTGACTGAGCGCTTGATAATGAGGATCTTTTCCCCGACTTGTCAGACTTAGAAGAGGGGATTTGCCCAATTTTCAAGTACTCTGACCTTCTATCGCTTCAGAAAAAGGGGTCTTTATCAGGCATCTCAATATGAACTTGCTTTTTCTTTCTAGAAACACTCTATGACTACAAGAGTGACAAATGGCACAAGACTCTTGCAAGTGAACTTCTCTGAGACAGTATACACAAATTGTATTGCCCATCAGTAATGGACATTGTCTGACTGCATTTAACGCATTTCATAAACCCAGAGGGTTTAGCTTCCTTAGAATCCTTTGAAGCCATAGTACAAGTCAGCAACCATAATGGAAAGCAGCAAACAATACTCTATATGTATAAAAAGTATACTACTATTTTTTTTTTTTAACAATCAGAAAGACAAAACATCAAGACAAGGTGAGAAAAAGGAAAAAAGCCCTCTAATTTAAACGAGCTAAGACAACTCTAGCAAACAGAACAAGAAAAAATACTTAAAGGAGATTCTAAAGTCTATTCTCTAACTTAAGTGAAGTAAGCCTTGAGAGAATAAGGGAAGGGAAGCCCTCTAACTAAAACGGGGTCTAAATTATCAGTTTGAAAGTCAGGATATGGGAAAAAAAGCCTTGCGAGGAAATGATGGCCAACAGTAGTGGAAAAACTCAGGGGGGGGGGGTACTAACTACACAACAAGTTAACTCGGTAAATATTAAACAGTTAGAAATAGCTAAGAATTGTTTGACAATATCAAGAAGAAAAATGTCTGCTTAGCCAGATCCAGTAGGAGAGCACCCGATCTTGTTTAGCGGCAAACGAGATCTAGGGAGGTCTCCTAGTGCATGATGGGATAGGGTTTTATAGCCACGAGCTAGTGGAAGACCTCGTGTTTTTCTATAAGGCTGAGTTCTGAACCCATCCTGCTAAGAATGAAGACGAGATAGGACATCATCACCTTGAACGTTATGAACTTATAATGCGACAGCTATGTTGTCTTCTTCCATCCATCTCAGCCTGTGGGTTATCAGATAAGAGGGTGGAAATCAGACTATGATTCTAAAGCTTGAACTCTTCTCTCCTATATTAATACCCTTTAAACAAGCAATAAACAAAAAAATATCAGGCCAAAGCCTAAAGAGGTCCAACACACGAAGACTTCAGGAATGCTTGTAAGAGCCCCTAAATGCAGAGAAAACCTCCAGAAAATCTGGAGAGAGACAGAAGACAAGATATAGCCTAGTATTATGGTAAGTATATAACTTACATATCTGATGATGTCTTTTCTGCCCATCTCAACCTGTGTAACTGAGTCTCCAGCCAGGTTGATTTGAGTGACACTATGGATGGACATCCAGAAGAATGGCGCAACCAAAAGCAGCCCTCAACCACATATCAAGCTTTTAGTATATAACAATGGTGCAAGTATTTGACCAAGTGGCTGCTAAACAGATGATATCCAATAATGCATGAACCTTGGGTTTGGATGGCAAGGACGGTCTATAAACGTTGTAAACAATATATTCAGTTAGTAAGCCTTTACTGTGTTTAGATCCAGACAAGGAAGAATGTGCTCCCCTTTACTAGCAAACTTTGGGGAAAAAAAAACTGGCAAATGAGTATAATGGGTTAAGTGAGCCTTAGAGGCAACCTTTGGTGAAAAAGAGATAGATTAGTCTGTAAAGATACTCTGTCTTTGTGAAAAATTAGATAAGGTGGTCATGTGACAGAAGACCTTGGGAGACTGGAGGTTCAGGCTGCATCTGACACAGAGCAAGAGTCTCCAATTCCAAAATGAGAAAGAATACTTTCAATAGCCTTGAATGATGACACTGAGGGCAGATGACTGAAGACAGGCCTTCTCTGATCTGAAGTACTGATCCCAGCTGCTGACATGGCTGGATCTGAGGCCGAGCTGTCCAAGGCCACAACCCCAAGGAGCAGAGATAGCCTCAAACTTGACCCCAGGATGTAGATGGCACTGAAAAAACTGGAGATGAAGGCATTAAGGCCAATGATGCAGCTGAAGGTGATCATGCAGTTGACCCTGACAAAAGGATCCCGTGGACAGAAGCTGGATCCAGAACCACTGGATTTGAAATGTGAACCAGTGAAGGAGAAACCAGAAAGGGAGTGGGAGGGCTAGCTCTCTCCACCCTGGGAGAGGAGCAGGAGGGAATGATCCCCAAGTCAATATGTGCCTTCAAGATGGTCCCCATCATCTTGTCCAGATCCACTTCCCTAACACTGCTAGAAGGTCTAGTGGAACTTGAAGATGCCATTGCAAGCAGCTTGGCAGGCCAGTGAAAAGATCTGTCCAAATCCTGGCCCCTAATTGAGGGAGAACAGACTGTGGGGGAGGGGGTTGAATATTCTAGTGAGAACGCCATTTCTGGGGTGGCAGCCATGACCATTGATCGGTACTGAAGCAGAGACACTGCAGCCATCGATGGACTTGGGGCAGCCAAGGATCAAGACTGATGTGTTTTTAGAGTCAAATATGAGGACATTGGAGATTGGGACTGGAGAGATGCAGATGCTGGATCCAAGACTGAAGCTAAAGAAAAGTACAGTTTTGTACCTACCATAAATGTAGATGTTCGAAGATCCACATTGCTGCAGTCCTAACACTTGGGTAGTCCGCTGTCCCAGTCGGCCCGAATACCAAAGTATAAGGCTGACGTCGGTCAAGGCGCATTTGTCTGACATCAGGACGTCAGGGTACAAATGCGCATGACCGACGTCATATCCTCAGTCTTTTCTTGCCCCAGATGTCAGAAGACCCTAAAAAGATAAGGCCAAAACCAAAAACACCAAACACTCCTGTACCTAATATATGTACAATATATACAAATTTACAAAAATAGAACCCCACACACACAACCACCCCTAAACACAGAGGGAAGGAGGGAGGTAAATTGGACTGCAGCAATGTGGATCTTGAACATCTACATTTATGGTAGGTACAAAACTGTACTATGTTCTTCATCTCACATTGCTGCAGTCCTAACACTTGGGTAGAATCCCAAAGCAGAGGTAAGGGAGGATGGCTAAACTATAATGAAGCAGGAGCTGCCAAAATGCCCTGCAACACAGCAGTGGCAAAACCAGCCCTGGATTTAGAATAGAGAGGAAGGTGGTAATGCTTGGAGAAAGTATGCACTGAACTCCAAGTAGCTGCCTCCAAAATATCCTTAGTTGCCACCCCCCTTAGAAATGCTGTTGAAGTGGCAGTAGCCCTCGTGGAATGAGGCCTAATCCCAGCTGGAATCTCCTTGCCATGATGGGAATAACAGAATGCAATGCAAAACCCAATCCACTTAGATATAGTTTGTTTTGACACAGGCTTGCCCTGGGAACTCAAAGCAAAAGAAACAAACAACTGCTGAGACTGCCTAAAATCCTAGTCCTGCTTAAATAATAACGCAACTGCCTGTGTACATCTAAAGTGTGCAAAATCTTTTCCCACTTATTTTGGGGATTTGCATAAAAAGTAGGCAAATGAATAGTTTGGTTTAAAGCCACACTAGAAACCACCTTAGGCATAAATGAAGGATTAGTACGTAATGATACCCTATCCTTATGAAAAATCAAAAAGGCTCAACCGCCATAAGGGCCTGCAATTCAGAAACCCTTCTTGCAGAAGTAATGGCCAACAAAAAGCAGTCTTCCATGACAAGTATTTCAATTCAGCAGTAGCCATGAGGCTCAAAAGTTGTAGAGTAAGTTTCTCCAACACAAAATTGAGGTCCCAAGCAGGAGTAGGAGCTCACGTGGGGGTCTTATATTCTTTGCCCCTCTAAGAAATTGCTTGAACAAAGGATGAGAAAACAATGGTGGGTCACAATCATAGTGAGCTGAAATTGCTGCAGCATGAATCTTAATGGAAGAGAAAGACAAACCTTTGTCCAATAACTCAGTAAGATATTGAAGAGCCACACTCAAATTAGGCTCAGAAACATCCAAATCCTTTGCTGCACTCCAAAATAAAAATCTCTTCCATTTTTCTGCATACACTTTACGTGTACTAGGCCTTCTGGCTTCCATAATCACATTCAAAACTTGTTGAGGAAGTTGAGACCTGCTGTGGTTCAAAACAGAATATGCCAGGCTGTTAGATGAAGAGAGTGAAGCTTGACATTGAGGAGATGACCGTCCCTCTGAGACAAAAGGTGTGGAATTAAAGGTAAAGGCCATGGAGGCTTCCTTACCAGATTCCTCAGTAATGGGTACCAGTGTTGCGAGGCCAATCTGGAGCTATCAAAATCATCCTTGGCTTGTCTTGTCTGACCTTTAGGAGTACCTTTGGGAGGAGAGGCAGAGGTGGAAAGGCATACACATGAAGATTTTCCCAACTGAGCGAAGAGCATCCACTTTCCAAGCTGTGTGATGAAACCTTTTAGGTGCAAAACTTTGGCAGCTGGTGGTTTAGTGGAGAAGCGAACAGATCTATGTCTGGAGTTCCCCAGGACACTGTCAATTGTCGAAATACATGAAGATCCAGTTTCCACTCGTGGGGATCCATGATTTGCCTGCTTAACACATCTGCTAAGGAGTTCTGTGCTCCTGGCAGAAACCTTGCCTGTAGATTTAGCTGCAAGCTGAGCGCAGTCTCCCACAAAATCATTGCTTGCCTGCATAGAGGATAAGAATGTGTTCCCCTTGCTTGTTGATGTACCACATGACAGTAGTGTTGTCTGTTAGAATCAACACCTGCCCTGGAAGAAGTAACTCCTTGAAAGCCATTAATGCAAACTGGACTGCTAACATCTCCTTCATGTTGATATGTAGATGCTGTAGTCTGGCAGGCCACTTGTCTTGTATCCACTTTCCATTCAGATGAGCTCCCCAAGCTATGTCTGAGGCATCTGTCGTTAGAATCTGACTCGCCTCTGGCCGGGTCACAGAGAGTCCCTTGTTTAGGTGACATTCCTGAGCCCACCACAAAAATTCCTTTTGAATGCAAGGTATTATTGGAATGACAGTGTCCAAATCCTGGCAGTGCTGTGTCCATACATTTTTAGATACCATTGCAGCTTCCTCATATGCAGTTTGGCATTGGGAAGCACCAGAATACAAGATGCCATGAACCCTAATGCTTGAAGGACTGTCCTTGCAGTCAGCACGGACTGATGAGATAATTGATGGAAGTAAAGGGATAGACTCTTTTGTTTGTCCGGGGTTAAAAGGCCATCTGGGCTGCTGTATTCAGTCTCACACCCAGAAAGCACATGTCTTGAGAGGGTACTAGACTGGACTTTATTTCGTTCACAGAATACCCCAGGCATCTTAGCACTGCTATCACATATTCCAGATGCTGAAGAAGCTCGTCCTTTTCTTGAGCCAGAATCAGACAGTCGTCCAAGTAAGGATAGATTTGTATTCCTTTTAGCCTGAAAAAGCTACAACTGGAGCCAGAACTTTTGTGAATACTCTGGGCAGTAGATAAGCCAAAGGGCAATGCAGAGAACTGATAATGTGAATTTCCAGCTCGAAACGCAGATACTTCCTGCAACTGAGTCTGATAGGCACATGAAGGTAAGCCTCCTTGAGATCTAAAGTTACCATCCAGTGATCTTTGCCCAGCAGAGGTAAAAGCTGTTGTAACGTCAACATTTTGAACTTGGGAATGTCCAAATAAATGTTGAGGATAGACAAATCCAAAATTGGTCTCCACGTGTTCCCCTTTTTTGGTACTAGGAACAGGCGAGAATAAAATCCTAGGCCCCTTTCTGGCACAGGAACCGGCTGAATGGCCCCTATCTGGAGCAACAGAGAAATTTGCTTGTGAGCCTCTTTTCTTTGTATAGGAGGAATGTCTGGCATGCCTTTGAATGGAGGCAAGGTATGGAAATAAAACCTGTAACCGTGGTGAACGATATCCAATACCCATCTGTCTTGGGTAATAACACTCCAATTTTCTTTGAAAAGTGCCAGCCTTCCTCCCAAAGGTGCTGCCAGGCGAGAAGGCTCTGGCAGCTGAAAAGGCAAGTCATTGGGTCTGCTTACGAAAGGACTGACCCCTGCCCTCACCAGAAGACTGGGCAGGCGAACTGCCTGTTCTAGGCCTAAAAGAACCTTGAGCTCTGCCCCTACCACGTCTAGATCTACCCCTAGACTGAGAATCATAAGAAGGATAAGTCCACCCCTTAGTAGGCCAATTTCTACTAAACTTTGGAGGCTGAACCTGCAAAAAATCTTTAACAGTCTGCATAGACTTAGCCTTGTCCTCCATTTTCTTTAAAACTGTTTCCACAGGCGCACCAAACAACACATCAGATTGTAAAGGAGCATCTAAAATCCTTGTCTTTACATGTTCAGCTAAATTCTGATCCCTCAGCCAGGCGTGCCTGCGAAGAACAGAACCAGTGGCTGCCACCCTCGAAGAGGCCTGTACAGCATCAAAACCACATTGCAAGGAATGCTTACCCACCTGTTCAGAAACATGAACCAAATCCTGCAACTCTTTACACTCAATACCTTCCGCCAGAGCATCTACCTTAGACTTCAATTGTGAAAGGAGATAATTTTGGTATTTCAACATGTGAAACTGGCAATTCAAAGCCCTCATGGCTAAAGTGGAAGAAGTATACACCTTTTGCGCCCCATCTATCCAAAGCCCTTGCCTCTTTATCAGAAGGAACAGGATTTTTAACAACAGAAGCCTTAACCCCTTTAGGGCCCTGAGAAACAGTTTCTGGGTTTGCCCTAGGACTCTTAAAAGATACTTATGAGCTTCAGGCACCCTATAATACCTGTCCGGTTTAACTGGGGCAGGAGGCAAAGAATCAGGGTTCAGGAAGCCTCTGCAAAACATCCTCTACCACATCCAGAACAGGAGGTATAGCTAAAGGCCTATGCTGGGGTAGAAACAAAATTCCCTAAGCCTTTTCCTAGAATCAGAGAAATCTTGACCTTCCCATTTAAAATGCTCCCTCATGGAATGAAGAGTCTCTGAAAAGAAAAATCCTCAGGAGGAGAAGCAAGGTGTAGAGTCATCTACATCAGAATCAGAATAAGGAGGATACTCCTGCAAGTCTTCAGCCGAAGACTCAGAAGCCTCCGAACACTGCTCAAAACTCTCAAGCTCAGGTTCCACCCTAGGCCTCTTATCAGGGGGGGGGTAAAGAACCTCTAATCATAGTAATCAAATCTTCTGCCATTTTAAGCATATGTTTCTTAGGCAGAGACCCTGAAGAACTAGGGGAGACCCCCACTGAAGTTAACCCTGGCCGGCCTCTAGAAGGAGCCTTGGAAACAGAAGGGGAGGGCCTAACCACCTTAGGAAGGGAGGGGAAAACAGCTACCTGAGAAGCCCCTTCAGCCTGGCCTACCTCCTGAGAGGACACATCTTGTAACAGTAAAGTCTCTCCCTGAGAATCCAAAGGAACTGCTGGTAGAACCACCGGCTCCACCGAGCCCTCTAAAGAACCGATGTCCGGGACAGACGGTTCTTCTACCCTAGGCTTCGCTGCTTTGTCTTTGCGCTTTTTAGATTAGCGCGGCGCCGGAGCATCCGGCGGCATGTTGTAATTACAACGCTTCCCAAAACTAACCTGGCACAATCTAATCTTCTCTTAATAGTGCGTTTGTTAAATCTAGCACAAGAGCGACAGCCAACAACGTCGTGCTCAGGCCCTAAGCAAGGTATACACAATGTATGGTAATCTCTATGAGGTATCTGTTTCCCACAAGAAATACAGTTATTCACTTTTTCTGACATCCGGTTAAATACTGAGGCAAGAAAAAACCAAAATATTCCCCAACGGGGTACTTAGCCAACTTTGATTCGGTCTGAAACTCCGACTTCAGAAATTTTCAGAACGCCAACCTGCACTCGCAATACTGCTTCTGCATCGGACCATGCGGCAAAAAAGACTGAGGATATGACGTCGGTCATGCGCATTTGTACCCTGACGTCCTGATGTCAGACAAATGCGCCTTGACCGACGTCAGCCTTATACTTTGGTATTCGGGCCGACTGGGACAGCGGACTACCCAAGTGTTAGGACTGCAGCAATGTGAGATGAAGAACATCAGAGAACCTGGGAGTTTTGTGTGTTAGCTCATCAGGTGCTACACACTCGGTGATCTTTCCCTGTGTTCTTTTTTTTTCTCTTTTGCATCTCTCTTATCTCTGTCCTTTTCTATCATTTTTGTTATTCTCCAAAGCCTTCTTTGCAAGAGGACTAGATACAGGAGGGCTATCAGTAGAAGAGTTGTCATAAGCCCTTTGACAATTAATTCGGTCTGCCTGTCTGCCAAATCCTAGACCCAAAGGAGGCACAGGCCTCACCACCCCTGATCTAAGAACCTATGAACCTAAATCAGCAGCTGCCAGACAGTACACATATTTATTAAACAAGTCCTTTGGGGTTAGCTTGTGACCACAATCAATGCACTTCTTGAAGCCTGAAGTCATTTCAGTTATAATGCAAGTCAAAAAATCACTTGCCAACAAAACTGACCAACAAGATAACCAAAGGCAAGTAGGGAATAAAGGGAAAACCCTGCGGCCTATCCAACACACACACACACACACACACACACACACACACACACACGAAAGTTAAATGACCCAGAACTCCCTACTACCAACAAAGCCTTCTATAACTCAAAGATTCTAACTTTGTTTTGAAATCATAGCAGAGGGAAGAGGAGAAAAAAATGAAAATCACCTACTGGCTAATCCTAGTAGAAAAAAAAGCACTTTAAATCACTGACCCGAAGCAGAGCTACAGAGACCATGTCCATCATCAAGAGAGGCAAATGAGATCTGAGGAGATTGGGTGGTGCAGTGCAATATGGGAGAAGAGTTCAAGCTTCAGAGCTTGATTTACCACCCTTACATCAGATAACCCACAGGTTCAGATGGATGGAAAAGACCATACACGTCAGCTCTACACACCAACATGCCAAAGAAAAAGAAAATAATGCACCCTCTTACACTGACCAAGGCTACAGACTCCTGATCATGTGGGAATATGTTGTAATCTCTGATTACTTATGCTGGACCAGAGAGATTTTAGATATTTGGAAACATCTCATTTCACTCAGCAAGGAAGCTGCACAGGGCATTTGCCTTCTTAGGTACCAAGTGAACTACATCAGCATACTAACTCAGGCTCTAAAAATATGAGAGGCTCTGATGACTGGGATAACCCTTTCTTCCACAGATGCATGTTTGGGGGGCCACCTGCCCAAGCCTTACTAATCATGAGATTTGTTCAGAATAAGAAATCATCTGGAGAAGAGGGCAAAGCTGAAGGGAAAAGGTATCACTAGTTATATACGTCTTGGAGAGAAGAGCTTCTAAGTCTTCTGAACACTTCCCTTTCCAGACCAGTGGAGGAAAAATAACCTCCTGGACTTGAATCCAAGATACAGGAGGTCCTGCACTTTGTCAATGTACAAGGATTTGCCTTTGTGTTGGGTGAATGCTAAATATCTCACGACAGTGCACTGAAACTTGGGAACATTGTGTGACCTAGCTTCACTGGTACAAGATCACACTGTTAGGGAACATGGCTTGATACAAGCACCAGTTCCCGCTACTCACACCATCTGCAGGCCTGTCTGTAAAGCTGTTTGCATTAGTTTAAGAAATCTGGAAAAACAGCATTTCCTGTCATTTTTTTTTTACTAATCAACATAAAAGAACATGATTATCAAGATGCAAAAACATTCTGCACCCAAAACACTGTGAAAGGCATCTCAGCCATGCAATGACAGATGTGTGATTCATAAAACAGAACTGGGCACCTGCAAGTACATGGGTCAGTGGACTGAAGTCTGAAATATACATGATAATGAGCATGATCTTATTAAACGATTCATATCAGTGGTGCACAATGTACCAAATATTAGTTCAAAACTGACCGGGGGATTAGCGTGCACTATATGCATTCCAGTAGTGACACTACCCCTTTTGCATAGCAGCACTTTAATGAAATCAAAGAACCACAGCCTGTACACTCTGTGTTGCAGCTGGCATGCAGTGACTATGCAAGGATGTATATGAAGGAAAGGGTACTCACAGCATTATAAGCAGAGCTCTTTGCATAGTATTGAGGCATACAGTCCTGTGGAGATGCATACATACGCACATATATATATGTTGCACACTTAATAGAAAAACTTAGGCAAAGAGGAGAATGGGGACAGGTAACATTTGTTGGACTTCATTAATTCATCCATAATCCATATATGCAAGTTTGTGTTTTGGTGCTGCACAAAGTGGGTAGTATGTTAAGTGGTAAAGAGTAAACAGTCCCATAATTAAAATATCTTAACTGAAGTTTATGAAGTGCAGAAGGGACCTGCCCTTTACAAAACCAAATTGAGTAGGGTCTAGATCAGTTAGGTTGCCTATCTGTTCATATATGATCTCTGCTATGATACATTATATGTCTTTGCATAGAAGGCTGGTAAGGCTGATGGGCCTATGATTACCTGGGGGCACTATTCATAGGTGAGTCGCAATGACTGTTCTCCAGGTATCAGGCACAAACCCTATGGATAGTGTGAGTCTGAATATATTAAGCAGACACATAGATATAGCATACATGGCACTGAAGGGAATGTAGATTGGTATGTTATCTGGTCCCATATAATTATTTCTAGCCTTTGACAGGGATTCTAATACTTCTTCCAACGTGATTTCCTTGATCTGTCAGCTAATTTTTTGGCAACATAATTGGAAAATGAATGTGTAATATTACGGTTGAATTGCATGGATCATTTTTCAATATTCCTTAATTTTCTGACATAACTGAAAAAAGATTTGTAGTTTCCTTTGGTATCCGTATGGAATAAGTTCATATTTTACTTTACATTTTCTAAAGGTGCTCTTAATTTCCTTCCAGGCATGTTTCAATGCGGTCTTGAGGAAAGGGAATGAGGAGTTCTTACAACTTTTCATAACAAAGCTTTTGTTTTACAATTTATTGATATCAGCATTTCACATTAAAGTTTTATTCCATAACTCTCCCTTTATATTTAGGACAGATGGGTATGGACTTTTCTATGCAGCTGGTTAGGTGCTAGAAAAAAACTTGAGGTGAGGATGGCAGAGCTTTCAGTTGGGTCCACTTGTTGGGAATTATCCTTGCTCTTATATATAGAAACATCAAAAATTATTATATTAAGTTGGGGGGGGGGGGGTGCATGGACTTGGCAGTCCATAAGAAAAAAAAATGTGAATGTCTACACTCAAAGTGCAGGAAGCTCTTCTTAGGTTTTTCACCAGGATAGGGTATACATCCATACTAACTCTTCCTTTATGCCTAAGGTCGTTTCTGAGCTGTCCTTTAACCAGACATTAACCTACCAGTTTTTTATTAATTTACTTTATTTTACATTTGTTTACTGGGTAATGTCGAACTGGGCCAGAAGCCCGTTTTCTGCAGAGACCAGAGGAGAAAAACCTCAAAAAAATTGTATTGAATACAGTAGAAATAAACATGATTGAGAATACATGTAATACAAATATTTTTCTTTTGCATTACCGGTTAAGATAAACACTAAGTTTGTAATAATAGTAATGATTTAAGAATTGTAAAAATAGGAAAGTAGCAAAGAAGGCAAAACATTGTAGATTTACATAATAACAAATTTGGGGTGCAGTCTTAACATGAGTTACATGGTGGGACCGTAGTTGTGGGTGATACTATATGTGTGTATTTGAGAAAGTGCATGTAGATGCACATGCTTAAGATAGTCAATAAATAGTGAGAGAAGAAGCAGATTTAATGGTGACAGAAAGTGGAAAACATGTTTGGTTTATACATTTTTGCAAATTTAGAATATTGTCACAACTTGAGTAAAAACATCAATAATATGAGAGCGTCCTGGTGGTGGAAGCTACAGCTGGAGTGAGGTTGGTGTAGGTATGATGATATAATTATAGACAGGAGATGAGCAGGTGCATAGTCAGTGATTGACAAGGTGTTCTTTCAAAAGAAGCTTAAATCTGTGAGCATTTGTGGTGTTTAGGATGTGTTGGGGTAATGATTTACAGGTACTGGACACTTTGAGAAAAGGGAGTCTCCAAAGGTGTTGTTGGATTTAGTGACCTTTAGCAGAAGTTTATCAGAGGACCTTAGGGATCTGGAGCTGGTATTTGCTTGAACTAGTCTATGAAAGCAGGGCAGTTTTTGAGCTGGTAGATAATGGATTGGGTGATGGTTAGTTGGTTCAGGAATAATAGGTTAGGTAGTTTGATCCAGATGAGTTTGTGAAGTGCAGTGCAGTGGAGTGGAGTGATTCATGTGGCTGGTTTGTGGCAAACTTTATTGTAGCAGGTCTCTAGTTTACTTAAGTCTGTTTTGCATAGGTTGGTAAAAATGTGAGCAGAGTATAGTAGGGTGAATAGTAGGTGTGTTCTGGCTGTGGATAGTGTTGTTGTTAAGATATGGTTTGTCTCTGTAGAGTGAGCCAAGTTTAATGTCTACTTTTTTGATGGTTAGTCCTATGTGTTTGTCAAATTTTAGACAGGTGCCAATTGTGACCCCTAGAAGATTTGTTTGTTCTAAAGGTTTAGATTTTAGTATTGTTGGAGCAGATAACGAGGGAGAAGGATTGTTTTTAGACTTTAAATAGGAGAAAGCCATTAGTTTTGCTTTGCTAGGGTTCAGTATTACTTAATGGTCAATGAGATAGTTTTCTATGTGATGGAGAGATTTTTGTTTTTGTTTTTTCTTGAAGTTCTAGAAGGGTAGGGGTAGAGCAGATGAGGGAGGAATCATGAGCGTATTGTATGATGGAGGCTAGTTGGGTGGCAGAGCTGAGGTTATTGGTAAATATGATGAAGAGCAGAGGTCCAAGAATAGAGCCTTGAGGTACTCCAACAGAGAGCAGGAGAGATGAGAGATTGCTATCCCACTTGACTGACTGCTGTCAGTCAGAAAGACAGCTGTAAATCCAAGACAGAGAAGGTTGGGTGAGGTTATATGTTGAAAGTTCATTGAGAAGTTTTTGATGGGATAGTGTACTGAAAGCTTCTGACAGAGAAATATGGATGAGATGAATTGGCCTTGATTTCTGAGAAGGTTTACAGTATTAGTGAAACTTATTAGTGCAGTAGTGGTGCTGTGCTTGGGTCTGAAACCGTGTTGAGAATTTGATAAGAGGTTAAGAAAATAGTCAAGGAGTTGTTTATGAATGCATTTTTCCAGAATTTTGGCTAGAGGATGGAGAATAGCAATGGGTTTGTAGTTTGAGAAGTCCTAAAAGGCCTGCCTTTGTGGAGGGGGATAATATGGGATACTTTCTAGAGCTTAGGGATGCATTGTACAGAACTAGAGCAGATGATAGAATGGTTGATAGAATCAGCAGCTAGCTTCAGAAATTCATTTGGGAGCAGATTGGCTGTAAGAGTTGAGGGTTTTAATTTGTACAGGAGTTTTTTTTTTTTATAGAGCTTGTTTGTATGGGCTTGATAGAAAATTAATTATGGTTAGATCTAGGAGTGTTAGGGGTGTACTAGTATTGTTTATGAGGGATGCTATGGATTTGATGAAATGTGTGTTGAACTGGTATGCTATGCTATCAGCAGTATTAGAAGTGGTGAGTGATGGGGTAGTGGATCTCCAGGGATTAAGGAGTTGTTTGATACTTAGCCAAAATTTCTGAGGGTTGTTCTGGTATTTTTGTTGGGTTGTGTAGTTGTAAGACACTTTTATAATTTTTTATTTGCTTTTTGGCTGGGTTTTTTAATCGCTATTGATATGAAATAAAGATTTTCTTTGTTTTTAGATCCTTGGTATAGTGATCAGGCTCTGTCCTTTTGTTTGAGTAACAGTTTGGTGTTTTTATTAAGCCATGGTAATTGTTCAGCTTTGACAATTCCTTATTGAGGGAGCAAGCTTATTTAATATACTGAGGAATGTATCATTGAAGTGTTGGACTGTGAGGTCTAACTGGAGGTATTTTAAAGGAAACCAGTCACATTGTTGAAGTAGTGTATTGAATATGGTAGGGGGAGGTTTTTTGCTGCAAATGTGTTTAAATATGATATTTGGGGTACATATCTGACACTTAAGGAAGGTTGGTAAATGGTCACTTAGGCAGTCTAGAGGGCAGCTTGCTTGGTAATCAAAGTTGGGCTTGTTTCTTAGTATCCAGTCCAGGACTGAGTGCTTGCTGCTATGTTTGTTTATGTGGGTGGGAGAGTTTATAGTTTGAGAGAGGTTGTAGAGGTTGATAAAGCTAGAGGGGGTTTTGGAGGAGCAGGTAAACTAGTCTAATTTAAAGTCTCTTAGGATTATTGTTTCTAGGTTGAATGTTGCAGATGACCAGCAGGGAAGATTTTTTATGTTGGATTGGTTGTTTCCTTGGAGAGAAGGACGTAGTGATTATTATTATTGTTTTTTGGGAATTAATTCATAGGTGTGTTATTAATATTTCTGATTCGGTAAGGTCTGGTGGCTTGTAGTTTAGTCGATCTAGACTGAGAGAGTTTCTGAACACAATTGCAATTCTGCTGCCTTGCTTGTTTAACCTGTCAAATCTTATTATGTTGTAACCTTGGGTTAAAATTTCTTGATCTTGTATGTGGGGTTTCAGCCAGGTTTCAGTTAAGACAGCTATATCAGGTGAGTAAAAGGCAAGGGTAGCATGGAATTCATATATTTTGTTTAGAATGCTTCTTAGATTCATGTTAATAATTAACAGGTCAGAGTTGTTGACTCTTTCAATAGGGCTGTTGGGTGAGGGCATGCTATGGTACTGTTTGGGTACGTTTATTGAGACGGGGAGATGGTGGCTGGGTGCTTGGGTTATTGTGATAGGGAGTTGAATGTAGGGGGTCTGGGTTAGGGTGTATATCCCCTTGTAGTTTGATTTGAGTGAGTGTAGATAATGCAGAATGATTTTGGATATCAGTCTGGAATATTTATGGGGTGTGTGTTGTGGTATTTGTGTGTGGGCATATCTGAATGTGAAGAACAGTGTATTGGAGCTACTGTATAATTGCGGTGAAATGTGCATGTTAGTGTTGGGTGTGATGTGGTTTGAGTTACATGGGTGTTTTGGACAGTGGACGTGAGTGACTTGGAGCTTGTGACAGGAGGTGGCTTGGCAAGCTAGGATGAGTAGACAAAGTAGTGCAGTGAATGGTGGTAGCACGTTTGTTAAAAACATGGTAGTGCGGGGGAGGTGATTATGTAATGCAAGAACTGGGTGTGATGGTGGCAGTAGGTAATTAGTGTTGGTTAATATGGATGGTATTAGAGAGATTATAGGGATGATGGGGTTGGTAATTGGTGGTGAGGAAGTGTTGGGACTGGATGACTAGTAAATAGAGGGGGTAGAGGGACTAATGGGTAGTGGGTGTGGATATAGGAGTAGAGTGGGAGATGGATGCTAATTAAATTCAAGGGGTGTGGTTTGGTTAACATTATATTTGTGTAGTGTGGGTGGGAACTGGAGGTAGGGTAGGGGAGCAGGCTGAGCCATGAGGCCAATGAGCCAGACCAGTTTTCTTCTTAAAAATGGAGAACAGAGGAGGAAAAAAACCTTCTTATATGTGCATAGACAGTAGAGATTTTACTTGTATATAACTCAGTAATTCAAAAAGTCTAGTCAGCTATTTGTGAAAGGAAAAGAGGCTAAACTAGTAAACAGACTTTTTAAACTGCAAGCTAAATGTATCTATGCCAGTAATACAGACCATGACAAAGTTATTGTAAACATATTAAAGCCCACTCTACTAAAGCTAATTAATGCAGCAACTACAGTCTTCCTTAGGGTTGTCACCAAATAGGCTATTCTTGAAGTAGCAACCTGAACGTCTGTCCATTACAACTTAGGGGCAGCTTCCAGGGCTAGGAAAGGATTTACATATGCTGTCCCACGGGTCTTTATTTCATAGTCATTGCTATCTCCCCTCCCACTCTCTCTCTCTCCTTTTATGGCCATTTATTCTTTTTCCTGTGGATAAGGATGGCTCCCTAGTCCTTTTTGCATCCTCTCTCTTGCATTCCTACTAGGCTCCTCTCTCTCTCTCTTTTTTTGTGTTCTTCCTCCCTATAGAAAGAGACTGGTAACCTCTGGGATGGATCAGAGGCACACAGGGTTGATCCATCTCATCCACAAAGTTTATGATACAGAGGTCTTTTACCTGACTGTTGTTGGGACAAGAAAGATCAGAAGATGGTTTTGGCTGATATACTTGCTGTACCACTGGCATCTTTGCATCCTAGTTGAAAGACCTCAGTCAAAGTCCTGGGGGGAAGGCAAGGCTCTGGCATCCTGGCTGGCCAAGTCAGACTATGTGCATACAGGATATCCCAAAAGTAAGCAATGCAACAGTAAATGCTATGATGAAGATCTTTTTTGTATTACCATCATGGAGATGGCCACCAGCTGAAGCATAAGTAAAGGGGACAGCAGCTCATGCCATTTTCATTTTTTTGTTCAGATGGCCAATAGCAACTGTACCTTGTTATAGGAGGAAACAAATGGTCCTCATCCTCAAGTTTGCTAAGCCCTTGGGACACAGAGGGCTGTTTGCCCTTATCTCCAGAGCTTCTGCTGGAGTGTAGTGCCTACAACACTACTGGAGACTTCCACAGAAGAGGGCCGCTATCAGATATACTGCATTCAAAGACCTTACAATCTGTAATTAAGGCCTTGCTCGTCTCTTACCCTTTTAGGACAGAGGATGCCAGACGCCTGTGTAAAGACTGTAGGCAGGTAGGCGCCAATAATACATCACTGACCCCATCTCAGCCATGTACAGTTTTGGCAAGTATGCTCACAGAGCTGTACTATGTGCAATGTAAATGCCACTGCTGCTGTATTATTGATTATACATTGAAACAGCACTAAAGAAAGTAGTTGCTGTCATGCAGAGCTGTACTAAAGTCTGTCTTGTTTAGAAAATGGATGACCCAAACTTGTGCTATGTGGAAAACTGTTCCATAATCTATGTGGCTGCCTCACAGTTAACTTGACTGCATTCATTCTTAAAGAGGGTTGCTGTGCTTGCTGCTGCCTTAGTAGAGTGGCCCATCTTATGCTTCCAATTACTCATAATAAAAGGTAATGCAATTTGCTAGTAAGTCAGATGATGTTTTATAAAAAAGGACACTTGTCCTCTTTACCTGAAAGGAAGCAAACATTTAAAATACAGAATTCTTTAACCTTTGTTAGGTAATGTCTAAGATGCTCATTAACATCTAGGATGCTCAAGATCTTTTCACTCTTGCTTTTTAGGTTTTAAGACTGGCATCGAAACAGTCTAGTTAGCCGCCAGTTCAGATATAACCCATAGCAGTTTGAATGCCTACAGTTATGGTAACTTACCCACGCAACTGTACTATGTTCCTCAAAATCACCATTGTAGTATTCCTTACAGATGGGATAACTGCCAAAGCACAAGAACAGACAGTGGATGGAGATGAACAAGAATTGAGAAGCCCTGTAGAATAGTCCTTGTGAAACCAGTCCAGGCCTTAGAAAAAAATCCAGTCTGCAATGTCTGGCAATTTTATGTACAGAGGACCAGGTAGTTGCTTTCAACATGGATCTGCAGTCCATACTTTTCTGAAAAGAACAAGCGGTAGCAACTGCCCTTATGAGCTTTACCATTCTTAGAAAAATGTTTGCCCTGGTCAGAGTAGTAGAACTCAATAAAAAGGAAGCTATCTAGAAATGGTTTATTCAGAGACTATCTGTCCATTTTCAACATAAAATACAAAAAGATGATTAGCTTTCATAAAATATTTAGTTTTATCCAAATATCTCAGCTGTTTACGAACATCCAGGCAACAAAGAATTCTCCTTCTTATTTTGTGGATTAATGTAAACTGAAGGAAGAGGTATAGTTTTATTAAGACTAAATTCAGACACTACTTTTTATCATAAAGGAAAGGTTATTTCTAGAACTCAATATGCCCTTGTGAAAAGCCAAGAAAGGTTAAACAGGCATAAGGAACTGTAACACATTTACCCATCTGGCAGAAGTTGAAGCTATTTAAGCAAGACCGTCTTCCAAGGTAAAACGTTTACAGAAGAGCTGGCTGCAGGTTCAGGGGGAGGCGGAGTTAACCTCCCTAAAACAAAACTGAAATCCAAACAGGAGTGGAGTGAACTTCTTTCTTTGTGGTCTAATATGCAATACCTTCTTTAGAAATTGTTTGACTTCAAAAAAATAAAAGGGGCATCCACAGGCAAACAGGCTGATTTGGGTGTAAGGAATACTATTATTGAAGTGTATGCTAGAAGAGAATCGGATTCATACAAGTAATGAAGAATGAGCTGTGTCTTTGCTTGAGATGGGCCCTGCTCTCTATTTTGGCACCAAAGAGGAACACTCTTGCCATTTGGATTAGATTTATTAGTAGTTAGTTTTCATGCCTCTTTTAATACCTGTTGCGTGTCCTCAGAAAAAACAGTGCCTAAAACGTATCAAAAACCTAACAATCAAATGGTTAGATTCAGATTTAGATATCTGGATGAATGGATCTGTGTGAGCAAGTCCACCCCATGAGGAAATTTCTGGCAATTACCTTTGGCCAACCGCATGACAAGGGAGAATGTTGTTTGGGCTAAAAGGGGATCACAAATAACATCTTTGCCACATCCTTCCCTTTCTTTTGAATAACTTTGGAAATTAGAGTAAGAATAATAATAATAATAATAATAATAATAATAGTAAGACCACTCAGGCAGCGTGGCCCTTGTGTGTGTATCTTCAGCTTCAGGGGAGCCTTAAAGACATCCAACTGTCATGTGTGACCAGTTGCCTGAAGAACGTGCTTCTTTAGGTACCCTCAGGAAAGACTGAACTGTTTATGAAGCAAGTAACTCTTGGAAAAAACAAACCCTTGAGAACAAAATAATGTTCCAGTTGTGTCAAAATGCTGGATTCTTGCTTGTCTTGCTGCCTGCCTTGAGCTGTTATGTAGAAAATCTAGGTGAAAGTTAATCACTCAGGTCAAAGATAGACGAGTTCTATGCTAACTTGTGGCTATCTAACATATGGTAACTGATGGTTAACAGCACTACCATAGGTGTTTTGTGTAAAGAGGGATCTGACACATGCTGCTGTGAAGAAAACCGAGCTGGATGATAGCTTGCTAGCAGTTGTTGACTTTTGCATATTATTTACTGAAGAATGAGATCCTGTTGCAGAATATGTTTGGAGTTGCGTTGGAACTGAAGTATATTATGGGTGGCCTGAAGGTTAGTCAAGATGGAAGAAGCCTATAATAGAAAAGGGAGCAGCCAATATGAGTTGAAGGGTGTCTTGTACTGTTAGCGGCGTTTTGGAGATTTGGGAGCCATTTATTCCTGTGTTGAACACGAGCTGCAATTTCGTTTGGAATTCCATCTTGGCCTGTTGGTACATCGAAATACGGGCAGTCATTTTTTTTTCATCAAGAATATACATATGGGTGTCTTGAGGCTATTCTGTTTAAAGTACATTTTGTGTACAGCCTATATGACTTGTAACAGTGTCCTGTATATCGTGGTATGAAAATTACATGATTATTACCTTTTTTGGATCTAATAATCATTGTTTGAACAGTCGGCTGCTGTGCGTGGGCTTATTGAAGATCTATGGACAGTATTTTTCCTGTTTCTTGAATGTTTCATCACATGGACAACCCGGACTATATCATTGTTGATGACTCTTTTTTTAAATGGGTAGCCATTTTGTTTTTGTATTTGATACGGACTGTGTTATTCCATCAACAATTAATTTTGATATTGGCCTGTTGGTACATTGAGATACAGGTATGTCATTTATTTTTTTCACTGAAAAAGTATACACTGGCCTTTTTGGTTTATTGGGGCTAGCCTATCCAAGGTACTTTCTTTGCGCAGCCTTTATAATTTGAAACAGTTTATAACATATCATGGCATGAGGATTATCTAACGATTACAGCTTTTTTGGATCTTGTATTCATTTTTTTTGAATAGTCGGGGCTGTATGTGGACATAGCGAAGATTCACAAACAGTATTTCTTCTGTTTCTTATAAATCTCATTATATGGACAACTTGGACTATAAGAACATTGTTACTGGCAAAGGCTTTTTTCCTATTGGGGAGCCATTTTGTTTTTTGTATTCAGCTACTGGCTGTATTGCTCCATTAATAATATATTCGAGTTATGCACACACTGTGGACATCATATCTGGTTACATTCGAGTATAACTTATGTGTTCTGCATTATTGAACGTTTCTATTTTGTAAATGCATTTATTAATGTTTTTCATTATTGGGCAGTCCATGTGGTTGTTGTTACTGAAATATAAGCTTTAGTGTACACGTATTATTTCATTTTCTAATCCTATAAAGGGTCTTAGTTTTTTATAGGCTTTGTTCTTGCGCAAATTGTAATTCTACATGTCACAACAAGATTTATTAAGCTCTTAATGTTCTTTGTTTTTACAAAAGAATTGTCATTACTAAACTTTGGAAACATGAAACAGTTTTTTCCTCTAAAAATACTGTTTGGATCGTGAATATATATATATATATATATATATATATATATATATATATATATATATATATACATACACACACACACACATATATATATATATATGTTCTTTTGATTAGATAATTTCATGCTTTCTTGCTATTTGGTCTTGTGTACAAATTCTTCCCAAGGTGGGTTTGAAAACAACTACCACATTTAAAAGGCTGTGAACGAGAACTTAATTTGCCTGAAACTGCATACTACCTTTCTCCTTCTACACAAATCCACAGTCTTCCAATACAGATAACTCAATCACCATGTCACCAACACCACACTCCCACAACCATATCATCCCATTAATCTTGCCTTCCCTATCAATCTGTCTTTACTTTTTCTCCTTCATTACTACTTATCACCATCCACCTAACACTACGCACTGTATCAAATCCCCCACCCTACCATACACCACAAACCATCCCTTCATACCTGCAAACGCACAACCAATTATCCTCTACCCTTTAATTTTTCAACTCATCTCTCCTATCCATTACACCTCACAACCCAAAAATACCCCAGCCTCAAACACCACTTCCTAACTGTATTCTACCTTAAAACAATTACCAGCATTGCAGCCCAACTACTGCTAGGAGGTGATATCCACCCCAACCCTGGCCCAACATACAACACCCATACCACACCCAACCCCAACCTCCCATTTAAGCATAAACCCACTGATTTACTCATTCTAAACCTAAACATTCGCAGCATCATAAATAAAATAGAACAGTTACATGAAATTATCTCTGTATACAACCCAGACATTATAGTGATTACAGAAAAATGGCTTAAACCCCACATTAAAGATAACTCTATAACTCCACCTGGCTTCATCAAGAGTTGATAGACCTCACAGAAAAGGTGGTGGCATTGCCCTTCTTTACAAATCCAATTTAAAAGTCCAGCTCCTTCAAAAAGAACCCACAGATTTCAACACTGCCAAGACCCTATTCACCAAAATCCTACTAAACCAACACAGACAATTAAACCTACTCATCATTTGTATACCACCAGGAGACGACCTTAAGACACTAGAATCTATAATCCACTGGGCTTCCCACTCTCTGTCCCAAGAAACTTTACTCCTAGGTGATGTCAACATAGACTGGAACACTATACATTCACCCATAGCCACCAACCACATAAACCTATATAATTTCATACAACTCATACACTCACCCACAAGAATTGACAAAACCACCAAACAAGAACCTACCTTAGACTGGATCCTGACTAACCAGCCCAGTACTATCCACCTATCTGGAATACTACCTGACTCCCTCAGTGACCATAACCCAACCTTTCTCCTTTGGCACAAAATAAAATCTACTAACACCCCCGCTCTCTTACAAATCCGTTCCCAAAAAAACTTCTCCCCAGAACAATTCTCAGAAGCCCTAAAATCCTGTGACTGGGCTCCCATAAAATGCCTTCCCCTGGATAATGCAGTAGAATACTTTAATGCCAAATTCCTAGAGATTTTAAACAAACTAGCCCCACTAAAAACTATAAGATAGTGAAGTAACCCTGCCCCCTGGTTAAACAAAACCACAAAAATCTTACTCAAGACTAGAGACAAAGCTTGGATAACTTGGCAAAAATACAAAACTCCTGTAACAAGGCAAAGCTTTGCTGAGCTCAGAAATAAAGCAAAAAAGCAGGTTAGGTTAGACAAGAAACACTACTATATTTCCCTACAAAGTAAACATAACAACCCACAGAAATTCTGGGCTGCAGTGAACATCCTCCAGCCTGGTAAAGCCACCACACCACCCTCAGTTATCACAGGTACTGATCCACACATAGCCTCTAGTTTTAATAACTACTTTACCTCTTCAATACTGAACCTGGTACGTGCTACATCTCCCATGACCCAACATCAACCCTTAAACTACCAGACTAACTCCACCTCTTCACTTTTAACCCAGTTCCAACTACAACTATTCAAAATCTTTTAGCTAAACTCAAACCTACCACCCCAGCTGCCGACAGTCTTCCAGCTCAATATCTCCAAATTGCATCCAAGGCCATCGCCAACCCCGTCTCCCTACTCATTAATAGATCTATCTCCTTGCATTCCATTCCTTCCCTTCATTATGGAAAACCTCATATATCATTCCGCTCCCCAAGGGAGGTCCATCTACTGACCTCTCCAACTACCGTCCCATTGCTATCCTATTACCCCTCTCAAAAATTCTAGAAAAATGTATCCACCACCAAATCCTTACCCATCTGTTAACTAACAACCTTCTAACTAAAACCCAACATGGACTCAGACCTTCTCATAGCACCAACACTGCTCTAATTAACTTCTCCAATACCATAAACCCTCATAGCAACCAAGGGAAGCTGGTCTCTGCCACCTTCTTAAACCTATCCAAGGCATTTGAAACAGTTTCCCATAGCAAACTCCTCACTTGCCTAGCAGAACTCAACCTCAATGACTCCACCCTAAAATGGTTTAACAGTTACCTAAACAACCGGTCACAATCTGTCAAATGGGGCAACTCCTTATCCCACCCACTCCCTGTCACATGCGGTGTCCCACAAGGTTCAATCCTTGGTCCCCTTCTCTTCAACATATTTACAAATAATCTCCACCTAGCTACCACTAAAGCCAACATCGCCCAGAATGCGGATGACACTACTCTAATCTGCTCAGCACCAAACATCCAATTACTACACAGTAAAGCCCAGGAATCCTTCACTGAGGTAGAGAACTGGCTAAACAACTACCAACTAACACTAAACCCCCAAAAAACACAGCTAATACTATTCCAACCAATCAATCACTCCTCCGCCACCTTTACCATCAAGTCAACCAATGGCACCCTCATCACCCCAGTAACTGAGGCCAAACTCTTAGGCATCACTATTGATCAACAACTTAAATTCAACAAGCATGTATCCCAAACTGGCTCGAAAGTCCATAAAAAACTTGGTTGACTATATCATTGCATACTATTCCTAACCCCCAAAACTAGAACAATAGCCAGAATTCATCTCTTATCAACACTAATATACGCCTCTCCAGTCCTCACCAACATTAACAAAACTAACCTGAACAAACTCTCCACATGCTACAATAAAATAGCTAGGTTTGCTGCCAATAATAGATCACATTCCCACTACTGCCAATCCCTAATTAAACTGCACTGGTTAGAATTTCCAAACCTCCTACACTACCACCAACTGATCATAGCCCATCAAATTCTTTTTCATCCGAGGAAGAGCCCTGCCCTAGCTGACATACTAAACTTTCACAACCCCAAAAGGGAACTACCTTCATGTAACAAAAACCTGATTTTAATCAACCCAAGCAAATAACAGCGCTGGGGAGGCCCTATTCTCTTATGATGTTGCTAAAGTATGGAACACCCTTCCACCTGAACTCAGGCTACAAAGTCACACAAGCACCTTCAAGAGCCTTCTTAAATCACACCTCTATGCTTACCCTCGTTGTAACCGCAAAGACCCCCCTTGAAGACCCACTACTCCATATAAGTGACCCACTGTATGTCTCCATTGCATACACTATATTCTCACCTGATATACTCACCTAATATGTATTTTTTTGTTGTAAATATTGCAAACAGGGGTTCTACTCCTCAGTATCTTACTGTTTGAGTATCTTATTGTTTTACAAAATTGTTCTTGTACTTCTTTGTTTCTCTTACCTTGTATACCAGTTTTTTATTGTTATCAAAGCCATGTATGTACTCTGTTAATTTCCTTGGAGCTTTTCTCTCCAGGACTCCACTGAAAACGGGGACTTTGCTTCCAGTTGGATTTATCCTGGTAAAATAATGTTAAAATAAATAAATAAATAAATAAATAAATAAATAAAAATAAGGGAGAGTCCTTGTGCAAGAAACTGAACTGAAAATGCATCTGTCTTCCAAACCTCTTTGCAAGGTGATCTCTACAAAAGGGTTTCAATTGCTTGTTGGAGGGGAAATTGATCTATTTGAGTGATTCACCCACTGGTAAACTATTAGCAGGAAGATAAGGGCCATCCCAGGATCGTCTCAGGGAATCTGCCACTGTATTCTGCTCTGAAAAATGTAAATTGCCTGAAGGAATAAGTTGTAATAAACTAAGTCCTAGGAATCATAATCAGTTTACAAAGGGAAAAACACTTGTTCTGCCTTTTTTATTTATGTACCATATTGCAGTGATGTTGCTTGTCACGACAAGGGAGTGTGTCTGGTAACCATAGTTAATTCAGAGTTTCCAGAACACTGAGAAGAGCCACCACCTCTTTCAGGTTGATGTGTTTGTTGTTCCCACATTCACTGTACCTTGACACCCTGAGAAACTGCATTTCTATCAAAGACAAACATCTGTGGTCACTGTCTGAGATGGGCTGGAACTAGAGAAACAAACTCGTAAGCTGGAAACAACTCACTTAGTCCATCAAAGGATTTCTTTCTTTACAAAACTGAGAAATGGAACTAGGTGAAATTAAGAGTGACAGCATTGATCTCAAATGGACTTGAGGACCCACTGAATCTTTCTCACGTGAAGTTTGGCATGGGAAAGTACAGCTATATGAAATATTAACAACAGTAGATGTCCATTTCACTGTTTCACTATTCCTTATCTAAGGGATTTCCTGCCTTTAGCACTTATATGCATCATACATCACATATATGCTCCCTATGTATGGTACAGGGCATAAAGTTAATATACGGATACAAACACCCAGAACTGAAAAACTCTAGGAGGAACAGAATGCCCTTAGGGACAAAGAACATGTGCATCCAGGAGGAGAAAACAGAAAAACGGTACAAAGGACTCCTTGGCCAGGAGGGTAAGAAACTACAGGGCAAGAGCTCAAAATGAGGGGGTAGACGGGAGGGAGTGAATACTGCAACACTGAAGAGAAGGAGATCTACAGTTATAGTAAGATTTTACACAACTGTACTATGTCCTTCCATTTCAGTGTTGCAGTATTCATAACGTTACGGAGAGTGCCAAAGCTCAGGAAGAAACTTGAGAGGAGAAAGAATCCTCAAAGCCCTTTAGGAAGCCATGAAGGATGGTCCTAGCAAAGCCAGCTCTAGCTCTGGTGATCATATCCAACTTGTAGTGCTTGGAAAATGCATTTACAGAAGTCCAGGTAGCTGCCTCAAGAATAGAGTTAGTATCCAAACCCTTGAGAAAAAAAAGCACCAGAAAAAGCTGCAACCCTAGTAGAATGAGCCCTAACAGAATAAGGAAAGCTTTTGCCATGAAAGGAATAACAAAAAGAAACAGCTTTTGAGATCCAAGAAGACAGTTTGCTTGGATACAGCTAATCCTAAGGACCTAGGTTGAAAGGAAACAAAGGGATGATCAGATTTCCTAATAGTCTTAGTCCTAACCAAATAAAAACAGAGTTGTCTATGTACATCCAATGTGTGTAGAACCTTCTCACTGGCAGACTGCGGAGAAGGGAAAAAAAGGGGCAAATGAACAGACTGATTAAGGGAAAGCTCATCATCAGTTTGGCCATAAAAGAAGGATTAGTACACAAGGACACTCTGTCCTCATGAAACTCCAAAAATGGAGGACAAGCCATAAGGGCTTGAAACTCAGAAACCTGTCTGGCAGAAGTAAGGGCTAACAACAGTATGCTATTCCAAGAGCAATGCTGCAAGGAAGCTGAAAGCTGCAGGCTCAAAAGGAGCTTTTGTCAATTTTTTCAAAGCAAAATTAAGATCCCAGGGAGGAAGAATGGACTTTCTGGGGGACTTAATTTGCCTTTTAGAAATTGTTAAACCTCAAATCTAGAAGTGAGAGGAGGATATAAGGCAGACAAGCAGAGACAGCTTATAAGTAGGCCTTAACAGAAGAATAAGCCAATTAAGCATTGAGGAATTCACACAGATAAGACAGAACCCAAAGGAACATCCATTAAAAGTGGATCCAAGTTACGAGAAAAATATCCAAGAGAAGACCTCTTCCATTTGGAGAAGTAGAATTTCCTAGTATTGGGTTTCCTGGCCTCCTGTAGGACCCTAAGCACATCCTCAGAAAAAAGGTGTCTATGTGGAATCAAAATCCATTCACCGACAGTGTCAGTTGAAGAATGGACAGGTGGGGATGGATGAGAGATCTCTTGTCTTGTGTGAGTAGGCCCACCCTGTGAGGTAACTTGTAATGACTTTCCTTGGCTAAATGCAGAAGAAGAGGGAACTAATGCTGCTCAGCCAAAAGTAAGTCACTAACAAGACTTTTGGAAGTATCCTGTTGTTTTGAAGAGGAATTGTGGAATGAGGGGAAGGGGATGGAAAGCATAAAGAAACAACCCTTTCCAAGAAAAAGATAGAGCATCCACCTTCCAAAACAGAGGACTTGAGACTCTGGCACAAAACAGAGGATGTTGTCTGTTCAGAGGGGAGGCAAATAGATCTATTTCAGGAGTACCCTACTGGTGGACAATGTCCAGAAACATTCCTGTGAAGCAACTATTCATGGGATTGACTTAAGGACCTGCTCAGTGTGTGTGTCACAATGTTTTAACCTGAGGGAGTGTCACTTGATACTGGACAGCAAGATCCACACCAGGAGTGCCAAGTGGCAAAGAAGATAAGATATTGTCTTGTTTATTTACATACCACATCACTTTGTGAGATCCTGAGGATGAAAAGCTTGAAGTGCCAGCAGAAGAGCTCTCTAACACTGACGTGCTCTTTCTGTTGAAGAGGTGACCACACCCCCAGCACCTTTAGGGAGCCAAAAGCTGCTCCCCATCCAGTATCTGAAGCATCTGTGAACAGCTCCTGAGAAGGAAGAAGGGGGGGGGGAGTGAAAAGGGATCCTGGATTTAGAGAAAACTTTTAGTTATGTACTTACCATAACTTTAGATGTTTGGGATCCATCTCGCCTACATTCTGTACTGATGGGCTCGGAGCCGATCCCTCGGCTCCAACTCGGCACGCTATGCTATAGAGCGAAGCCTCTTATTGGCTGAGCTATTCTCTATCCCAGGATGCACCACCACTAATCCCCCAGATCTTGTTTGTCCGCATTCATGCACACATACATAACTTGTTTATATAACATTGCCAGATGTTTCAAGATGAAACAATAGAATTCGGACCGTCCGATCTCTTCTGATCTCCAAGGCAGGGGGAAGGAGGGTGGGTATTAGGAATGTAGGCGAGATGGATCCCAAACATCTAAAGTTATGGTAAGTACATAACTAAAAGATGTTATGTGATCCTATCCCGCCTACATTCTGTACTGATGGGACAGCGTCCCTAGCACCTAATTCCTGGGTGGCTCACTGGAAAACACTCCTGAGCACTGTGGAACCAAATGAAGCTCACCCCCGAGATGCCATATCCAATTTGTAGTGGGAAATGAAAGTGTGCGGGGAAGACCACGTAGCCGCGGCACAAATGTCACTAATGACAAGCTTAGAATGGAATGCTATTGAAGTAGCCATAGCTCTTGTAGAGTGAGCTTTGACAGGGGTCGTAAGCTCTTTATTAGAAAAGGAATAAGCTTGACTAATACAGTCCCTGATCCATTTGGCAATAGTGACCTTTGTGACGGCTTTGCCCAATTTATTATCCGAAAAGGATACAAACAATTGATCTGTTTTCCTTACTTGTTTGGTCCTATCTAAATAAAAACGCAATTGCCTGTGGACATCTAATGTGTGGAATATGTATTCCGCTTTGTTAGAGTACTTTGGAAAGAAAACTGGAAGTTCTAATGACTGTTGTAGACAAAAACTGAACAAACCTTAGGGACAAAGGATGGATTTGGCCTGAGAGATACTCTATCTTTGTGAAAAACCAGGTACGGAGGTTTTACAGACAAAGCTTGAAGCTCTGAAACCCTTCTGGCTGAAGTAATCGCAACCAGAAAGGCAGTTTTCCACGATAGAAATTTCAAATCACATGTTGCTGCCGGTTCGAAGGGGGGGGGGGGGAGTTAAGGCGCGTAACACCACATCGAGATCCCATGGAGGAGCAGGATGAGAAATCGGAGGTCGTAAAAGCGCAGCACCTTTCATGAAGGTCTTACACAATCTGTTGCTCATTAAAGGTGGGTTTATAGATTCGTGAAAATTGGAAATAGCTGCCAATTGAACCTTGATGGTAGAGACTGAGGAACCTTGATTGAATAGGGAAGTTAGAAATTTCAGGACTTCCGATACAGGAATAGTGATGGGATCCAGACCTCGGAGTTGATCCCAAATAGCAAATCTCTTCCATTTGCTAGTATACAACTTCTTAGTGGCAGACTTGTGGGCATAAGATAAGATATATATGACTTCCGGGTCTAAGGTATGATTCCTAACTATGGTCGGAAGAGGAGGAGCCAAGCTGTCAATTTCAAGTTGCGGAGGGACTGGTGGAGTAGTCCCGACTGATGAACTAATAGGTCTGGGATCTGATCCAGGAACCATGGACCGTCCACTGCATATTTCCGAAGATAGGGGAACCATACCTGACGAGGCCAGTAAGGAGCAACTAAAATCATTTTGCTCCCCAAGTGAGACGCCTTTTGGATCACTCTGGGAAGGAGGGGAACTGGGGGAAAGGCGTATAGCAAGCCGGTGGGCCGAGGATGGGCTAGTGCGTCCATGGGGCTCTCCCCCGGGGCCGGGGTGAGGGAGAAGAACTTTTTGCACTTCGCATTCAGCGGGGTTGCGAAGAGATCGCAACAAGGAATTCCCCATTTGCTGAAAATCTGAGTTGCAACCGTATTGTTCAGAGACCACTCGTGTGGAGAGAGGATCGTTCTGCTCAGTCTGTCGGCTATGACATTGGGCCTGCCAGGGATATGAGTCGCCACTAGAAATCGTTTGGTCGACACTGCCCATTCCCAAACTCTCATGGCCTCTCTGCAAAGGGGGTAGGATCTGGTCCCTCCCTGCTTGTTCAGGTACCAGACTACTGACATGTTGTCGGAGTGAACAGCAATTATGCCCTGAGGGAGGTAATCGTGAAGGGCTTGTAGGGACAGAAACACCACCCTCATTTCTAAGATGTTGATATGAAGAAGGCTCTCTTCCGAATGCCATTTGCCTTGGACTGACCTGCCCAGGGAATGCCCCCCCCACCCCACCTGGGAGGCGTCCGTAGTCAAAGTGGCCACAGGAGGAGGTGGAACAAAAAGTCGTCCCTGATCCAGATTGGTGGGCACCAGCCACCAGCGAAGGTCCCGTTTGCAGGTTTCCGTGATCCATATGAGGTGACTGAGAGGGAGATCTTGAAAGGACCACTGTGTTGAAAGAAGCCACTGGAGAATTCTCATGTGCAACCTTGCTAGGGGGACTAGAAGAACCGTGGCCGACATAGATCCCAATAGCTGCAGGACCATTCTGGCTGGGGTTTTGGATCTGGGGAGTAAGGCTCGAACTTGAGCCTGTATGGTTTGTATCCTTTCTGTAGGAAGATAGACCCGCATTCGGTTTGAGTCTATCTCTACCCCGATGAATCTTATGTGTCGAGATGGCAGCAACACAGACTTTGGCCAATTGAAGGTGATTCCAAGGGAAGTGCCCAGTGATATTGTGGCTTGTAGGCTCTGCAATAGTAGATGCTTGGAGGTGGCAGTTAGGAGCCAGTCGTCTAGATACGGAAACACCTGGAATCCTAGACTTCTCAGGTGAGCAGTCACGACCGCCAAACATTTGGTGAACACCCTGGGGGCTGTGGTGAGACCAAAGGGCAGCGTGCGGAACTGAAAATGACTGTCTCCTAGGCTGAAGCGCAGATGTCTCCTGGACGCTTGATGTACCATGATATGGTAATAAGCGTCCTTGAGATCTATGGAGCACATCCAAACACCTTTCTCTAGCAGTGGAAGAATGGATTGTAGGGTGATCATTCGGAACTTGGACTTTCTGACTGAACGATTTAGAATGCTGAGATCCAAAATGGGCCTCAAGTCCCCGGTCTTTTTTGGTACCAAAAAGAATCTTGAGTAAGTCCCTAATCCGATCTGGTCTGCGGGGACCGGTTGGATGACTCCTTTTTGAAGCAGCTTTGAGACTTCTAAGGCTGCAATTTCCCGTTGACTGGGTGGCGGGTCCGGGATTTTCTTGGACTGAGGTGGGGAGTGAGAAAAGGGAATGGCGTAACCTCCGGCGATAATTCGAAGCACCCATCGGTTCTGAGTGATACCTTCCCAGGCTTTCAGGTGCCTCGAGAAACGACCCCCGACTGGCTCCGGAGCTGCACAGTCAGGCAATCCCTCCACGAAAGGACTCGCGGTCTCCAGTGTTGCGGGGGCCTCTGCCGCCTCTGGGGCGGCGTCTTCCGGAAGAATTTCCCCCTCCTCTGCCTCTGGAAGGGGGATCGTCCTGCTGTGAGGGATAAGACTTCTGAGATCTACGGAACCACATTTTCCCTCCTCTTTTAGCCTTGGGGTAAGGCCGAAAGGGAGTGGAAAATCGTGCCCCTACGGCAGTCAAAGTCTTACCTTCCTGCTCGCAGCGGGTCAATGTGTCCTTTACCTTGGGTCCAAACAAAGAGGACCCATCAAAGGGGGCGTCGGCAAAGGAAGACCTGAAGGCTTCCGCAAAATGACACAGGCGGAGCCAGGCTTGCCTCCGTAGAGCAATACCTGTACCCGCCTCTCTACTTGCCCCTTCGGCCGCATAAGAAATGAGCCTCATGGACGAGTTTGATATGGATGACAGCGTAGCCAACTGAGAGCCAACCGTCTGGGCCAGCTGCTCAGGTAGGTTACCCAAGAGGGTATCTGAAAGCTCCTTGATCAGATCCCTCTGAAACCTGGTGAAGTGCGTTAAATAGTTCAGGGATCTTAAAGTAAAGGCCGCTGAACTAAGGGTGCGCTTACCGTACCGATCCATGCTCCTAGACTCCTTATTAGGAGGATGGATGGACGTCGAAGCCTCTGCTACATCTTGCTGGGTAGCAGATGCCATGCTGACAGGAACTTATTTGGGCGAGCAGGCACCGGTTCCACAGAGTCTGGGTGTTCCCACGCCCTTCGACAGATCAAATCTAGGAGCTCGAAGGGCGGAGACACCCAGGAGGCGGAGGGCTGAGCCCCGAAGGCCTTAAGGAACACCGACTCGTCAGCAGAAGGGGGTTTGGATTGCCAGCCGCCTCGTTGTTTGAGTGCTTCCAGGATGTCTGCAAAGGAGACATCATCAGAAAACGACTTAGGGGACCCCTCTGCATCATCAAGATCAGTGTCTGATGTGAGAGACTCATCGGGGGAGTCAACGTGCTTCCTCTTGCACGATCTTTTCCTTGGGGGTTCCTCCGAAGAAGCTTCAGAGGGACCTCCAGGAGGGGGGGTAACCTCAGGCCTCGGGGCTCCGCTGTCTAAGGACAGGGGGACTGCCAAAGACCCAGTCTCCGTATGCAGGGAAGGTGCTGGAGAGAACGTGGAGGTAGCCAAAGAAGATTTGGCTAACGCACTCCTCATGGCCCTGAAGGCCGGACCACCAGAATCCTGGGAAGGTCCCACCTCCGTGGCCACGACAGTAGACGATACCCCCGCAGCCGACGCACCGAGAGGAAGGCTTGGGACCGAAAACATCAGTCCCGAAGCGTCCCCCCCGGGGCCGACAGAGGAGGTCCGCATACCGAACTCCGACTCGAGAGCCGGGGTTGGAGTAAGGGTTGGGCCCGACCCTAAAACCTCCATTGGTTCCACCAGCACCGGCTCCAACGGTGCTGAGGCTGTTGGAGGAGGAACCATAACTACAGGGTGGAGCATCGGCTCCGAAGCCGAATGGGCTGGAGCCGAAACTAACTTTTGGAACACAGGAGACTGGAAAAGTCTTAGGAGCACCCTGTTGATGTCCGAATCAGACATCTTGGAGGATCTAGATGACACCGATCGGGTCCGAACCGACTTCTCCTTCGGCTCCAAAGGACTGGGGGACCGGCTCCGAACGGACTCGACCAAGATCGGTTCCGAGGGAGATCCCAAAACAATTTCCCTCGGTGCCGAGGAGGGCTTCGGCACTGAAGGGGAAGAGTCTGAGCCGGCAACCCTCATCGGCTCCAAAATCAGTGGAGCCGATGAAGGTGACCCGCCTCTCGATGCCCCAGTCCTCGGCTCCGAAACCAAAGGAGTCGAGACTGGAGGCATCGAGGCAGACCGTTACGCCCTCGGCTCCGAAGTCCGTGGAGCCGATGGAGAAGCCTGCCTAGGTTTCTTAGCAGTCGGTTCCGACGGGCTGGTCGGAGCCGACACTTTCTTCTTCTTAGTAGGAGAGGAAGAGGAAGACAAGGCCTCCTCAAAGGAGGGTTTAATCAGCCCTTTCAATATTAATTTATTCTTCCTCTCTTGGAGGACTCTAGAAGAAAAGGCATGACACACGCTACAGGACTCCTGTAGGTGCTTGGCGCCTAAACAATATACGCACGAGGAGTGGTCATCGGTTATAGACATTTTATAACCACACCTCGTGCACTTTTTGAACACTGAGGGTCTAATGTTCTTTTGACATTTTAACTGACTACCAAAAAACACTACAACAAGATAAAGTAGCACTATCTGCTCAGAAAGAGATTTTAAACACAATACAAAAATTTTAAACCAACTATTTTTTTTTTTTTTTTTAAAACGACACAATACAATATCAAAAGGAAAAAAATACAGAAAGGAGGGCCAAGACCCTCTAATTTAAACAGGTACTTGACCTCCTAGAAAAAATAATATACACTAGCTGAAGAATAGGGGAAGGCCCCTCTAACTTAAATGGGAAACCTTTCCCTTAATCAAAAACACAATTTTTCACAACAAAATGCTTCAAAACACACTCGTACAACAACAATAGCTGTTAAAACAGCTTTTTGGGTAAGAATAAGCAAATTCCTGACAGGAACTTTGAAAGAAAACAGTACTTAGCTCAGCCAAGTTTGAGACCACGTCCTAGCTTGTAAATGAGATCTGGGGGATTAGTGGTGGTGCATCCTGGGATAGAGAATAGCTCAGCCAATAAGAGGCTTCGCTCTATAGCATAGCGTGCCGAGTCGGAGCCGAGGGATCGGCTCCGAGCCCATCAGTACAGAATGTAGGCGAGATAGGATCACATAACATCTGCTGGATCCACCAGTGAAGTTCCTTCTTGAGACAATGTAGAAGAGGAACTACAAAGTCTAGGGAATGTGGATGTTGAAGCAAGCCAAACTGACTTCAGAAAACACTGAAACTTTCTCATGTGGAGTTTGACCAGACGGAGCATAGGGATGGTGGATGCAATTAATCCCAGAGTTCTCAGAAACTCCCTGGCTGTAATGCAGGCCAGAGGAAAAAGAGTTTGAAAGAAGGAAATGAGTGTCAAGGCCTTGGGAGGAGGCAGGGGTGCCAACAAAGGCACTATCTGAATCCTGCACCCCAGAAAAACATGGTCCTGACGAGGAGTCAGAAAAGCCTACATTAATTGTGAACCCCAGGGCTTTACAGAAGGGAAATGGCAAAATGAAGATTTTGCAACAGGATCTCTGGAGAGGATGCCTGAAACAGGAGGTCATCCAGATAAGGAAAGACTTGGATTCCCTGAATCCTGCATAAAGCAATCACAGCAGTGAAGCATTTGGTGAATATCCTTGGGGCAACAGAAAGGCCAAGAGGCAAAGCACAGAATTAAATACGCCAGTACGCAACAGAGAAATGTAAAAACTTCCTAAAAAAGGGATGGATTGGAATATGGTAATAAGCATCCTTGAGATCAAGAGACACCATATAAGCCTGAGGAAAGCAAGAGAGGGAACAAAGTCTGAAGGGTCAACATTTGAAAGGGTGGCACCTTCAGAAAAGTGCTTAGATGAGAGAGGTCTACAGTCTCCAAATACCCTCTTTTCTGGGTATTAGAAACATCCTGGAGTAAAACTCCCTCCCTCTTTGACACACAGGCGCCTCCTGAATAGTACCCAGAGTCAAAAGGTCACAAATTACCTCTGGAAAGGAGGAGAATAGTTTCTGAGGGGGCTGAGGAATACCCATAAAAGGGAGAAGGGATTTCCCAACCATGAAATACCCTTGGAGAATAATGGACAGGATCCAGGAACCTGGAGTAACGTGTAGCCAAACAGGAAGAGCGAAAGAGAGAGAGAGAGACAGAGAGAGAAGCAAAGAGGAAAGTGGCTGGGATGAATAGGTTAGTCAGACAACACCTCGTTTATCTGGAAAGGGAGATTTCTGAGGCACTGAAGTCTGAGTAGCCTTAACAGGAGGAACCCAATTGCCAGCCTTTTTGCCCCTTAGGAAGAAGGAAAGATTGCCTGCAAACAAAGGCTGGCTTATTGGGGTAGTTTCTTTAAAATTTAGGTACAGGAGAAACAAACACATGTTTAAATTCCTGTAAAACCTTACGCTTATCCTGAAGGGACTTAAACATAGCAGCAGCAGCTTCACCAAACAAGTGTTTATTATCAAGAAGGGCATCCATAAACTTAGCCTTAATATCATCAGGCAAAGGTTGAAGCCGAAGCAAAGAAAACCTTCTCATCGGTGACCCAAAATCAGCAGCCCAACAGGAAGCATCTGCCGAGTTGTAACTACATTTGATGGAATTATGAGCCACCTGGGAGGAAGAGCAGTTTTACCATCAGAGTCTAGAAAATCAGAAATAACCTGACAAGCCTAGGATAGGAGACCCAACAAGTATGTGGATATATGGGTCTGATAATTAACAGCCCTAAAAAAAAAGGTAGCAGAGGTATAGACCTTCCTGCCTAGCTTTTCCATGGTCCTGCTCTCTTTATCAGAGGGCACTAACTTGGTAAAAGGAAGCAATTGAGAGGGCTTGTCAGAGGCCACAGACACCACAGAGGGTTAGCAGAAGGACACTTGTACAAATATTTGCAGTCCTCGTGCAGAATATAAAAACTATCAGGTATTTTGGCAGCATGGAGCTGAGAGTCTGGAGCCTTAGAAGCATTGGAAAATGCATCCAACAAGGCAGATAAAACAAGAGGAAAAACGGAAGGTTTAGGAGAATCCATCTGCAGCAGCTCACAGCATCTTTTATATACCTGACAAACCTCGGCACAATCCCATTTAAAGAACTCCATCATCCTTGAGATCATGTCCCCAAAAGAAATCTTTTCAAAGGGAGTATCAGGACTGATGGATTCCTCTATCTCTGATCCATAGTCCAAAGGAGAAGAATCTGAGAACAGCAAGCAAGGGATTTCTCATCCGAATCCAGCTCCTCCTCACAGAAATCCTCTTCCCTGGGTTTTTTTTTTTTTTTAAGCGAGTAGAGGACCGAGGGGGAGGCTGGAACAGAAACTCCCCGAGGAGGTTTCAATGCCATCAAAGCACTAAACAAACCCCAAGTGAAGGCCTGACATTCACTCTGTGGATCTTTAGGAGCAGGACGAGAAATATATTTAGTAATTTACTTTTTCTTCAATGGGATGTCTGCCTTATAAAATTTGGAAGACTCTGTCCCAGGACGGCATTCAACAAAGGTAGTAAGTATGTCTTCTCTAATTAATATCTGAGGAACACCCCTAAAATAATAAGCCGTAATTCCCCCTGATCATCCGGTACAGACAGCTGCAAAACCCCCTCGGACGTGCTTAAAGTCGGATTCCTGCCAGCCTCCAACCAGGTCACGGCAGAGGAATCCAACAACAAAGCTGGGCGAACCTCTGGGCATTCATTCTCCTCGGGAGAGATGTCTGGTGAGGCTGAACAGCGGAAGATTCCCACCTAGGCTTCTTGGCCTTCTTCACTGAAGTTCGTTGCCGCCAGTCTGGACATCACCTTGATTTCCCTATGCTATGCTAGGAGCATATGTATGATGTACGACGTACCTTAAAGCAACCTAAAAGCCTTGGTATACTTGCTGGACATCAGGCCTCCCTTGGCAGGGGATCCCTAATGTTTTGAACACTGCAACAGTGAAATGGAAGGACATCTGGCAATGATACAATTTTTTACTTGGAGTGCAGATGCCAGAGACTCGTATATTTTTTGGATTCTCTCTGACATTTTCTTTTAAACTGTTCTTTTACAGATTTTTGCTGACTTGATTTGTAAGACTTATGGAAAAAGGGCCCTGGAATAGATGGACAGCTCCTTTGAAACTTTGGAAATGGATAGAATCTCCCTGAATGATTTTCTTCTAACTTTCTTAATAATACCAAAAATCAAGTCCTTGTCTAAAGGGACATTTAATAGCTGAACTTAAGCATTCTAAGGGAAGGACTGTAACCTTAACCAAGCACTTCTTCTCATACCAGTACCAACTGGCTCTAGAGGCAGCATCCACAGCATTGTAGCCACAGTTAACAGTTTGTTTAGCTACCAAAGAGACAGAATTATGCATGTCCATTAGATTAAATTTCATGACAGAGTTCAAACATCTGCAAGTTTTTGCCCCATATTACTCAAAATAGATGGAAAGAACTTGATCATGTGGTTAGCAATTAATAGCGCTAAAAGCCAAGGCTACAGAAGTATATACCTTTTTGCCATACCTGTTAAGGGCTCTGCTGTCCTTATCAGGCATGGTTATTAGAGAAGGGAAAGTTTATAATACCTTTGCTAGGATCCACAGAAATACAGTACAGTTGTGCACCCTTACCATAAATGTAGATGTTTGAGTGTATTCACTGTTGCAGTCATCACATTTGGGATATCTGCCTGCAGGTAGCCCTCAGCCAGCCTGAATACCAGAGTCTTCGGATTTCTGCATTGGATGCTGTCGCTTCTTCCTAGACGTCAGGTCGTCAGGGGTATAAAACATGCAGCCGACGCCATTACATCAGTTTTTCTTGCCTCAGATGTCAGGTGCCCCCAACAATAGGAAGCAGTTATATGGTATAGTACACCCCCAGCAAAAAAGCAAATACACATGATATAATATATGCCAAACAAGAAGGAAAGGTAGAGCCAAGAGAAGTCAGGGGCTGGAGGGAGAGTAACCAGGACTGCAACAGTGAATACACTCAAACATCTACATTCATGGTAAGTGTACACAACTGTACTATGTTCTTGGTGTTTCACTGTTGCAGTCCTCACATTTGTGTTGATTCCCAAAGCTAAGGAAGGGAGGAGGAAGTTAAAGCGCATTAGGGCCAGCTATTAATCCCTGCAAGACTGCAGTGGCAAATCCAGCTCTGGATTTAAAAAAGATAGGCAAGCGGTAATGCTTGGTGAAGGTATGTACAGAGCTCCAGGTAGCAGCTTCTAGGATGTCCCTGGTAGGGACCCCTCTCAGAAATGCCGCAGAGGTAGATGCAGCCCTGGTGGAATGGGATCTTATCCCCTGTGGGGTAGGTTTTCCATGATGCTTGCAGCAGAAATTAATGCAATGGGCTATCCATTTGGAAATGGCTTGCTTTGAAATAGCCTTCCCCTCTGCCCCTGCAGCAAAGCTAACTAGCAGCTGTTCAGATTTTCTGATAGATTCTTTTTGGACAGGACCAAGCCTAAGTATTCTGTGCACGTCCTGAGAGTGCACAGTATTCGTTCTCCTTTGTTTTGTGGATTAGGGAAAAAAGTAGGCAAATTAATGGACTGATTTAGGGCCACAGAAGACACCACCTTGGGCATAAAGGAAGGATTAGTCCTGAGGGAAGTCCTGTCCGCATGAAAGATAATGAAGGGTTCCACTGCCATGATAATTCAGACACTCTTCTAGCTGAAGTAATGGTTAGAAGGAACTCTGCTGTAGCAGCTGGTTCAAAGGGGAGAAGAGTGAGCTTTTCCAATACAAAGTTAAGGAGCTCTCCTGGGTGGTCTTAAATTTTTGGCCCCTCTAAGGAATTGTTTTAGCAAGGGGTGAGAGAAGAGGGGTGGCTCAGTATTATAATGTGCTGAAATGGCAGAAGCATGAATTTTAATTGACGAGAAGGATAGGCCCTTGTGGAGCATTTCTATTAAGTACTGTAGAATATGAGGTAAGCTGGGCACCGCTGTGCCCATCCCCTGATCTAGGCTCGAGAAACAGTATCTTTTCCACTTTTCAGCATAGGATTTTCTAGTACTAGGCCTCCAGAATGACATCCAGTACCTGCTTACTGAGGGATGTTAGGCGACAGCTCAAGGATTTAGCCAGGCTGCAAGGTTCAGGGTCTGAAGCTGAGGGTGCAGACTCTGGCACGCCTGCTGGGAGAGCAGGGAAGGGGTCCGAGGCAGGTGCCATGGCTGTAGCAGTGTCATATTGCGCAAGAGGGGGTACCAGTGCTGGCGTGGCCAGTCTGGTGCAATCAGTATTGTCCTTGGCTTGTCCTGTTTGATCTTTAGGAGAACCTTCAACAGGAGAGGCCGAGGGGGAAAGCCATAAACTGAGGCTTTCCCAGGTGTGGGACGTTATTGTGCAGATTTTGTGCAATTGGTAGTTTTGAGGGGAGGCAAACAGGTCTACCTCTGGAGTCCCCCCATTTGTTCCTCAAGAGGTTGAATATTTTGGGTTCCAGTTTCCATTCTTGTGGGTCCATGAGATTTCTGCTTAGGTCATCTGCCAGGGGAATTTAGCCTGCCTGGCAGGAACTGAGCTTGCATGTGTACTTGGTAGCTCAAGGCTGTGTTCCACAAAGCCATGCCTAGTCTGCAGAGAGGGTACGAGTGGGTCCCCCCCTGCTTATGTACCACATAACTGTGGTGTTGTCTGTCTTTACCAATAGTTGCCCTGGAAGAATACGGTCTTTGAAGGCTGTCGGAGCATTCTGTACAGCTAACATTTCTTTTTGATTGATATGCAGGTATATCTGTCTCGGGTTCCATCTGCCCTGAATGCACTATCCTGCCATGTAAGCCCCCCCCCATGCATAGTCTGATGCGTCTGTTGTTAGGGTTTGGGCGGCAGGGGGTATAGTGAAAGAGAGTCCCTTGTTGTGGTAGCAGGCCTCTGCTCACCAAAGGAACTCTGTCTTCATACAATGAATGATAGAAATCATTGTTTCCAGGTCCTGAGAATGTTGACACCATAGGCTTTTTAGATACCATTGGAGTTTTCTCATATGCAGTCTTGCATACGGAATTAATAAAATGCAAGAAGCCATGAACCCCAGGGCTTGCAGTATTTTCCTTGCAGGTAGCTGGGGTTTTGTAGCCAATAGTTTGAAGTAGGTTGTCAAATAAACTTGTTTATCCAGAGTGAGGAATGCCATCTGGGAAGTTGTGTTCAAGCTTGCTCCCAGGAATACAATCTGTTGGCAGGGTACTAGGTGAGATTTTTTTTTTTGTTGACGGTGTACCCCACAGACTTTAGAAGTTTCTTTACGAATGCCAGGTGTTGTAATAGCAAGCCCTGGCTTTCTGCCTGAATAAGACAATCGTCCAAGCATGGGTAAATTTGAATATTTCTCTGCCTGCAAAATGCAATGGATGGAGCTAGACACTTTGTGAATACCCTGGGTGCAGTAGATAAGCCAAAGGGAAGTGCAGACAAAGTACAGTTGTGTATGTAGATGTTCGAGTGTATTCACTGTTGCAGTCATTACATGTGGGTAATCCTGCTGGCAGGTTGCCCTCAGCCGGCCTGAATTCCAAAGTCTTGGGTCCTGCAAGGCCGCTGTGGTTCTTCCCTGACGTCAGGTCGTCAGGGGTATAAAAGATGCAGCCAATGCCATTTTCTTCAGTTTTTCTTGCCCCAGATGTCAGGTGCCCCCAAAAAGGGTAGCCAAACTTTATATATATATTTAGAACTACACCAATATAAATTTTACCTTCATCTATAAGCAAATACACCACATAGGTAGTATAAATCAGAGAAGGAAAGGTAAGATCCAAAAGAAAAAAGGGGGAAGGCGGGTGGGTAACCTGGACTGCAACAGTGAAAACACTCGAACATCTACATTTATGGTAAGTGTACACAACTGTACTATGTTCTTTGTGTTTCACTGTTGCAGTCATTACATTTGGGTAGAGTCCCAAAGCTATGGTTGGGAGGCTGGAACTAGACAGTAGTAGGAGCAGCTATGAGGCCCTGCAGAACTGCAGTGGTAAAACCTGCCCTGGATTTAGAGTAGAGTGGCAGATGATAATGCTTTGTAAAGGTGTGCACTGAACTCCAAGTAGCCGCCTCTAAAATGTCCCTGGTTGGTACTCCCCTGAGAAAGGCTGCTGAGGTTGCTGCAGCTCTGGTGGAATGAGGCCTAATGCCCTTAGGCACTGGCTTGCCATGGTGTAAGTAGCAGAAACGAATGCAGTGGCTTAACCACTTAGAAATAGTCTGCTTCGAGATAGGCTTTCCTTATGATCCTGCAGCATATGCCACTAGTAATTGCTCTGTCTTCCTGAAAGCTTTGGTTCTGTCCAAGTAGAATCTAAGTTGTCTGTGTACGTCCAAAGAATGCAGAATTCTCTCCCCCTTGTTCTGTGGATTTGGGTAAAAGGTTGGCAGATGGATGGCTTGGTTAAGAGCCACACTGGACACTACTTCAGGCATAAATGTTGTGTTTCTCCTCAAGGAGACCCTGTATGGATGAAAAATGATGAAAGGTTCCACAGCCATGAGCGCCTGTAGCTTTGAAACTCGTCTTGCAGAAGTAACTGCTAAGAGCAGAGCTGTTTTCCAAGATAAAAACTTCATATCAGCAGTAGCAGATGGCTCAAATGGAGGCAGGGTGAGTTTTTCCAAGACAAAGTTGAGGTCCCATGCAGGTATTGGTAGTTTCCTTGGGGGCCTTAAATTTTTGGCTCTTCTGAGGTACTGCCTTAATAAAGGGTGAGAGAAAAGTGTTGGCATATTGTAATGAGCCGAAATGGCAGAGGCATGAATTTTAATTGATGAAAAAGATAGGCCTCTGTCCAGCATCTCAGTCAAGTATTGTAAAATCTGAGGAATATTTGGTACCACTGTATCATTTCCTTGTGCCTGGTTCCAGGCACAGAATCTCTTCCATTTTCCAGCATAAGACTTTCTAGTACTAGGCCTTCTGGCTTCCAGAATGACATCCATCACAGATTTACTGAGAGGTGTTTTTTGTATGACTACATGATCCACCATGCTGCCAAGTTTAGTGTCCTGAGTTGGCTGTGCATGATCTGATTGTTTTGCTGGGACAGTAGTCGAGGTATTTGAGGCAAGGTCCAAGCTGGGTATAGAGGGAAGTTCCTTAGTATTGGATACCAGTACTGGTGTGGCCAGTCTGGGGCAATCAGTATCATCTTTGGCTTCTCCTGTCTGACCTTTAGGAGCACCCTGGGGAGGACAGGCAGTGGAGGAAAGGCTGAAAGATAGGGCATCCACTTTCCATGCTTGTCTGTGATAAGTCCTTGTGCAGAATCTTTTTAGTTGGTAATTGAGAGGGGAGGCAAATAGATCTATGTCCGGGTATCCCCATTTCCTTGTTATCATGCTGAAGACTTGTGGATCCAGCTTCCACTAGTGGGGATCCATGAGGTTTCTGCTTAGTTCGTCTGCCAGAGTATTTTCCTTTCCTGGCAGGAATTGTGCTTGCAGATGTACTTGGTAAGTCAAAGCAGTGTCCCACAAGGTCATGGCTAGTCTGCAAAGGGGGTAAGAATGTGTGCCCCCCTGCTTGTTTATATACCACATGACAGTGGTGTTGTCTGTCTTTATCAGTAGTTGCCCCGGATGAAGTAGGTCCTTGAAGACTGTCAGGGCATTTTGAACAGCTAACATCTCTTTTTGATTGATATGTACATGCATTTGGTTTGGGGTCCATGTGTCCTGAATGCATCTTCCTGCCATGTGGGCGCCCCAGGTATAGTCTGATGCATCTGTTGTTAGTGTCTGCCTGGCTGGAGGTAATGTGAATGGCTGTCCCTTGTTCTGGTGACAAGCCTTTGTCCAACATCGAAACTCCTGTTGCAGGCAGGGAATGAGAGTAATGACTGTTTCCAGGCTGTCGCAATGTTGAGTCCAAACACTTTTTAGGTACCACTGAAGTTTCCTCATATGCAGTCTTGCATATGGAATTAGTAGGATGCAGGATGCAATGAAGCCCAAAGCCTGCAGAATTTTTCTTGCAGATAACTGGGCCTTTGTTGCCAACATTTTGAAATAGGTAGTCAGTTGACTTTGTTTGTCTGGCGTGAGATAAGCCATCTGGGCAGTTGTATGCAAGCTTGCACCCAGGAATGTTATCTCTTGTGAGGGTACTAGTTTTCTTTTTGTTGACTGTGTACCCTAGGCATGTTAGAAGTCTTTTCACAAATGCCAGATGTTGAAGAATGTCCTTGTTCTCTGCTTGAATGAGACAGTCGTCCAAGTAAGGATATATTTGTATTCCTCTGTCTGCAGAATGCAATTATTGGTGCCCGGCAGTTTGTGAAGACCCTGGGCACAGTAGATAAGCCAAAGGGCAGTGCAGATAACTGGTAATGCATTGAATCAGCCTTGAATCTTAGGTATCTTCTGCATGATTGTCTGATTGGAACATGCAGGTATGCCTCTTTTAGGTCTAAAGTTACAAGCTAAGCATTCTTGCCCAGCATGGGCAGAAGCTGCTGCAAAGTCAACATTTTGAATTTTGGAATATCCAGGAAAGAGTTTAGAATAGATAGGTCCAGTATCAGCCTCCAGGCCTTGTCCTTTCTGGGTATCAAGAAAAGTCTTGAGTAAAATCCTTGTCCCTGCTCTTGCTCTGGTACTTGGTGAATGGCCCCCATGTCCATGAGGGATGAGACTTGTTTTTGTGCCTCTGCCCATTGATTTTTTGGCAGGTCTGGCCAGCTGTTTGCCTTTGGCAGAGTATGGAAATGGAACTTGTAGCCTTGTGACACAAAGTTTAGAACCCACTTGTCCTGGGTTATGATGTGCCAGTTTTGAGCAAAAAGTGCTCATTTTCCCCCTAAGGGTGCTGCCAGAAGGTAAGTGCTTGGTGCAGGCAGGGGGAAGTCATTGGAACTGTTTTCTGCATGTTTGTGATCTATCTTCTCCAGCTTTGGAGGTAGAAGCACCCCATTGTTTGGGCCTATAAGAACCTTGCGCCTGGGATCTGCCCCTAGGGCATTTGGATCTGCCCGTTTGAGGTCTGTCTGACGCAGGAAAGGACCAAGTTTTTGTAGGCCAGTGTCTACTAAACCTAGGTGGCTGTACTTGTAGAAATTCTTTGACAGTTAGCATAGATTTAGCTTTGTCCTCCATTTTCTTTAACACCTCTTCTTCTTTAACACCAAACAAAGTATCATGCTGTAAAGGTGCATCTAGTAATTTAACTTTAACATGATCAGGCAGATTTTGTTCCTTTAACCAAGCATGCCTCCTAATTACAGAACCCGTAACTGCGGCCCTGCAGGTGGCCTCCAAAGAATCAAAGCCACATTGCAAAGTATGTTTTCCAACTTGTTCTGCTGCATACAACAAATCCTGCATTTCCTTGTTTTCTGCACATTCAGAATGTAACATTTTGTGTGGAATCCCATGATATGTTGTTGATACTTAAGCATATGAAATTGACAGTTTAAGGCCCTTATAGCCAAAGTTGCAGATGTGTAAACCTTTTTTCCCCATCTATCCAGTGCCCTTGAATCTCTGTCAGATGGGGTTGGGTTCTTTGCAGTGGAAGCCTCAACTCCCTTTGCACCTTGTGAAATGGTTTCTGGGTCAGCAGCAGGGTTTTTAAAAATAGATTTGTGTGACTCAGGAACCCTGTAATATCTGTCAGTCTTAACAGGAGCTGAGGGTAAGGAGTCAGGGGTCAGACTAGACTCCGAAAACACATCTACAATGTCTAACACAGGTGGAATGGCTAGAGGCCTGTGCTGAGGTAGTAAAAGAAAATCCCTGAGCCTCTTTTTAGATTCTGAAAAATCTTGGCTCTCCCAGTGGAAATGCTCCCTCATGGTATGCAAGGTTTCCCCAAAGGAATAGTCCTCAGGAGGGGATGCTGAAGGTATAGATTCTTCAGCATCAGAATCCTCATGGGGGGGAAGAGAATATTCCCGATCAGAAGAAATAGAAACCTGATCTGAAGATTCATAGTCAGTGTCTTGCCTAGGCCTCTTATCAGGAGGGGGATGGGAACCCCTGATCAAGGTAATCAAGTCCTCAGCCATTTTGAGCATCTGCTTTTTGGGCATAGGGGGCCTTGTCCACGTGGCTCTTGAGTTTGTTTCCTTGTTTTAGAAGGTGCTTTAGTCTTTGCCTTTGAAGCTGAAGTCGTTTTAATGTAAAGATGTTTACGTCTGAATACACCCTCAGAAGCCAGTACCTGCTCAGCAGCTCAGGACCCATCTGAGGGATTAGCGTCCGAGGCTCCAATACCTTGAGTATCCAGCGGCATGGCCGACTCCACGTGGGAGTTGGTAGTGGCCTGCGACTCTAAAGTAGCTGGGTGTCAGGGGCTGCGAAAGTGCCTCATTGAGAACCGGCGACTGGCTTAGGAGAAGCTTCATCGTCAGTTTTGGGCCTCGGTTGTTTTTCTCTATCCTTTTCTTTGCGTCTTTTTGTAAACTCCGGTAGTCGGACGGCTATCCGACGACACTTCAGGATAATTAAATTGGCGTCCAAAAAAGTTTAAAGCAAAAGAATACCGACGCTTAATAGTGCGTTGGTTAAATCTAGCACAAAACCCACAACCAGTAATGTTGTGATCAGAGCCTAGGCAAGGAATACAGTAAGAATGAAAATCCTTATGAGGTATTTGCTTTCCACAAGAAATACAATTATTAACTTTTTCTGACATCGGTCTGGAGCAAGAAAAAAGTTTCCGCAATGGGGTACTTAGCTTTATTGAAGACTTCAGGTCTGAAACTCAAATACAAAAATCTCAGGAGTCGGCCGACCGGCACTTGCGAACTGCTTCTGCTTCAGGCACTGCACGGCACGAAAGACTGAAGAAAATGGCGTCGACTGCTTCTTTTATACCTCTAATGACCTGACGTCAGGGAAGGGGCGACAGCAACCGACGCAGGACCCAAGACTTTGGAATTCAGGCTGGCTGAGGGCAACCTGGCAGCAGAATTACAATGTAATGACTGCAACAGTGAAATACAAAGAACATCTGATAGTGCATGGAGCCTGCCCTGAAGCGTAGGTATTTCCTGCAAGATTCCTTTATTGGGACGTGCAGGTAAGCTTCCTTTAAGTCTAGGGTTGCCAGCCAGGCATCCTTGGCTAGCATGGGAAGAAGCTGTTGCAGAGTTAGCATTTTGAATTTTGGAACTACCAGAAAGGTGTTGAGAATAGAGAGGTCCAGGATAGGACACCATGAGTTGTCTTTTCTGGGTACCAGAAAAAGTCTTGAATAAAATATTTGTCCCCTTTGTTCTACTGGGACAGGTTGAATAGCCCTGATACTGAGAAGAGAGAACACCTGCTGTTGGGCCTCCGCCCATTGATTTGGGGGTAGGTCTGGCCAACCATTTGGGGGTGGTAGTGTATGCAAGTGGAACCTGTATCCTTGGGAAACTAGGTTTAAAACCCATTTGTCCTGGGTAATGAGGTCCCAGTTTTTTGCTTGCAGGGCGAGCTTTACTCCTAAGGGAGCAGGTAATTGAGCAGGGCTTGGAAGGGGGTTAAGGTTAAGTCATTGTGCCATTTTTCCATAGGGGGGGTGGCTTATTACTCCCTGCTTTGGAAGTGGGAGCCCCCCACTGTTTAGGTCTGTGCGTAGCCTGAGACTGTAGCCTAGGTGGTCTGCTGTTCCTGGGTTTAGACTGAGAAGGCCTAGAAGGGACTGGAAAAGACTAGTTCTTTGAAGGCCAATGCCTACTGAATCTAGGAGGCTGCACTTGTAGGAAATATTTAACAGTTTGCATAGATTTAGCTTTTTCCTCCATCCTTTTGAGGACTTCTGCGTTGTTGCCAAAAAGGTGGTCTTGGTTCAAGGGAGCATCCAGTAATTTATGTTTTACATAATCTGGCAAGTTTTATTCCTTAAGCCAAGCATGCCTTCTAATTAAAGACCCAGTGACAAGCAGCCCTGCAAGATGATTCTAAAGCGTCAAAACCACATTGCAAAGTAGGTTTACCAACTTGTTCTGCAGAATGCATTAAATCCTGCAATTCTTTGTGTTCAGTACAGTCAGGAATCAACATAATTTTCTGTTAAAGCAGCCCCATAACATGCTGCTGATACTTTAACATATGAAACTGGCAATTTAAAGCCCTAATGGCCAAGGTAGCAGAAGTGTATACCTTCTTACCCAATCTGTCTAAGGCTCTAGAATCTCTATCAGAAGGGGTAGGATTTTTGGCAGCAGAAGCCTTAATGCCTTTTGGTCCTTGGGAAATGGTCTATGGATCCACATAAGGATTCTTGAAGAGGAACTTGTGAGAGTCAGGTACTCTGTAGTACCTGTCAGGTTTCCTGGGAGCTGGAGGTAAAGTGTCTGGGGTAAGGCTAAATTCCAAGAAAGCATCATCTACAATGTCCAGAACACAAGGGATAGCTAAAGGCCTGTGTTGAGGTAGTAGTAAGAATTCCCTAAGTCTCTTTTTTGACTCAGAGTTATATTGGCTTTACCAGCAAAAATGCTCCCTAAGAGTGTGCAAGGTTTCACCGAAAGAAAAATCCTCTAGAGGGGATGCAAAGGGAATGGAATCCTCTGCATTAGAATCCTCATAAGTAGATAAGGGCAAATCCTGGTAATCAGAAGGAGCAGAAATATCAGATTCCTGATCAGAAGAATCAGAAAGAAAATCAGTTCTAGGTCTCTTAGAGGGGGAAGGCTGGCTTCCCCTAATTAAGGTAATAAGGTCTTCAGCCATTCTAAGCATTTGTTTTTTAGGCATATGGGCCTGAGCCTGCTGTTTGGCCGTCGGTTTTCTAGGTGTGGTGCAAGTTTTTGGCCTGAATGAAAATGATGGCGTCAGTTTAATATGAATGTCTGTAGGCCTGAATACACTTTCAGAAGCCGGTACCTGCACAGCGGCTCCAGACCCATCCAAGGTGGAGACATCCGCAGGTTCCATAGTCGAAGAAGCATCTCGTGGCATACCAGACTCCGAATGGGTCTCAGTAGAGGCCTGCAAATCAGAAGTAGCAGGTATTAGGGGATGCGAAAGCGCCTCACTGAGTACCGGCGGACTGGCGACTAGCGTAATGGAAGCGTCGTCAGCAGTTTTGGACCTATATAGTCTGTCTCTGTCTTTATCCTTACATTTTCGGAATATTGTTAGTCAGATGGCTTGACAAAGCCATTTTGGAGTACACAGAACGAGTACGAAAGTAATTATCTGCAAAAATAGCCCGACGATAAATAGTCTGGGCATTGAACAAGGCACAAAACCGACAATGAGGGACGTCGTGGTCTGGGCCTAAACAGGGGATGCAGTAAGAATAAAAATCTCTATGAGGTATTTGCTTTCCACAGGTAAGACAATTGTTAACTTTTACTGACATCGGTTAGAGCAAGAAAAAGGATCCCCAATGGGGTACTTAGCTTTTTTGAAGACTTCGGGTCTGAAACTCAAAAACGAAAATTTCAGGTGTCGGCCAACCTGCACTTGCGAACTGCTTCTGCTTCAGGCACCGCACAGCAAGAAAGACTGAGGTAATGGCGTCAGTTGCATGTTCTATACTCCTGACGACCTTACGTCAAGGAAGAAGCGACAGCATTCGACGCAGAAATCCGAAGACTCTGGAATTCAGGCTGGCTGAGGGCTACCTGCAGGCAGATAACCCAAATGTGATGACTGCAACAGTGAAACACTAAGAACATCAGCAGGGTCAGCAATGGGATACTGTAAAGATGCCTATGAGTATCAGGAACTCTAAAACAGGGTTGTCTTCTTAGTGGCAGGAGGCTGGGAATCTGGAGACAATGAAGCAGCTAAAAAGACATCCTTCAGTGCCCCAAGAACTGGGGTCTGGCAACAGACTTAGCAGTATCCATGTTCAGAAGATCAATGTATTGTTTCTAGGAATCCAATATCTCTTTAACCTCCCATTAAAAAGTCTTATTTTAGCAATAGTGTTTCCAAATGAAATCTACTCATTAGGGGAATTTAAAGATAAAGCATTACTTGTGTCATTCAAATCAAATGGTGAAGGAATTTGAGAGACATTTCAGAATTTAACAATCTTTCTTTAGAAAACAGACCTCTGTCCCTCTTTAAAATAGTAGAAGTAGAAGAGGAGGAAGAAGGCTTGCAAATTTGAAACAACTGAACTGCTTTAGAGAGACTGTGAGCAAAACAAACAGTTCTACCTACTGGCTTTCTGATGGGAATGGTGAGAAGGTGGAGAAACATGCTTAGTTTGCGAATGTTTCCTAAGAGTGTCCAGACAAATGGCCTTCAGAGTAGAAGCCATACATCTAACTTTCATAAGTGAGACACTGACACCCTCTCTAACTAACAGTTGGTGAATAACTCCCTCACTGTCAGAGATCAGTCTAGATTCTCCCTTCTTGGGTGTCTCACCCAAATGCCAAGTCTTATTGGATGTGACGGTATCCTTAGCAATTACTGCCTCCAAAATGACCCAGGAGAAGCAGATAGACAGACGTAGGTCTACAAAGGTGCCTCATCAGAATAGTCTGCTGCAGACCAAATGAGAGAGGACAATGCCTAGTTAGTTTTGCTTTTCTCTAAAAGTTTTTTTTTTCCTTCAACTGAGGGGGGATGGTCTCTAGAGGAGAGCAATGATGTCCTAGCTAAATGAGCAAAATGTGTTTGCTTTCTAAATAAATAATAACTGAAATAAATAGTCCTGGGACCAAATGCTTGACAAATACCATTGGATTATATGGCATGTTTCGACCCTAAGCAAAATGAACAACTCAGATGGGAATCTTAGTATGGCACCTCACACCCACAGTCACACTTCTCCACTAACAGCCGCAGCAAACCTTCACACAAGGTTATACAGAGAGAGGAAGGGTCCCCAGTGTAGTACTTATCTACCTGATATCTCTGTGCTGAAGCAAAATGAAACTGATAACTAGATGTAATGCTGACGAAAGTCGCACATGATGAGTAGCTGCAAGAAAGTTCTGAGTTTTGTCATGTGCATACCTCCGATACTAGCATGTTCATTTGTGTTAAAGGTGGACATATGAGGCATGAAGGAGCCTGATCTTTGAACACTGGCTGGAAGTAAGGAAACCCTGACAGATAAAGCTCATCTGCAAGGAATATTTCAACAGGGAACTTATGAAGAAGATTTGCTAATTGAAGCTCTGCACACCTTCAGCAGATTAAAGGGCAAAGTGAAAATGCTCATGATTTGCTGTAATCTACCATGAACTTCAAGTATTGTATGTGGTCCTTGTGTATTACTGCATGCTGGTACATGTCCTTTTAGATCTAATGTCACCAACAGATCTTGTGGAGAAAGCAGGAGAAGGAATGCTTAAAGTGTCAGCATCGTGAATTTGGTTAACTTTTGAGACTTGGTCAGCTTGGAAAAGTTTGAAATCAGTTTTCAAAGGTAAGTCTGGAGTATAAAATCTCTTGCCTTGTTCCAAGAGGGAAACCATCTACAGCCTTAGTTTGAAGGAAATGAGACAAGATTGGTTGCACTTATATCTCCTGTTCAAGAAGGATGGGAGACATCCCTATAAAGAAGGAAAGGCTTTGAAATCTGCCTTGTAAAGCGGTGATGATCTCACTTACTCATCTTTCTACTGTAAATGAAAACCAATTTGATTTTACATGGAAAAGCCTCCCAGCCAAGATGTGCAAATAAAGGGGAAAGGAAGAGTCAACAAATGGAGGACAAGAACATGGGCCTAGGAAGAATGATTAGTACTGCTCATTGGTGTCTTGAGAGAGGAGAGGACTTTGCTCTCTCCCCATGCCCTGTTCCTGCCTCTGTCACCTCTTCAGGCCTAGCTCCTTTTGAAAGCTCTCCTGTACCTCAACTGATCAGTCTTGGGATATGTTGCTATAGGAAAGCCTCTGCTTTGTAGAATTACTACTGCACCTGGGGATAAGATGATAAAAGATGCTTGATAAAATTAGTTATTACGAGCTATGTACTTACCATAACTTGGTATATGTGTTGTCCTTTCTTATGGATTCGATCCTCGGATCCAACTCGGACACAAATTCCAGACTTCAGATTCCAATCTCCAGCTCCTCCCTCTTCCCATAATGCAATGCACCACCTCTAACTCCTGAGATCGAGTTTGCTGCTTATGTCTACTAATTTATAGAGACAGAACAGAAAAGAAAGGATTATGATTGAAACCTTGGAACTCAAAGTTCCCTTACTGTTCAATATCCTTCCAGAAATATAAGGCCACAGGATGACTGGGAGGGAAGGTGAGGAAGAATGAGAATGGACAATACATATACCAAGTTATGGTAAGTACATACCTCCTAAATATGATGTTGTCCTTCTCATTCTTCCTTACTGATTGGGTAGAGTCCCCAGCTACATAATTCTTGGGAGGTCTTCAAGGAAGGATGTCCCAGACCACCGTCAAAATCAATGTAAGGTCTACTTCTGGAGACAATGCCCAGTTAGTAATGTGTCACAAGGTTATGATTTGTAAAAACAAGTGACTGTATTAAAGATATAATTGAAAGCAACTGTGGTAGAAAGGCTGAAGAAGCAGTCATAAGTTTGGTAGAATGGCTCTAAGCTGGTGAGGCAATTCTAAACCATGTTGGGAGTAAACTGGCAAAAATCACTGAGTAATCTATGTGGCCAGGATTAAATAGGGCATTATCTAACCTAAGTGGTTAGAAGGATATAAACAGTTGGTCAGATTTTGCACTGTTTGGTCCCATGAAAACAAACATAACTGTCCACGAATATCAAACAGGTAAAATATGCATTAGCCATAGCAGGAAAAATTCCGAATGATAATTGGCAGTTTTGAGGGATGGAGAACATCAGTTTGTGTGACAACTTGGATAAAAAGGAGGGACTGTTCCAGAGGGCCACCCTATCCTGTGGACCAAAAAAAAAAAAAAAAAAATAGAGAGACTTGGCAAACAAGGCGAGATGCTGTTAAAATTTTATTTTTGCCAAAGTAATGTTTCCCATGAAAGAAACTTTATATTGTAATTTCTTTGCCGGTTCAAGGATTTCTGTGTCAGTGTCTGAAAAATAACCATGAAATCCAAAGTAAAAAATGTGATCTTATATAAGAGGTGTACGTAGCAAAATTCCTTTCAGGGGAAAAACTTTATACAGTTTTGGAAATCATCAAGGGAAGGACTTGTTTTCCATAGTGAAAAACAGTTAACCGAAGTTAGAAAAAGAAACACTCACCTTCTTAAAAAGGTTAGCAAGAAAGCAAAAGGAATAGCAGCTGAGAAAGGTGCAATGTTCAGTAAAGCAGTCATACGGGTAATTTATCTATTTGACATATGTCACCCAGAAAGTCTGGCTAGGTCAACAGGATTTGTTTTCTGCGAAGATCTGGGAAGAAAAACTTCAAAGGCATACAAATAAAACATTGCAAACAAAATGATGGTAGTCAATATTTTACAACAAACCTCTCATAAGCAATGATATAACAGGTGTCCTGAACCTGCTGGCTAGGATCACAAAGAAAAAGGAGCCTACTTCATTCTGCAGTCACTGGGAAATACAGAAACCATGCAGTGAGTTAGATGGCATGTGGATTGGGATGCTGAAACTCCAAAAGTTGAGATGAGAGATCCTGATTGGGCTCTAGAATCAATAGAGGATATTTCAGAGGAGACCCAAAAGGGGGAACCACACTTGAGGAAGCACAAAAAAGAATGAGGATGACAGAGCTCTTTCAACCTGGTGACTTTCTGTATAATCTTCAGGGACACAGGAGTAGGAGGATAAGTATATAGGAGACCAGAGGGGGCCAGTTGTGAGCTCAAGTATCCCTCGGGGATTCCCCCGAAGGGGGATCAGAGCGAAGTATCTGCTGCATTTTTTGTTTGGGGGAAAGCAAGAAGATCATAAGAAGGTTGATCCAATGGGTAGGTTTGCAACTGGCTGATTAAGGGACCACTCATGAGGAATCAGACTAGAGCTACTGAGTCTGTATGCCAAAGCATCGATTTCCCCAGTATGTGTATTGAAATAAAGCAGTATGAAGAAGTCATCTATTGCCAAAAACATCATGTAGTCTCATCAGCAGAAGAAGGAGGAACAGTTTCTTCCTTGTTTTGATGATATACTAAACTAATGACATATTGTAGGTGTGCACTGCAGTAGTAGAACATCCTGAAAGGGCTTACCACATGAGTAGGACAGCTCTCATCCCTAGAACGCTGGCACACAACCTGTTCTCCAGGAAGGACCACATGTCTAGAGCATCTTTTATTTGAAATGCTTCCCCTCCCAACTGTAGATGGGAAGAGTCTGTGGTCACTTTGTCTGTGGAGGGAAACATCCATGGTTACTGTGTCTGTGGAGGAGGGGGTAGAAGGAACAGCCTGCCTAGGAACAGATCACCCGAGTGGATTCACCAACGAAGCTGACGTCTGGTAAACTGGTTTTGTAGGAACAGATAGATGCTGAAAAGGAATAAAATCAGAAACTTGTGGAATCAATCGTGATGAAGGGGGATGGAAGTGATAGCGAATCCCGTCCCCAATTTTTTAATGATGTGATGCGGCGAAGAGTATCTAGTTTATGCTATGCAAAAAGAGCCTATGATCTCCAAATTCTGTCAGATTTATAGTAATCCCTAGGGATCTGAAGATTTGAAACAGGAAGTCCTTGGCTTGTAACAGTTCATACCTGGTTGGAACAGTATGAGGACAGCCGTTCAGAATGGAAACGCTTGAAATTCTTGGAGCCTAAGGTGAGCAGCCACTATTGCCATGCATGTGGGAAAACATCCTGGGGGGTGAATTAAGTCTGAAGGTCACAAGCAGTAATGACTGGCTCCCAGCCGAGGGCACAGATGCTTTTCGGAGCACCTGTTAAATTTAAGGTAACATTACATGTCAGGAAAAAGAAGACTACATCTAATCATCCTTGCGCTGGAGCGGCAGGATGGGTTGCACTGTGACGAACTGGAAAGTACAGTTGTGTACATTTACCATCAATGTAGATGTTCGAGTGTATTCACTGTTGCAGTCATCACATTTGGGGTTATCTGCTTGCAGTAACTCTCAGTCGGCCTGATTAACAAAGTCTTGGGTCCTGCGTCAGTTGCTGTCTCTTCTTCTGTGACATCAGGTCGTCAGGGGTATAAAACATGCAGCCGGTGCCATTACATCAGTTTTTCTTGCTTTCTTGCCCCAGATGTCAGGTGCCCCCTTAATGGGAAGCAATAAAACATATATATATATATATATATACACACACACACACACACACACACACACACACACACACACACACACACATATATACACACACACACACACACACACACACACACACACACACACACACAAACAAGGATATACCTCCAATAAAAAGCAAATAAACCAAAAAGCTTTTAAACATAGTAAAGGAGAGTTGAGGTATAGCCAAAAAAAAAAAAAAAGTCAGGGGGCTGGAGGGAGGGTAACCAGGACTGCAACAGTGAATACACTCGAACATCTACATTTATGGTAAGTGTACACAACTGTACTATGTTCTTCATGTTTCACTGTTGCAGTCATCACATTTGGGTAGGATGGGAGGTGGAATTTAGATAGCATTAGGACCAGCTATAAGACCCTGCAAGACTGCAGTGGCAAAGCCAGCTCTCGAGTTAGAGAAAATTGGCAAATGGTAATGCTTGGTGAAAGTATGCACAGAACTCCAGGTAGCAGCTTCTGGGATGTCCCTGGTAGGGACACCTCTGAGAAAGGCTGTAGAGGTAGATGCAGCCCTGGTTGAATGGGGCCTTATCCCCTGTGGGATAGGTTTTCCATGGTGCTTAGAGCAGAAATTAATGCAATGGCCTATCCATTTAGAAATGGTTTGCTTTGAAATAGCCTTCCCCTCTGCACCTGCAGCAAATGCCACCAGCAGTTGTTCAGATTTCCTTTGAGGTTTAGTCCTGTCCAAGTGAAATCTAATTTGTCTATGCACATCTAAGGAGTGCAGTATCCGTTCCCCTTTGTTCTGTGGATTAGGAAGAAGGTTGGCAAATGAATGGACTGATTAACTCATTAACCCAGAGTACCTTCTCATGGCGCCTGTGTGCTTAACACCGAGCGCGCCATGAGAAGATACTAATTTCAAGCTGTTACCCCCGAGTACTTCCTGAAGCACGAGAAACTGTAGTGAAGATTTGTAGTTGAGCTTAATGTAAAACACACTGAAATCGTAACTGAACATGTAAATTACATTATATAGTTACGATTCAGTGTGTTTTTACATTAAGTTCACATTAAACTTTTGCTACAAATTCCGTGTAAAAGGTTCTTGATAAAGCAAGTGGTGGCAGCCAATCGGATTCTTGCCATCCAAGCCACCACTTGCTCCACCCCCAACCTAATTTTCTTTTGTTTTAAACTACTAAACTCTCTATATCTAATGCATCACCAGTCCACTACTTATAACATATTGTTTATCCAGCCATTTCATATAATTCAACGACTTTCTATTCACCGTTGTATTTTTAAGTGACACCTGAGGCATGAATTCCAGTAAGACCCCCACCCTTTACTTATTTCAGCCAGTTCTGAAATGTGATGTTTTCTAAGGCTATCTACAAAAAAACCCTCCCACTAAAGAGCATAAATATGTTGCGTTTGCTGAAGAAACGAATGCCGTTAACAGGATTGCTGTAGACAGTTGCAAGAATAGAAGCTGTCGGACCTGCAATCCTTCTCTTCATCCCATCTTTCTATATACAAAAAAACCCGCCCGCTAAAGAGCAGAAATGATATGTTGCGTTTGCTGAAGGAATTTTCTTCTATTCTTTTAATTGTTATATTGGTAGTGTGTTTTTATTTTGTTAAGTAGAAGATTATTGTTGTTATTTTAAGTCGTTTTTTATAGTACACGATGGGAAGGAAAAAGAAGAAGCAGATGAAACCATGGTGTTGGTATCCTTTCATTTATTCAATGAATTGTTCTAGATGGGGAGCCTTTTGTAAGTGAAACTCCTTTTGACTGCATGGCGGTAGTAGGCCAACTTAATCTTCAGCGAAATGTTGCTTATAGGTAGTGAGTGCTTTTAATGGTGGTGTAGTTTGAAAAAAAATTTGATTTTACGGAAGGGTGCATTTTAGTGTAATGGAATTGCTACTGTAGTTTTCTGACGATCATAATTTTTGTCTGATTTAAATAAGTAACTAAGTGCATGCTACCACAAATCCAAAGTTGATTTGTTAGTGTTTGAAACAGTTGGCATCTTGAAATATGTCATTGTGACCCAATTAATGCTTTCAGAATGTTAATTGCATGTCATTTTATAGATCAGAAGTTGTACACGTTGTAGTTGTATTGTTCTGCACGTAAGGGATGTATAGTTTGGCTTATGAGGTTAAATAAAATGTGTGAACTTCCTTAAGGTGTACAGCATGCATTATGTTCACTTTACCGGTTTGTGTGCTATTAACGGAAGCAAAAACCTAGGTCAAAGTAGTCTTATTTTTGTGGTGAATTGTTAGATACGTGGTTGATCTTGTTCCTCTGCTACGTTGTTTTAGATTTATTGTCTGAGAAGCTGCTGTGTTTTTTCCCACCTAAGAGGTAGGTATTGAAGTGCTTCTTGCTCCTTTATATCGTGTTTTGTTAGGGATGTGCTAAATTAGTGGGTGTAGAATGCAAATATTTTTGTAATAGTGGTTATAAAAACTCCCCATTTTATATGCGCAGATGAGTGGTTTCATATAGCAGATGTTGAATCAAGGTGTTCTGATAGTGGCTAGATTCAAGTTGTAGTATTCATAATGCTTGTACTTAGTCTAATGGACTAGAGTCTGTTACTGTCAGCCAGAGTGGACAAGATTATTTCATAGTATTCTTATAGGCAGTGTGCTTGTGGATAATGTAGTAGTAGCATCTGTAGCATACATGCCGTTAACAGGATTGCTGTAGACCGTTGCGATTGCTTTTCTTCGTTTTTTTTTTTTTTTTTTTAAGTAACTGCTGCTGTTTTGTGATGAATGTGTTTTTTGTAATTTATAATAGTGTTTGTGAGTGGTTATGGATCGTACTGATATTTTATTTTTTTGAAGGAGGGTTGAACAGACGTTCCAATAGCAGTTACCTCATTATAGCAAGTTTGTATATACTCCGGAACAGTGCACTACTGGGTTGAGTAGATTAGGATGAGACTTCACTGAGTATTTAGAATAGTCTAATGGGTACTGATATATATATTTTTTTAGAAGGATGGTTTAACAGATGTTCCAATAGCAGTTAACTTGTAAATATTAGATATTTAAATATTCCTCTTATAAACCTAAAAAGTTACAGGAGTAACAGGGTTTGTGTTAGCAGACTAACATGTGCCTGTTGTAAGAAAACTGTATTGCACAGTTTATAAACCAAGGGATTGTGTCACCTAGGGATGTCATTGTCCCACTCTTCTTGCTATAAACTCTGAAATTACTGTAATTGAAGGGGTAATTCTAAGCTGTCAGTTTTCTTCCCCTCCGAGTTTGAACTCCTTACACTTCGGAGTATGACTTGATGCAAAGCTGTAGAAACTGTTTATAACAAGGGAGTATTTTGTAGTTTTTTTTTTTTATTTGTCTTGATCCTGTATTGTTTTCTTACTTCAGTCAAGCAGCTATAAGCATATTGCTAACTGTCGGGCATTGAGGCTGATATTTATGACAGTTTTTTTTCAAGTCCCTAAACTTGCCTTATGCCACTTGGTAACAGAACTCTTTCAGGATATGGTGACTCAGTTGTAAAATGTTTGCTTTAGGCTCCAGGGTCTGTGCTCACCTCCACTCACTGAGCCTATGAACTTTTTATGTTCGCCAATATATATTCAGGTTTTTTTTTTCTCCAGGGTGTTTGATTTCCTCCCACCTTCCAAAAACATGTTGCTTGATTGGCTACATGTACATGTAGTTGTCTAATATATTACATTTACCTTCATTTTTGTTGCTTAGAATGTTGCTGAAAGAGTCCATGGGCCAGCTCAATTTTTTGGTTAGCAAAGTAGTTTATAAATGCAGAGCTTTGCATAAGACAGTGATGTGTCATTGTTGAGAATTTATTTTGTTGTACTAATGATTATAATAGGTAGTTGGTGAAACATCGCGCTTGCATTTCTTTGCTTGTACTCAGTGTTATTATTCATTCCACAACATCAAATCCTTCTTGCTTTATGAGAAGCATTTGCTGTGCGTGAGAGCTGGAGGCATCTCAGCTGTACATATTTTCGCAAAATGTTGAGATTTCTTTGCCTCATTTATTTGGCCTGGCAAATTATGTGTATGTTTTTATTTATTTATTTTTTATTGTCTTTTTTTTTTTAACCTCTAGACAGGTAACCAAGAAGGTGTTTCTCATGGATGCATTGTATTGCTTATGAAACGTGGGGTCGCTTGTGTGAATGCTTCATGTTGGTGATTGCAGACACTAGAAGCTATTGCTGAAGGGTAGTTCAGGGAAATGCTTCATGTTGGTGCTTGTGCATACATCAACATTTTAGTGTCACAGAAAAGATGTTGCATGGTTGGCTAATCCATCTGGCCATTTTGTCATCCTGGGAGCTGGCTGTGTTGTACTGAATCACTGGTAAAGTATGTCTTCTATCAGAAGACAAGCTATCTAGACTAGGTAACATGTCTTGGTGTTCAACAATTTTTAGAAACGTCTAAGCAGAGTAAGAAATCCATGTTGCTGTTGTGAATGGGAATATCTTTTGCAGTCAGGTGACGGGCAGCAACCCCACCAAAAGTTCTTTTTGCACTAATGGTGATTACTACAGCAAATCGGTCATAAATGAGATCTGAATTAGGGTGACTTAAAATTTAGAAGAAAGGAAGAGTACATGTCCTACGTCCATTTTTTATAATTTTACTGATGACTGCACATACCTTTCAACCATCCAAGAAAAATTATATTTTGGTTGATTTTCCTGTTGGTGCTTGTACATAGGAGGAAATTTTACTGAATGGTTGTTTAGGGGAAAATCTTTCATTCTGGTGCCTGTGCATACATTATACTGAAGGGCTCACTTGGGTGAATGCTTCATTTTGGTGGTTGTACATACTAGGAAATGTTACACGCGTTTCGTTTGGGTAAGCGTTTAAGTTTGGTGATTGTGTATTCCTCAACATTCTACTGAAGGGGTTGCTTGGGTGAAGTGTTCATGCTGGTAGTAGTACATACTAAAAAATGTTACCGAAGGCTTGTTTGGTGAATCGTTTTATTTAGATGCATGTATATCTGGACATACTAATGAGGATGTTGCTTGGGGAAATAATTAATTGTGTATCAGGGAAGTGCTTGTGCATACATGGTCTGACTGCTGAAGTGACCACTGGGCAAAATAGTTTATTGTGCCATTTTGGTTCTTGTGCATGCACAATGCAAACAACTGGAGGGGTTACTGGGGAAACCTAGAAATTAAGTCTGAAAATTACATATGGTTACATTACTTAGAATACAATACAGAAATGTAATTATACTGTAATATGCCAGCATATACGACATCAGATACACCACTGACTAATTAATAGTGTAATGTAAAATAAGCAGACAAGAAATCACTTATACTTGTATTATTCTATTTGTGATTAGTAGTTGCATGAGTGAGATAAAAGTTATCACTTGTTGACAACTGCCAGCATGGAGCTACCATATTTTTTGTGCATTTTCCTGGCTTTGTCAGTCATGTGTGGAATTTAGGTGGGAGGAAGGGCTCAGTAATATGTAAGTGTTGTACTATTTTACTGAATTACTCAGGTGTTCTCCTTACTGATAATGAGTCTGTGTTACACAACAGCTGCACAAGGTAATATAATGAATGCCTAGTCAACAGGTTATGTGCAGCAATTATCACCTTTGTCTGAGCATGCATAACTTTGCAGTACTGAAAGGAATGTCATTATCACATTAGCAGTAAGTGTAGTTACAATACAGCAGTGAGTTATTATCACTTTTCTGGTAAAAGTCTCAGCTGCTGTCACTGTTACTCACATAAGTAGAAGTCGTTATCACTTTGATGAATGCACAAGCCAGATTGTGTTTTTTTCTCTATTTGTAGTCATTGCAAGCCACCCCCTCCATTCTTCATCAACTAGCTATACTGCAAAACCAAATGTAAATGGCGTGAGGAGAGCTATGCATGATTGGCAATATGCAGCTTGTGAGAAGAATAGAAAACACCCACGACCAAGTAGGGACCAGTATGGTAAGAAATTCTATTATGAAATGTGTGTAAAATATATTTTTATGAGTTTGGCAAATAACTGTGGTAAGAAGCTGGTGAAGATGCTGAGAAAGAACAACTGTTTCAGGAGAGTGCTAGCATGTACAATCGAATATGTATTGTATGTGTATATGTATAGTATTGATAGTTCGAACATGTAAAAGAATTGGGCCTGTATGTTTTACACATGTGCAGATATCAATGTTTGTTTCGGACTTAGGTTATGGAAATTATGATTTTTTTCATATTTTGGTAAATAACTTTGCAAGGGAGCATCTGAATGTGCCAAGTAATACCTCATTTTGAAGACAGTATTACCGGCTCCAACATGGTAAAAGAATTGTGCCACTATGTTGTACACATGTGCAGATCTCAAAGTTTGTTTGGAATTAGGTTATGGAAATTATGATTTTTTTTCATATTTTGGTAAATAACTTTGCAAGGGAGCATCTGAATGTGCTAAGTAATACCTCATTTTGAAGACAGCACTGATAGTTCTAACATGGTAAAAGAACGGTGCCTGTATGTTGTACTCATGTGCAGATATCCAAGTTTGTTTTGGACTTAGGTTATGGAAATTCTGATTTTTTTCATATTTTGGTAGATAACTTTGCAAGGGAGCATGTGAATGTGCCAAGTAATACCTCATTTTGAAGACAGTATTGCTGGTTCCAATATGGTAGAAGAATTGTGCCTGTATGTTGGACATGTGCAGATCTCAAAGTTTGTTTGTAATTAGGTTATGGAAATTATGATTTTTTTTTCATATTTTGGTAAATAACTTTGCAAGGGAGCAAGTAAGTGTGCCAAGTAATACCTCATTTTGAAGACAGTGTTACTCCTTACAACATGGTAAAAGAACTGTGTCTGTGCACTCTACACATGTACAGATATCACAGTTTGTTTAGTCTTGTACGATTATGAAAATTATACATTTACAATACTTTTCATTATTATGCCCATATCTTTGCAAGGGAGCATGGTGATCACACAAATGATACATCATTTTGAAGCTGACATTCAGATGCACAACTTCTACACTGATATGTAGGCTCTGTCTGTTACAGGTGATGAGATATTATGCTCTGTTTATTTATCAAGTATGAAAAATAATATATTAATCATATTTCTGTGAATATCTCAAGAAAGGAACACCACACAGTAATGGTTAAAGTGTCATTTTAAAGCTGACATTCATACTAACAAATTACATTAAAATTGTATGGGTCTGCATGGTACATTGGCCAAGATATTATGCTGTTTTTCCAAAAAGGTAAAAAATATGCACAATATCAGCATTCCTTGCCAAATATTTAATAATGACTTCGATATACACTATCAACATTTACACTGTTGGAAAGGTCAATGTCTAGTGAACAACTTTCGCATTTACATTTTTAGTCTAACTCTTATAGTTAAAGAGTTATGAACATTTGTTTTCTGTATGGTATTACAAACAGATTTTCTGAAAATGAGCTCAGGCTGCACTGTTGTTCCTATGGTGGAATTAAGCAGGCAGCTTTTCCTGAGCTGCTCCGGAGTGAATGAGTTAAGAGCCACACTGGATACCACCTTGGGCATGAAGGAGGGATTGGTTCTGAGGGACACCCTGTCTGCATGAAAGATGATGAAAGGCTCCACTGCCATAAGGGCCTGTAATTCAGATACCCTTCTTGCTGAAGTGATTGCTAAAAGGAAGTGTGTTTTCCAAGAAAGGAATTTTAACTCTGCAGTAGCAGCTGGCTCGAAAGGAGGAAGAGTGAGTTTCTCCAATACAAAGTTAAGGTCTCAGGCTGGAGTTGAGGCTCTCCTGGGTGGTCTTAAATTTTTGCCCCCACTGAGGAACTGCTTGAGTATTGGATGAGAGAAGAGGGGAGGTTCTGTGTTATGAGCTGAAATGGCTGAGGCGTGAATTTTGATGGAGGAAAAAGAAAGGCCCTTGTGAAGCATCTCAGTTAAGTACTAAGAAGTCTTGAGATAAGTTGGGCACTGCTGTGCTCATCCCTTGTGATTGGCTCCAGGCACAGAATCTTTTCCATTTTTCAACATCAGATTTTCTAGTACTAGGCCTTCTTGCCTCTAAAATGATATCCATCTTGGTTTACTGAGGGATGGTAAAGAAGAGATTAGGTAATTAGCCAGGCTGCTAGGTTCGGGGTTTGAAGCTGAGGGTGCAGAATCTGGTTCTCCTGCTGAGACAACAGGGTAGGGGTCTGAGGCAGGAGCCATGGGGCCAACAGTGACACACTGCGCAAGAGGGGGTACTAGTGTTGGCGTGGCCAGTCTGGTGCAATCAATATCGTCCTTGGTGTGTTCTGTTTGATCTTTAGTAGTACTTTGTAGAGGAGAGGCAGAGGAGGAATCAGCCACATGCCATCTAACTCACTGCATGGTTTCTGTATTTCCCAGTTGAAGGACAGAACATCCACTTTCCAAGCTTGTTTGTGGGGAGTCCTTGTGCAAAATTTGTCCAATTGGTAGATCTGGGGGGAGGTAAACGGGTCTTTATCTGGGCTCCAGCTTCCACTCGTGTGGGTCCATGAGGTTTTTGCTTAGTCCATCTGCCAGTGTATTTAGTTTTCCTGGCAGGAATTGAGCTTGTAGATGCACTTGGTAGCTCAAGGCTGTGTTCCACAATGCCATGGCTAGTCTGCAGAGGGGATAAGAATGGGTACCCCCCTGCTTGTTTATGTATCACATAACAGTGGTGTTGTCCGTCTTTACCATTAATTGTCCTGGAATAATGTGGTCCTTGAAGGCTGTCAGAGCATTCTGTACAGCTAACATTTCTTTTTGATTGATATGCAGGTGCATTTGACTTGGGTTCCATTTGCACTGAATGCACTTCCCTGCCAGGTGAGCCACCATGCATAGTCTGATGCGTCTGTTGTTAGGGTTTGGGCTGCAGGGGGTAGAGTGAATGGTAGTCCCTTGTTTTGGTGGCAGGCCTCTGCCCACCAAAGGAACTCTAGGCGTAGGCAAGGCATGATAGGAATCATTGCTTCTAGATCCTGAGAATGTTGACACCATAGGCTTTTTAGATACCATTGTAGTTTCCTCGTATGCAGTCTTGCATATGGAATTAGAAGAGTGCAGGAGGCTGTAAACCCCAAGGCTTGCAGTATTTGCCTTGCAGACAAGCAGGATTTTCGTGGCCACTTGTTTGAAGTAGGTTGTCAAATGAATTTGTTTCTTTGGCATGAGGAAAGCCATCTGGGAAGTTGTATTCAAGCTTGCTCCCAGGAATAGAATTTGTTGGCAGGGTACCAGGTGTGATTTCTTTTCGTATATGGTGTACCCCAGACAAGTTAGCACCCTCTGTACAAAGGCCAGATGATTCAAAAGTATGTCCTGGCTCTCTGCCTGAATTAGACAATCATCCAGGTAAGGGTATATTTGAATATTTCTTTGCCTGCAAAATGCAATGACTGGAGTTAAGCACTTTGTGAATACCCTGGGCGCAGTAGATAAGCCAAAGGGCAGAGAACTGATAGTGCGTGTATAGCCTGCTTTGAAGTGTAGGTATCTTCCGCAAGATTCCCTGATTGGGATGTGAAAGTATGCTTCCTTTAAATCGAGTGTTGCCAACCAGGCATCTTTGCCTAGCATAGGAAGCAACTGGCGAAGAGTCAGCATCTTGAATTTTGGAATCACCAAAAAGGTGTTTAGAGTAGACAGGTCCAGGATAGGATGCCATGAATTGTCTTTTTTCTGGGTACCAGGAAAAGTCTTGAGTAGAAACCTTGTCCCTTTTCCTCTTCTGGTACAGTTTGAATAGCCTTTATGCTTAAGAGAGAGAGTACTTGCTTTTGAGCCTTTGCCCACTGATTTGGGGGTAGATCTGGCCAACCGTTTGGGGATGTTAACGTGTGGAAGTGAAATCCGTATCCTTGGGACACTATATTTAAAACCCATTTGTCCTGGGTAATGAGTTCCCAGTTTTTGGCATGTAGAGCAACCCCCCCCCCCCTCCCCAAAGGAGCAGTCAATTGAGAAGTGCTTGGAAGTTTTAAAGTGAAGTCATTGAGACAGTTTACCATAGGGGAGTTTTACTACTCTCAGATTTGGAAGTGCCCCCCACTGCTTAGTCCTGTACGTACCCTGGGACTGAAGCCTGGGTGTTCTGCTGGATCTGGGTTTGGACTGAGAAGGCCTGGAAAAGGCAAGAAAGGACCAATTCTTGGAAGGCCAATGCCTACTAAATCTTGGAGGTTGTACTTGTAAAAAAATCTTTAACAGTTTGCATAGATTTAGCTTTTTCCTCCATCTTTTTAAGAACTTCTTTTGCCTTATTGCCAAACAGGCGGTCCTGATTTAAGGGAGCATCCAGTACATTAGCTTTAACATGATCTGGCAAGGATTGCTCCTTAAGCCAAGCATGCCTTCTAAGTACAGACCCAGTGACAGCAGCCATGCAAGATTCCTCTAGTGAATCAAAACCACACTGCAAAGTATGTTTTCCAACTTATTCAGCAGAATGCATTAAATCCTGTAAATCCTTATTTTCAGCACAATCAGGAATCAACATCATTTTCTGTTTAAGCAATCCAATAATATGCTGCTGATACTTCAACATATGAAACTGGCAGTTTAAGGCCCTAATGGCCAAAGTTGCAGAAGTGTATACCTTCTTACCCCATCTATCCAGCACCCTGGAGTCTCTATCAGAGGGGGTAGGATTTTTGGCAGTAGTAGCTTTAATTCCCTTGGGTCCCTGTAAAATGGTCTCAGGATCCGCAGTAGGATTTTTGAAAAGGAATTTGTGATAGTCAGGAACCCTGTAATATCTATCAGGTTTTCTGGGAGTAGGAGTTAAAGAGTCAGGGCCAGGCTAGATTCCGAAAAGGCATCATCAACAATATCTAGTACAGGAGAGATAGCTAAAAGGCCTGTGCTAGGGAAGGAATAAGAAATCCCTAAGCCTCTTTTTAGAATCAGAGAAATCCTGACTTTCCCAACGAAAATGCTCCCTAAGAGTATGCAAGGTTTCACCAAAAGAGAAATCCTCCGGGGAAGGAGGGAAAGTACAGTTTTGTACCTACCATAAATGTAGATGTCCGAACTGGATAGCATCTGCAGTCATAACAAATGGCCCTTCGGTCGGCCGGATTCCAAAGTCTGGGTCCGGCTTCGGCTGATGTCGCACTTCACCCGACGTCATCTCTGCTGGTCTTCGGGTATAAAGGCATCAGCCGACGCCATTTTCCTCAGTGTTTCTTGCCCCAGATGCCAGTTGCCCTCTTGGAAGGCTAAATTTTGGATAAATGCCAATGTTTCCAAAAAAGTAGAAGGCAAACACAAAAAATAAGCATGTATGTACATATATACAAACAAATACACCATAAGAGACTCCCCCCCCCAGCTAGCTATTAGGAGGGTAAATACCCTAGGAGTACCACAGAGCGGAAGGAGGAGGTAATCCTGACTGCAGATGCTATCCAGTTCGGACATCTACATTTATGGTAGGTACAAAACTGTACTATGTCCTTCATGGATGCATCTGCAGTCATAACAAATGGGTAGAATACCATAGCCAAACTAGGGGAGGAGGAAGAAAAATTATGGTGTAGTTAGGATCCCTTGCAGTACAGCAGTGGCAAACCCTGCTCGGGATCTAGAGTATAGTGGTAAATTATAATGCTTGGCAAATGTATGCACGGAGGTCCAAGTAGCCGCCTCAATAATGTCCTTGGTTGCCACTCCTCATAAGAAAGCTGTGGTAGTGGCTGTAGCCCTTGTAGAATGAGGTCTTATGTTCTGTGGAATTGGTTTTCCATGGTAGGAGTAACAGAATCTTATGCAATTTCCTATCCATTTGGAGATTGTCTGTTTGGAAATTGCTTTTCCTTCCCTTCCTGTTGCATAGGCTACAAAAAGCTGGTCAGTTTTTCTGTTACTTTTGGTTCTGTCCAGGTAGTAGCGTAACTGTCTATGCACATCCAAGGTATGCAGCATTCTTTCCCCTCTGTTTTGTGGATTGGGAAAGAAGGTAGGTAGGTGGATTGCCTGGTTTAAAGACACTCTGGATACCACCTTAGGCATAAAAGTAGGATTAGTTCTCATGGACACCCTATCTTGATGGAAGATTAGGAAGGGTTGCACTGCCATTAAGGCCTGTAGTTCCGAAACCCTCCTTGCTGAGGTAATTGCCAGTAGGAAAGCAGTTTTCCATGACAGGTGTTGTAGATCTGCTGTTGCTGCTGGTTCAAACGGAGGGAGTGTCAACTTTTCTAGCACAAAGTTCAAGTCCCATGCTGGTAATGGTGGTTTCCTAGGAGGTTTTACATTCTTGATCCCTCTGAGGAACTGCCTGAGTAGAGGATGTGAAAAGACAGGTGGATCAAAGCTGTATTCTGCTGAAATAGCTGATGCATGTATCTTGATGGAGGAATAGGACAGGCCTGTATGTAGAAGCTCTGCCAAGTACTCCAGAATGTTAGCAATATCTGTGTTCGACACATCTTTTCCTCTTTCAGTACTCCAAATGACAAACCTTTTCCATTTTCCTGCATAGTTCCTTCTTGTTGAAGGTCTGCGGGCTTCAAGGATAATGTCTTTAACCCTTTGGGAAAGGTCTGGGTTAGTTGCTGCTATGTGATGTTCCAGGCAGTCAGTTGCAAGGTTTTAGGTTTGGATGCATGATGTTGTAGTTGTTCTGAGTTAACATCAAAGGCATCAGGGGTATTGACCACATTTTCTCCCGAGACATGCTCCTCAGCAATGGGTACCAGTGTTGTCTTGGCCAGTTCGGAGCTATCAGGATTATCCTTGGACGTTCCTCTTTGATTTTCAGTAGTACCTTGTGCATCAAGGGAAGAGGTGGAAATGCATATGCTGTCAGGCCTTTCCAGCTGAAGGATAGAGAGTCCACCTTCCATGCAAGTGGGTGGAATGTCCTTGTGCAGAATTTTTTTGAGCTGGTGATTGAGTGGGGAAGCGAATAGATCTATTTGTGGCATTCCCCATTTCTTTGTGATGGCCTTGAAGATGTCCAGGTGTAGCATCCATTCGTGAGCATCCGAGGTGGCTCTGCTTAACATGTCTGCTAGGGTGTTCTCTTTCCCGGTACAAATATTGCCTGTAACTGGATGTTGTAGCTGAGAGCCAGATTCCAAAGGTCCAAAGTCATTCTGCATAGGGGGTATGAATGAGTGCCTCCCTGTTTGTTGATGTACCACATGACTGTGGTGTTGTCTGTCCTTATCATCAGATGGCCTTCTTTGAGGAATGGTCTGAATTTTTGGATTGCCAGTTTTACTGCCAGCATTTCTTTTTGGTTTATGTGCAGGTGCAGCTGGTCCTGAGTCCACAATCCTTGTACGCATTTGTCCAGCATGTGCGCCCCCCATCCTAGGTCTGAGGCGTCCGTTGTGATGGTTTGGCTTGCTCGAAAGTTGTGGAAGGGTAAGCCTGGGTTTGACTGGCATGCTTGAGCCCACCATAGGAACTCCTGTTTTAGGCATGGGATTAGTGGTATTTCTGTTTCTAAGCTGTGCCTGTGTTAAGACCATAAATTCTTTAGGTACCACTGTAGCTTTCTCATATGCAGTCTGGCATGTGGGACCAAGATTATGCATGATGCCATGAAGCCCAAGGCCTGCAGAACTTTTCTTGCTGTTAGTTTGTTCTGCTTTGTTAATGCCAAGAAGTAAAGAGGGAGCTCTTTTGTTTTTCTGCAGTTAGGAATGCCATTTGTTTTACTGTGTAGAATTCCGCGGCGAAGAATGTTCTTGTTTGGGATGGTATCAGCCTTGACTTTTGTAAATTGACTGTGTATCCCAGGGCTTGTAGCAAGTAAATGACCCTTTGTAAATCTGTTGTCAGCTTGCTTTTGTTGTCCGCTTGTAACAGGCAGTCGTCCAGGTATGGATAAATTTGGATTCCCTGTACTCTGCAGTGAGCGATTACTGATGCCAGGCATTTTGTGAATACTCTGGGCAGTAGATAAGCCAAAGGACAATGCTGAGAATTGATAATGCTCTGATCCTGCAAGAAATCTGAGGTATCTTCTGCAATTTGGTCGAATGGGGACGTGCAGGTATGCCTCCTTGAGATCTAGAGTTACCAGCCAACACTCCTTGCCCAGCATGGGAAGAAGTTGCTGTAGGGTCAGCATTTTGAATTTTGGGACAATGATGTATGTGTTTAAGATGGACAGGTCGAGAATAGGTCTCCAACTTTTCTCTTTTCTTGGCACTAGGAAGAGTCTGGAGTAGAATCCTTTGCCCTGTTCTGTTATTGGTACTCTTTCCACAGCTCTCATCTTTGTTAATTCCGCTATCTGCTGCAGAGCTTCTATTTTTTGATTTGGAGGCAGGTTTGGCATTCCTCTTTTTACTGGTAAGGTGTGGAAGTGGAACCGGTAGCCTTGGTCTATGGTTTGCAGAATCCACTTGTCTTTTGTGATATAGTGCCAATTTTTCGAAAATAAGGCTAACTTTCCGCCTAATGGTGCTGCTATTTGCTCCCTGGTTGGCAGAGTCAGAGCCAAGTCACTGCGATTGTCCTGTTGCAGTGGTAGTGGTTGTGTCTGTGCCTCGGTTATTGCCTTGCCACTGTCGTCCTCTGTAGGCAACTCCTCTGGATTGATTTCTGCCTCTAGAGCGTCTATTCCTGCCCCTTTGGGATCTTGTGGAGTCAGGAAAGGACCAATTTTTGGCAGGCCAGTTCCTGCTAAACCTTGGGGGCTGAACCTGTAAGAAATCTTTAACTGTTTGTACAGATTTTGCCTTTTCTTCCATTTTCTTCATTACCTGCTGGGCAGGTGTACCAAATAGACTGGCCTTATCCATAGGAGCATCTAATAGCTTTGCTTTAACATGATCCGGTAAGACCTGTTCTTTCAACCATGCATGCCTTCTTATCACTGTGCCAGTCATGGCTGATCTAAATGAAGCCTCCAGTGCATCATAGACACATTTTAAGGAATGGTTACTAACCTGTTGGATGTTATTCACCATTTCTAATACATATTTCTTATCTAAAGATTCATCAGAGGACAGTTTTTTAATTAACTGATCAAGCATAAACTCTTGGTATTGGATCATGTGAAACTGACAGTTTAAAGCTCTAGCTGAGAGAGTAGCAGAGGTGTAAACTTTTTTCCCCCATCTCTCTAAGGACCTGGATTCCCTTTCAGAAGGAATAGGGTTTTTTGCTGTGGTCGAGGCTACTGCCTTATGCCCCTGGGATATAGTTTCGGGAAATCTTGTCCCTGCCATTGGAATTGTTCTCTCATGGCATGTAAGGTTTCCCCAAAGGAAAATTCCTCTGGTGGAGAGGCAGCTGGAATGGATTCTTCAGCATCGGAATCTTCATAAGTAGAAAAAGGAGCCTCTGGCTGGTCTGTAATGTCTGAGTCATCCGCAGAATCATCAGAGGACACTGGCTCGGGGGGCTCTGCTCTAGGTCTCTTTTCTGGGGGCTGAGAGGTCCTGTCTGGGTGAGATTGGGATCCCCTAATTAAGGATATTAAATCTTCTGCCAGAGTAAGCATTTGTGAACTAGAAGTGGGCCTGTGTGAGGGGGGTTTAACAGGCACTGATTTAGCAGATTTGGCTGCTTTAGCCCTGGCAAAGGCCTTAATAGACATGGCTGCAGGAGGCCTAGCAGCACCACGTGCTGGGGTAGAGACATCCAAAGGGACGGTGTCTGATAAATCACTAGGAACCACAGTTGTAGGCAAAATTTCTGAGGCCGATTCAGGTAAGGTAGCAGGAGCCTCAGTAGTAGTCATGGATTCGGCTGAAGACTGACCAGTTTTCTCGGTTTCGGCCGAAACCGAGACACTCGCGGCTTGCTTAACCGTGGTTTCGGCCGAAACCGCGGACCGCGAGTGTCGGTCTTTTTCTTTGCGTTTTTTAACAATTTGGGTAGTCGGAGGATCCGACGGCATAATGTACGCAAAATCTGAGCCAAAAAACTGTTCAGCAAACTCCGATCGACGCCTAAGCGTTCGGTTGAAGGAAGCACAGGCGAACAGGCTGCTACGTCGTGGTCTGGGCCTAAGCAAGGCAGACAGTAAGAGTGGAAATCTTTATGAGGTATTTGTTTCCCACAAGTTAAACAGTTATTGACTTTTTCTGACATCGGCTGAGGCAAAAAAGAGTCCCCAACGGGGTACTTAGCTTTTAGAAGTCTTGGTAGTATCCGTAGTAGTAATCTCTGGATCTGACCGACCGGCACTTGAACAGCTTCTGCTTCGGGCGCCACGCGGCAAGAAAGACTGAGGAAAATGGCGTCGGCTGATGCCTTTATACCCGAAGACCAGCAGAGATGACGTCGGGTGAAGTGCGACATCAGCCGAAGCCGGACCCAGACTTTGGAATCCGGCCGACCGAAGGGCTGCCTGACGACAGGACAACCCATTTGTTATGACTGCAGATGCATCCATGAAGGACATCAGAGGGAATAGAGTCCTCAGCATCAGAATCCTCATAGGTAAATCCTGGTCATCAGAGGAAACAAATTTCAGAATCCTTGTCAGAAGTATCATAAGCAAACTCAGTCCTAGGTCTCAGAGGGGGAAGGTTAGCTTCCCCTGATTAAAATAATAAGGTTTTTAGCCATTCTTATCATTTGTTTTTTAGGCATAGAGACCTGACCATGCGGTTTGGGTGTCAGTTTTCTAGGCATGGTTCGAGTTTTAGGCCTTGAAGAAGAAGATGGCGTCGGTTTAATATGCAAGTCAGTAGGCCTGAATACACTCTCAGAAGCTGGTGCCTGCACAGCGGCTCCGGACCCATCCAAGGTAGAGAAATCCGCAGGTTCCACAGTTGAAGCATCTCGTGGCATACCGGACTCCAAATGGGTTTCAGTAGAGGCCTGCGAATCTGAAGTAGTGGGTATCAGGGGCTGCGAAAGTGCTCACTGAGTACCGGCGAACTGGCTTAGGAGAAGCGTGGTCGGCAGCTTTGGACCTAGGCGGCCTGTCTCTGTCTTTATCTTTGCGTTTTTTTTGGAATGTCGGTAGTCGGATGGCTTACTGAAGACATATCTGGATAATTGAACTGAGCACCAAACTATTTAGAAGCGAAAATATACCAATGACGGATAGTTTGTGGTTTAAATAAGGCAAAAAACCAACAGCGAGGCAAGTCGTGGTCAGGGCCTAGGCAAGGAATACAGTACGAATGAAAATCTTTATGAGGTATTTGCTTTCCACAAGAAATGCAATTATTTACTTTTACTGACATCGGTTTAGAGCAAGAAAAAGTTTCCGCAATGGGGTAATTAGCTTTTAGTTGAAGACTTTGGTTCTGAAACTCGAAAATGAAAATTTCAGGAGTCGGCTGTCCGGCACTTGGGAAATGCTTCTGTTTCGGGCACCGCACGGCAAGAAAGACTGATGTAATGGCGTCGGCTGCATGTGTCGGCTGCATGTTTTATGCCCCTGACGACCTGATGTCATGGAAGAAGAGACAGCAACCGACGCAGTACCCAAGACTTTGTTAATCAGGCCGAGTGAGGGCTACTGCAAACAGATAACCCCAAATGTGATGACTGCAACAGTGAAACACGAAGAACATCTTTGATTTCTCTACAAAGATTGCTTAGATTCAGGTGCTGCGAAAATAAATAGATAAATAAAACGTTCCTCAACTGCCTCCTTAGATAAGTAGTCGGACAGGGCTTCGGGAGCTCTTATAGGGTCTCTAAGAAGGCTGTCCAGGGGCCTGGTTCCGCAACATACCTCTGCTGCTGGGGCACAAGTTCTGACATCTAGCCTCCTAAAGAGCTACCAGAGTGCAGAACAGGCAGAAGTTCAAGTGTACTGGACTCAGAGGTCAACATGCCTTATGACCTCTGAACAGCCTCTGCTTGTTAAGTAGAAAGGGAGTATAGATAAGACCAAAAGGATGTATTTTAGTCCATGGGTCTAGGGAATGGGCCCATATTGGCCATCTATATAGAATAACTTTGAACAATTTTAGTGCAGCGAATGAAACTACTAATTGAAAAAGACGGCCAGCAAGCCAAAGCCTTCAAGGGAGGACGGTTCCAGAATCCTAGCGGCAGGGGGAAGAACATCTCCACAAACAATATTCTGAGCTAGAAACCCTTACTGGATGAGCACCTGTGCAAGCCCCAACATGGAGGAACTGACCAGACTTCCTGCCATAAGGACAACAAATAATGAGGCCGTCAAGATCGGAGGGTTGCTTTGGGTCCAAAGAGGTTGCACTAGCTCTGTGGGTCAAATACGAAGTGGGTTCAAATTGGAAAATGCATAACACATACCTATCAAATTCTAGGCTTAGAATCTGAAGACATTTTGATAGGAACTGCACTGGTTCGACTGCTCGGATCTGACGGGGGTTCACATCCGAGAAGTGCCTGACACTTGTCGGTAGGAATCTAGGCTTAGGATGCAAAGACATTTTGTTAGAAACTGTACTCACTCAACAGTCCAGATCCGAAGGGGGAGTCTGATCTGAGAGGAGCCTGACAATTGCTTGTTGGATCCTAGGCTTAGGATCCAAAGAAGTTTAAAATAGAATGGTGAAAACTGTTCCGAGGAGAAAGTGAAAAAACGGTATGCCCCACTAAACTAGCAATTGTTATTAAGATCCAAAGACTCAGGATCCAATGGCGAAGCCAGAACATTCAAGTTCAGCATTTAAGGGCATACTGCTCAGGTGTCCAGAATTTGCAGAATGTCCATGTTTTTGCTTCATATTATTGGTCCCTCATAAAATTTGCTTTCCTGGCTGATCTTTGGTTAATTCTTGAGGTTCAGACCTCATACCCTTCAGAAAAATTCATGCAGAGATTTTTTTTTTAAATTCAGCTTTACAAAAAGATCCTCAAGAAAGTTGGATTTGAAAACCTTGATCGAATAAATGTAGAGCTAAGCTAAATTTGATGAGCCCAATCAGATCTGAGTCACACTTAGGATTCAAAGAGGTTCAAGGATCAGAGAGCTTCGGATCCGATGAGAAGCAGTAACTGTGAAAAAGGGGAATCCTATCTGACCAAACCTGCCAGATCCCAGAAACAGTTTGGATTCGGAGAAGGTCCTAGGATCTTTGGATTTGTGGATAGGGTCCAAAGTCCTACTTTTTTTTTTTTTTTTTGGGAGGGGGTGTCAGACTCTGAAGAAGTCGGAGTGCCAAGAGGAGGACACAAGAAGCTGTCACAATCACTCTGCATACTAATCTCGTTAAGTACGTGATGAAATTTGACATGCCGACTGTACAGAGATTTGCAGAACGCCCAGATTTTCATCTTATCATTTTGGTCTGTTTTCCACAAAAAAAAGTAGTTTTCTGGCAATTTTGAGGCAAATCATTAAAGACTGAAGTTGGAAAAAATAGACATTCAAGTTTCGGACTTGCAAACTGATTTTCTATTAAGTTTTTTTTTTTAGTTTATAAGAGCAATATCTAAAGTTGTCCAGATTCTATGCTCTAAGAGGTTGAGGTGTATGCCCACCAAGAGTGTCATTCTTCACACTTTCAATCCATGTGGTATGAAATTAAGAAGTTATGTACTCACCATAACGTTCCATCTGAGTAGGTGGCTTCATTTGTCTGCAACCTGTGGGTCTTGGATCCGATATCGGATCCGAGCCGGCAACTATTTATACAGCTATGATTCCGAGCTCCTAGCTCCTCCCCTCACCCATAATCCCCTGCCAACCCCAAATGACCTCAGATCAAGTTTGCCCTCCTATATACCTGAAAAGGTATCCCAACAGGAAAAGGCAGGAAAAATACCATCATCTAACTCTTCTGAAGGCCAGGGGGAAGGAGGGGGGGATGGTTGCAGACAAATGAAGCCACCTACTCAGATGGAACGCTATGGTGAGTACATAACTTCTTAATCTGGAGTAGGGACTTCATTTGTCAGCAACCTGTGGGACACAGTCCCCAGCTACCTGAATCTTGGGCGGCCATCATGGAAGGATGTTCCGGAGCACTGCGGAGCCAAAGGATGCTCTCCCTCTGGAAATGACGTCCAGTTTGTAGTGGTTAATAAAGGTATGAGATGAGGCCCAAGTGGCTGCCGAGCAAATATCATCCAAGGGGACTCTAGATCTGAATGCAGAAGAAGTAGATATGGAGCGAGTGGAATGTGCACGAACCCTTTGAGGTGCGGGCCTCCCAGAAGTCTCATAAGCTAGAAGGATACATTGGGAAATCCAGTGTGATAAGGTGACCTTCGAAACGGCTTTACCTAAATTGAATTTGGCAAAGGAAATGAAAAGCTGATCAGATTGTCTGTGACCAGCAAGTCCTATGAATATAGAAAGGCAGCTGCCTGTGCACATCTAACGAATGCAGCTTGTATTCTCCTTTATTTTGATAATTAGGGAAGAAAACAGGAAGATTGATGGACTGATTGATATTGGTTTCTGAGGCCACCTTAGGTAGAAAGGATGGATTGGTCCTGAGGTACACTCTATCCTGATGAAAAAGCAAGTAGTTCCGAAACTCCTACCAGGAATGCTGTTTTCCAAGACAGGTATTTAAGATCAGCCGAGGCAGCTGGTTCAAAGGGAGAAGCAGTCAAGGCCTGGGCTTTACCTAAATTGAATTTGGCAAAGGAAATGAAAAGCTGATCAGATTGTCTGTGACCAGCAAGTCCTATGAATATAGAAAGGCAGCTGCCTGTGCACATCTAACGAATGCAGCTTGTATTCTCCTTTATTTTGATAATTAGGGAAGAAAACAGGAAGATTGATGGACTGATTGATATTGGTTTCTGAGGCCACCTTAGGTAGAAAGGATGGATTGGTCCTGAGGTACACTCTATCCTGATGAAAAACCAAGTAAGGGGGTTTTACGGAAAGAGCTTGAAGTTCCGAAACTCTTTTCGCAGAAGTGATGGCTACCAGGAATGCTGTTTTCCAAGACAGGTATTTAAGATCAGCCGAGGCAGCTGGTTCAAAGGGAGAAGCAGTCAAGGCCTGAAGAACTAGCGATAGGTCCCAAGGGGGTATGGCTTCTTTGATAAGGGGCCTGAGCAGAAAAGTACCCTTGAGGAAGGTTTTACATAGTTTAGCTGACATCAAAGGACCTGTCTCGTGTCCTACGTGGTAATGGGAGATGGCTGCCAATTGTACCTTGACTGTCGAACAGCTAGCCCCTTGCTGAAAAAGCCCAGTAAAGAAGTCCAAAACGGACGTTAGCGGAGCAGTGAAGGGGTCCAGATTATGATGTTCTGCCCAGATGGAGAAGCGCTTCCATTTACTGCGGTAAATCTTCCTGGTGGAAGGTTTATGCGCTGCCACCAAGATGGCTTTGACTGGTGAAGACATATCGGGAGTCCTAATTAAGAGTGGAACTGGAGCAGCCAAGCTGTCAGCTTCAGGCTGTCCAGATTTGGGGTCGTTAAGCCTGATGGGTGGGAGATCAGATCCGGGCTGGGATCCAGAATCCAGGGAGGATTCACCAAGTGAGACCACAGGTAAGGGAACCAAGTTTGTCGAGGCCAGAATGGGGCAATGAGGATCATTTTGCTCCCCAACCGAGAGGCTTTCTGTAACATCTTTAGCATCAGGGGTAGAGGAGGATAGGCATAAAGTAGACCGGGCGGCCAAGCATGCACTAGAACGTCTCTTGGGGCTTCCCCCTGGTGGGGGAATCAGGGCTGTCGCATTTCGTATTTGAGGGAGAGGCAAAAAGATCGCAGCAGGGTTGCCCCCATTTTGCAAAAATCCGCTTCGCTACTCGGGAGACGAGAGACCACTCGTAAGGGAAAAGAATAGTGCGGCTGAGTTTGTCCGCCAGAATGTTGGACCGTCCCGGAATGTGCGTTGCGATCAGAAAGCGGTTGGTGGAGATCGCCCATTCCCACACTCTCATGGCCTGTCGGCAGAGAGGGTAAGACCTGGTTCCCCTCTGCTTGTTGATATACCAGACAACTGACATGTTGTCCGTCTGTATCGCAATAGTTCCTACGGGAAGAAGGTTGTGAAGTGCTTGCAACGCCAACAGCACTGCCCTCATCTCCAGAACACTAATATGCAGGGAGGTCTCTGTGTCGTTCCATGTGCCTTGGACTGTTCTGCCTGAGCAATGCCCCCCCCCCCCCCACCCGAGGCGAGAAGAGTCTGTGATCACCGTGACGAGAGGAGGTGGAGCGCAGAAGGGGCGACCTGTATGGAGGTCTGGGGAATGAAGCCACCATAACCGGGCCCTCCTGCAAGCCTTGCTGATAGAGACAGGGTGACTGAGAGGAAGAAGCTGAAAGGACCATTGTAATTGAAGGGTCCACTGTAGTACCCTCATGTTTAGGCGAGCGCATGGAAGGAGTGTAATTGCTGCTGCCATAGAGCCCAGTGCCCTCAGGACCAATTCCGCGGGTGGAGCTTCTGATTGGAGGATGGCCCACACATGTAAACTCAAATTCTGTAGTCGTTCCGGAGTGAGGTAGGCTCGCAGACTTCTTGTATCTAATCTGGCCCCTATGAAGTCTATCACTTGTGTAGGGGCAAGGGAGGATTTGTCCATATTGATCGTGATGCCTAACTGGGGGGCTAGGTGAAGAAAAAAATCTCTGGCTGAGCAGAGTAGATGCCTTGTTGGGGCGGTCAGGAGTCAGTCGTCCAGGTACGGGAAGACCTGCATTCCCTGAAGTCTCAGGTGGGCCGCTATCACTGCTAAAACTCTGGTGAACACCCTGGGGGCTGTGGTGAGGCCAAAGGGAAGGACCCTGAACTGATAGTGGCTGGCACCCAGCCAGAAGCGGAGAAACCTCCTGGATCGTCTGTCCATTAAGATGTGGTAGTACGCATCGTTGAGGTCTATTGAGCACATCCAGTCATTCTCCTGCAACAGGGGGAGAATGGATTGAAGAGTGACCATTCGGAATTTCTCCTTGGTTACCGACAGGTTCAAGAGGGAAAAGTCTAGAATTGGTCTCGGGTCCCCAGTCTTTTCTGGCACCAGAAAGAACCTGGAGTAAAACCCTAATCCGAGCTGGTCTGGGGGGACGGGTTGGATGGCCCTTTTTTCTAGCAGCTGCTGGATTTCTGCGGCTGCGGCCTCCCTCTGATCGGGTGGTACATCGGGGAGGTTCTTGAGTCTGGGAACATGTAGCATAGGGATTTTGTAACCTCTGGATATAATCTGAAGCACCCAGCGGTCTGACGTGATGGACTCCCATGCCGCCAGGTGCCTCGAAAAGCGCCCCCCCGACTGCCTTCAGATTGGAGCAGTTGGGCAACCCTTCAGGGCTGTTGCGTGGGCCGATCAGAGAAGGATTCTCTGGACCCAAAATTTCTCGGTGCCCTTCTGCCTCAAGGGCGGCGTCCTCCCTGTCCTCCTCTGCCATGGAAGGACTGGTTGTCTGGAGCAGGTTGGGAATGTTGCGATTTCCGGAACCACATCTTCTTCTGTCCCTTTTGGTTCTTGGAAAAGGACCTCTGGGGAGCAGAGAAGCGGACTCCGATGGCAGACAACGTCTTCCCCTCCTTCTCGCTCTGTACAAGTGTCTCGCGAACGGTCTTGCCAAACAAAGCAGAACCATCAAAGGGGGCATTCGCAAAGGACGCCTTGAAGGGCTCCGCGAAGTCACAATGTCGGAGCCAGGCCTGGCGTCTCATAACTAGGCCCGCTCCGCTAGCTCTAGCGGCTCCCTCAGTTGCGTGAGACAAAAGCCGCATAGAAGTATTAGAAACAGATCTCAGAGTGGCCATACGAGTGGAGTACAATTGCTTGTCCTCCGCCGACATGGACTCCGGGGGGGGGGGGGGGGGCAGCGTATTCTTTAATAAGATCCCGCTGCATCCTGATGACATCTTCTATGTAGTTCAGAGACCTTACTGAGAAGGTCGCTGAACTGAATACCTGCTTCCCAAGGCGATCCATCAAGTGAGACTCCTTGCTCGGAGGATGGACCGAGGGGCTCTCCTGAGCTAGTTCCCTCTTAGTGGCTGCCGCCATCAACATGGCATCTACAGGGGGACCCTTGCTCCAGTGGGGCCGGTCTGCAGGGGGGCTCAAAATCCTATCCGGGTGTTTGGGAATAGGCTCCACAGTGTCCGGCTCCTTCCACGCCCTGGTGGTCACAAGGTCCACCAGGAGGGTCGGCCGGAGGGGACACCCAAGAGGTAGACGGACCTGCTTCGAATGCCTCCAGGAACACGGACTCATCGGAGGAAGCCTTGGGGGCAGACTCCCCCCCCCCGAACCTGAGCATTTCCATGATGTCTCCAAAGGAGACATCCTCAGGGGGTGACCTTGGGGAGCCTTTCCCTACATCCAAGTCTGTGTCCTCTGTTAAGGACTCTGGGGAGTCCACGTGCCTCCTCTTACACTTATGCTTGCGAGGCACTTCCTCGGGGGGGGGGGGGGCTGTCCGAGGAGGTCTCACCAGCAATGTCCTGTTCCAAAGCTACAACCTGGGACATCAAAGCAGGCTGTCCCTGTGGCCGGGTGATGGAAGCCTGACCCAGCAGAGAGGGAGTGCAGGGCGGAGCCGAGACAAGGGCCGGAGGTCTGGATGCTCTCGACAGAACCCTCTCCACTACATCGAAGGCCGAGGGGGAGCTACTCTCCCTGGGCTCCGAGAGCCGACTCCCACTTGGATCCGATGAAGGGATCGGAACCGGCACCAAGACTGTGCTCCGACCTGGACGGAGCCGAAGGCACATTGAATCCCTCGGATCTGAAGATCAGGCCACGGCTCCGGGAGGTCGAATCCAACGATGGAACCAACAGACTCGAGGGTAGGGTGGGATCCGAAGTACCCAGTACTGTCGGCGCCGACCCACCCCCGGCTCCAAGCGCTCCGAACCCGGAAAGCGGGTCGGAGAAGGAGCTATCGAAGCAAAAAAGGGTGTCGAGCTCCCCCCCGAAGGGAGGGGGGGAGGAGGAGGCAGGAGCACTCCCATCTGCAGCTGGGCCTGGATTAACATTCTCATCATCCGGTCCAAGTCTGCATCAGACAGGCTGTAGGTGGATCTTGACGAGGCCACCGAGGCAGGCCTGGAGTGCCGCCTCAATGACCTCGACGGAGATCGGGTCTCCTCCTCAACCGGTCCCGGGGAGAAGCAAGGTGATCGGTGCCGAGGAGGAGGAGACCTGAAAGCCGTGGAGGGAGAAGCCCGCTTAGCTGGGGGGGCCGAAGCGTAGGCCTCGGCCTGCCACTTGTGGTGCTTCTCCCTCCTGGCCTCCCTGTCCTCCGGCGCTTTAGTGGGAGTTTGAATCCCGGCTGGAGGAAGGGGGGCAGGAGTGCCACCACCACAGGCTGGGGAGGTGCCATGGGAATAGCGGAGGCCGAAGCTGACTCCGTGGGCAAAAGTCCCACCAGGACCAGCTTCGACCTCCGCTCTTTCAGTGCCCTGGGGTTGAACCCTGCACAAATCGTGCATCCTGAGGACAGGTGTTCAACCCCAAGGCACCGAACACACCGAGTGTGGCCATCCGCTGGGGAGAGCTTATGGCCACACTCGGTGCATTTAGAAAAAATAGGCTTTGGGGCCTCAGACATGTCCCAAAACTAAGAAACACTACTCACGCACGCAAGGCCCCAAACGCAAACACACACAATCACACACTAACGACCAGCGAGGGGAGGGTAACACTAAATTTTTTTTTAAAAAAGAACTAAAGGGAAGCCTAATACACACACACTAATTACAGACAGAAAAAAATGGCTAAAGAGATAAAATAGCAACACTTATCTCAAAATCGCCAGAAGCTCAAAATCCAGCTGACACACTCTAGAGCAGCAAACTAGATCTGAGGTCATTTGGGGTTGGCAGGGGAATATGGGTGAGGGGAGGAGCTAGGAGCTCTGATCCATAGCTGTATAAATAGTTGCCAGCTCGGATCCGATATCAGATCCAAGACCCACAGGTTGCTGACCATAAGTCCCTACTCCAGATAAGAAGTTATGTACTCACCATAACGTTCCATCCGAGTAGGTAAACTTCATTTGTCTGCAACCTGTGGGATACGGATCCGACCTCGTATCTGAGCCGGCAACTTTACAAAGCTTAGCTCCGAGCTCCTAGCTTCTCCCCTTACCCATAATCCCCTGCCAACCCTAACTGACCTCAGATCAAGTTTGCCCGCAAGCACTATAGTGGATAACTAACTACATTATCAGAATGGTACATCACTATATGACATGAAACACATCTGAAGGTCAGGGGGACGGAGGGGGGGAACGGTTGCAGACAAATGAAGTTTACCTACTCAGATGGAACGTTATGGTGAGTACATAACTTCTTAATCTGAAGTCGTTAACTTCATTTGGTCTGCAACCTGTGGGACAGAGTCCCCAGCTACCTAAACCTTGGGTGGCCTTCATGGAAGGATATTCCGGAGCACTGCGGAGTCAAAAGAAGTTCTCCCTCTGGAGGTAATGTCCAATTTCTAATGATTGATGAAGGTATGAGATGAGGCCCAAGTGGCTGCTGAACAGATATCATCCAAGGAAACCCTGGATTTAAAGGCGGCAGATGTAGCCATAGCCCTACTTGAATGGCCACGAACTCCTTGAGGTGCGGGCCTGACGGAATTTTGATACGCTGTAATGATACACTGTGAAATCCATCTCGATAAGGAAACCTTCAAGACTGGTTTACCTAGATTAAATTTGGTAAAGGAGACGAACAACTGGTCGGATTGTCTATGACCAGATGTTCTATGAATGTAAAATGTAAGTTGTCTGTGCACGTCCAAAGAATGTAGTCTGTACTCCCCTTTGTTCTGGTAGTTAGGAAAGAAGACCGGCAAATTGATAGATTGGTTAATATTAGATTCAGAAACTACCTTCGGGAGGAAGGAGGGACTGGTCCTGAAGTAAACCCTATCCTTGTGAAAGGCTAAGTATGGGGATTTCACAGAAAGAGCTTGCAATTCAGATACTCTCCTGGCTGAAGTAATAGCCACAAGAAAGGCTGTTTTCCAAGACAAATATTTGAAGTCTACTGAAGACGCCGGTTCAAAGGGAGGGGCTGTCAGGGCTTGTAATACCAAGGGCAAATCCCATGGAGGTACCGCTTCCTTTATTGGAGGTCTAGGAAGAAAGATGCCCTTTAGGAACGTTTTGCACAATTTTGTAGTAATCAAAGGGCCCATTTCAGTACCTACGTGGTAATGAGAGATAGCTGCTAACTGAACCTTAACCTTAGAACAGCTAGCTCTGTCATTAAAAAGACCTGAAAGAAAGTGTGCAACCGGTCGGGAGTTAAGACGACTAGTTGCCTGTTGGTGTCCAGTCTGGCCTGATAAAGTCTATCACCTGAGTCGGGGTGAGAGAGGACTTGTCCGAGTTTATAGTGATCCCTAGTTGCGGAGCAAGGTTGAGAAAGTAGTCCCTGGCTAAGCAAAGTAGATGCCTTGTTGGGGCGGTGAGGAGCCAGTCATCCAGGTACGGGAAGACCTGCATTCCCTGGAGTCTCAGGTGGGCCGCTATCACAGTTAATACCTTGCTGAACACCCTGGGGGCTGAGGTGAGACCAAAGGGGAGGACCCTGAATTCATAATGACTGGCTCCAAGCCGGAAGCGGAGAAACCTCCTGGACCATTCGTCCATCAATATATGGTAGTACGCGTCCTTGAGGTCTATGGAGCACATCCAGTCGTTATCCCGCAAGAGGGGGAGTATAGATTGAACAGTGACCATCCGGAACTTTTCTTTGGTTACTGACAGGTTTAGTAGGGAAAGATTGAGGATGGGCCTTAGGTCCCCTGTCTTTTTTGGCACCAAAAAGAACCTTGAGTAGTAACCTGATCCGGACTGGCCTGGGGGGATGTGCTGGACAGCTCCTTTTTCTAAAAGCTCCCGAACTTCTGCAGCTGCAGCCTCCCTCTGATTGGGTGGAACATTGGGGAGGTGTTCACGAGTGTAGAGAATGTAAGAAAGGGGAATTCTGTATCCTCTGGATATGATACGAAGCACCCAGCGGTCAGTTGTAATGGACTCCCAAGCTGCCAGGTGCCTCGAGAAGCGCCCCCCGACTGCCTCCAGAGTGGAGCAGTCGGGCAACCCCTCAGGGCTGCTGCGTGGGCCGATCAGAAAAGGCTTCTCTGGACCCAAAGTTCCTCGGGCCCCCTCTGCCTCTAGGGCGGCGTCCACCCTGTCCTCCTCTGCCGCGGAACAACTGGGAGTCCGGAGCGGACTGGGATTGTTGCGACTTTCGGAACCACATTTTCTTCTGTCCCTTTTGGTTCTTGGAGGACCTCTGAGGAGCAGAGAAGCGGACTCTGACGGCAGACAACGTCTTCCCATCCTTTTCGCTCTGGTCCAAAGTCTCGCGAACTGCCTTGCCAAATAGGGGAGAACCATCGAAGGGGGCATTCGCAAAGGACGCCTTGAAGGGTTCCGCAAAAACACAATGTCGGAGCCAGGCCTGGCTCCTCATAACTAGGCCTGCTCCGCTAGCTCTAGCGGCTCCCTCTGTAGCATGGGATAAAGGCCGCATAGAGGTGTAGGATATAGACCTAAGAGTGGCCATGCGAGTGGAGTACAACTGTTTGTCCTCTCCCGATATGGACTCCGGGGGAGATGCAGTGTACTCTTTGATAAGGTCTCGCTGCAGTCAAATCACGTGCCATGTAGTTCAGGGACCTTACAGAGAAGGTCGCTGAACTAAAGACCCGCTTCCCGAGACGGTCCATCGAGCAAGACTCCTTGCTCGGGTGATGGACCGAGGGACTCTCTTGGGCTAACTCCCTCTTGGTGGCTGCCGCCACCAACATGGCATCTACGGGGGGTCCCTTGCTCCAATGGGATTGTTCTGTCGGAGGGCTTAGGATCTTGTCAGGACATTTGGAAACTGGCTCCACAGTGTCTGGCTCCTTCCACGCCCTAGTGGTGATAAGGTCCACTTAGGGGTCGGCCGGAGAGGACACCCAAGAGGTAGATGGGCCTGCTTCGAACGCCTCCAGGAACATGGATTCGTCCGAGGAAGCCTTGGGGGCAGACCACCTCCCTCTTATCCTAAGCATTTCCATGATGTCTCTGAAGGAGACATCCTCGGGGGGGGGGGTGACCTTGGGGAGCCTTCCCCCTCATCCAAATCCGTGTCTTCTGTCAAGGACTCGGGGAAGTCCACGTGCCTCCTCTTACATTTCCGCTTGTGAGGAACACCCTCGGGGGGACTGTCCGAGGACGACTCACCAGCAACGTCTTGTTCCAGGGCTGTCCCTGTGGCCGTGCGACGGAAGCCCTACCCAAACGAGAGGGAGTGCGGGATGGAACCGTAGCAGGGAGCAGGGGCCTGGATGCACTCAACAGAGCCCTCTCCACCACATCGAAGGCCGAGGGAGAGCCACTATCTCTAGGATCCGAGAGCCGACCCTCACTCGGATCCGATGGATGGATCGGAGCTGGCGCCGAGATCTTCAGATCCGAAGGGCCAGTGTGCTCCGACCTGAAAGGAGCTGAAGGCACACTAAACCCCTCGGATCCGAATCTCAGAGCACAGCTCCAAGAGCTCGGATCCGACAAGGATGGATCCGGTAAACTCGAAGGAAGAGTCGGAGCCGAAGTACCAGATACTGTTGTCGCCGACCCACCCCCGGCTCCAAGCGCTCCGAACCTGGGAAGCGGGTCGAAGAAGGAGCTATCGTGGCAAAGAAGGGTGTTGAGCTGGGGGGGGGGGAGGCAGGAGCACTCCCACCTGCATTTGCGCCTGGATGAACCTTCGCATCCCCCGGTCCAAATCAGCTTCAGAAAGACTACGCGTTGATCTCGACGAGGCCACCGAGGCTGGCCGGGAGTGCCGCCTCAATGACCTAGACGGAGTTCGGGTCTCCTCTTCCTCGGGTCCCGGTGAGAAGCATGGAGACCAGAGCCGAGGAGGAGACCTGGAAGCCGTGGAGGGAGAAGCCCGCTTAGCCGGGGGGCCGAAGCGGAGGCCTCGGCCCGCCGCTTGTGGTGCTTCTCCCTCCGTTTTTCTCTCCTGGCCTCCCTCTCCTCCTGCGCCGAAGTGGGAGATTGAGTCCCGGCCGGGGGGAGGGAGGCAGGATTGGCCGCCACCGAAGCCTGGGAGGAGGCCACAGAAGCACCGGAGGCCGAAGCCGAATCCGGGGGCAGAAGTCCCGCCAGGATCAGCTTAGACCTCCGGTCCTTCAGTGCCCTGGGGTTGAACGCCGCAGATAGTGCATCCAGAGGAAAGGTGTTCAACCCCAAGGCACCGGATGCACCGAGTGTGGCCATCCGCCGGGGAGCGCTTATGGCCACACTCGGTGCACTTAGAAAAGATTGGTTTTGGGGCCTCAGACATTCTAAAGAAAACACAATCATTAGGCCCCAAACACACCACACACAGAACTACGTACCAGCGAAGGGGAGGGAGGGTAAATTTAACTAAAAAGATTTAAATACAAGGATTTAACCAAAGGGAAACCTAACCACAACACACTCGTACACTTAAAAGTAATAGGAAAAAAAGTTTTAAACTTCTCACAAACTCTACGAAGACCCTACGAACCAGGAACTCAAAAGCTAGCTGCTGACCAGAAGCGCGGTAAACTAGATCTGAGGTCAGTTAGGGTTGGCAGGGGATTATGGGTAAGGGGAGGAGGTAGGAGCTCGGATCTAAGCTTTGTAAAGTTGCCGGCTCGGATCCGAGGTCGGATCCGTATCCCACAGGTTGCAGACCAAATGAAGTTAACTACTTCAGATCAGTAGTTACGTACTTACCATAACATGTTATCTGTGTTATCCTATTTCATTATTCTTCACGACTGGGTCTTGGATCCGATGTCAGATTCGATCCAGCACTCGTACAGACTAGAGTCAAGGCTCAAGCTCCTCCCTCTCATAATCCCTTTCTACTCTCTACACTTGAGATCAAGTTTGCTTTTGGAACACTACAGAGTACCCCAAGATAAAAAATACACATCTCCAAACATATTCAGGACAGGCATAAGCCACGGTCCACAACCTGAACTTCAGTCTTTGCAGAACCTCCAGAAGTAGGGAAGGGGGATGGTGAGTAGGAAGTAAGGAATAATGAAATAGGATAACACAGATCCCAAGTTATGGTAAGTACATAACTACTGATCTGATGTTATCCATTTTATTATTCCTCATAACTGGGTCAGAATCCCCAGCTACGACAAAATCCTGAGCGGCCCTAAGAAAGGATGTGCCTCTGCACCATGGAACAAAAGAATGATCTGTTTCTGGAAATCATACCCACTTTATAGTGAGAAACAAAGGTGTGAGGAGTGGACCAAGTAGCTGCAGCACAAAAGTCATCTATGGACATACTAGTGTAGAAGGCTGATGAAGTGGCAAATGACCTAAGAGAATGAGCCTCAGGTAGACGACACAAATTCAAATATCTTAAGAGAGTAAACAGTAGAAATACAGTTAGAAATCCATTTAGAGATTGTTACCTTAGACACTGCTGGGCTGTGCCTGTTAAATGAGAAAGCTACGAACAAATGGTCTGGTTTTCTAAAGGGTTTAGTCTTGTGCAAACGAAATCTCAACTACCTATGTACATCCAAAGTATGGAGGAGATATTCGCCCTGGTTGGAGTGATTATGAACAAAGATGGGTAACTGAATACTCTGATTGATATTGGTTTCAGTGGCTACCTTGGGCATGAAAGAAGGATTAGTTTGCAACGCCACCCTGTCCTTATGGAAAATAATATAATGTGGTTTGGAGGATAAGGCCTGTAATTCAGAGACTCTCTTAGCCAAAGTTATGGCAACAAGAAAGGCAGTCTTCCAAAACAGAAATTTAATACCACATGAATCTGCTGGCTCAAAAGTACTTTGAGTGAGACTGCAACATCAAAGTCAGATCCCAAGGGGGGGGGGGGGGGGCTGGGTCTTTGACAGAACACCTAAGGAGAAAGATGCCTTTCAAGAAGTCTTTACATAATCTAGTGGCTCATTATTAATATGAAAATTAGAAATGGCTGCTAATTGTTGTTTTACAGTAGAGAAACCGGTCCCTTCTTGATAAAGGAATGATAAAAAGAGAATGACATCTGGCAAAGGAGCTGAGAAAAAAAAAATCAAGATTCCTTCGGTCCCTTCTTGATAAAGGAATGATAAAAAGAGAATGACATCTGGCAAAGGAGCTGAGAAAAAAAAATCAAGATTCCTTTCCGCAGGACAGAATGAAAAATGTTTCCACTTGCTCCTATAGACCTTTTGGGTAGACAGTTTCTGGGATACTAAAATAATTTTTCTGACAAGGGAAGCTAGCCTGGACTGCATTACTAACATGGGAAGAGGAGAAACCATGTGGCTAGATGGATGGATAGCAGGTTGGGTGGTTGCTGTTCTGACGAGTGAGAGATTAGATCCGGAGCAGGATCCAATATCCAAGGTGGATATTTCAGATGAGACCTCAAGAAGGGAAACCACACCTGACGAGGCCAGAAGGGGACAATGAGGATCATGGAACACTTCATTCTGTGGGTTTTCTGCAGTACTTTGGGGATCAACGGGATGGGAGGATACGCATAAATAACACCCAATCGTGGACTACAGCGTCCATTGGGGACTGGCCCTCGGGGGGGAATCAGGGCAAAGTACCTGCTGCATTTGTTGTTCAAAGGAGAAGCAAAGTGGTCGCAGCAAGGTTAGCTCCACTAGCTGAGTATCTGAGACACCACTGATAGATTCAGGGACCACTCATGTGGGGTGAGGATGGACCAGCTGAGACTGCCAAGACGTTGTACTCCTCGGGTATGTGCGTTGCAAGAAGAAACCAACTGGAAATTATCACTCATTCCCACACACTCATGGCTTCTCTGCACAGCGGATATGATCTTGTCCCCCCCTGCTTGTTCATGTACCAGATCAGTAACATGTGGTCTGTATTAATTGCAATCGTTCCCAGGAAGGCAGTCCTGAAAGGCTTGCAATGCCAGAACTGCTCTCGTCTCTAGAACGTTTATGTGCAACTTGGTCTCTGTGGGGGACCACGTGCCTTGGACAGTTTTGTCCTGAAAATGACCCCCCACCCCAGCAGGGAAGTGTGGAGGGGGGGGGGGAGAGAAAATGATCTGCCTTGGAAGAGATCTGACCGAATCCACAACTGTAGTTGTCGTCAGCAAACAGGTGTCAATGAAATAGGCATGGACATCGAGTGATGTAGAAATGGACCTCTGGACTGCCAGTGTCCACTGAAGCACTTGCGTGTGATATCTTGCTAGAGGCACCAGAAAAATGGCCACTGACATGGACCCTAAGGCCTTGAGAATGAGGTGCGCCTTAACAGTCAGGATGGACCTAACCTGCTTGCAAAGTACTATCTTGGAGCAAGTTTATAGTAATGAATATGGTGGTGACAGAGAAAAACTTTTATACAAAGAAATGTTATTTATATTGAAGTTTGCACTTTAACTCCTAGAGGTATTAATGTTGAGTGCAACTGAAAGGTTTAATTTAAATGATTTATTTTCAATTAATTGTATAATTGTTTTTTATTATATAAACTTGAATGAAGTACATATTTGTATTCTCCTTTGAAGGCTCAGGCCAAAGTGCTAGAGTGTTTTATTAAACTTGTTTCTGTGGAATTGATCCTGGACAGTTTGTTCTTTTACTATTGGACCTGACCTGCTGCCTGGTAAAGTCCACCCTGTGAGGAGGTAAATCTGCAATCTCCGTGACGGTGCTGAAATGCTTCCCTATAAATTCTAGGGTTTGCACAGGAGATAGTTTTGATTTCGCCATGCTGGTTATAATTCCCAGTGTTTGCAACATCTCCAAAAGATACTGTGTGATGGAAATCAGTCTATGTCTCATGAGAGTCATGAGGAGCCAATCGTCCAGGTATGGGAAGACCTGAAATCCCTGTAGTCTCAGGTGAACCGCTACTACAGCCTAGCATTTGGTAAACCCCATGGGGGCTGTGGTGAGTCCAAATGGTAGGGCTCTGAACTGAAAATGACTGGCTCTGATTCGGAAGCGCAGGTGCCTCCTGGAACACTTGTCTATTTTGACATGGTAGTAGGCATCCTGGGGGACTATGGAGCACATCCAATTGTCCTTCTGCAACAGTGGCAGAACTGACTGAACAGTGACCATCCGGAACTTTGACCTCTTGATGAATAAGTTCGAGTTACTGAAGTCCAGAATCAGACATAGGTCCCCAGTCTTTTTTGGTACCAAAAAGAAGTGAGAATAAGTTCCGGTTCCTCTTTGTCCCCCAGGGACCTGTTGGGTGGCTCTTTTTTCTAGAAGTGCTAAAACTTCCTTTTGGGCCAGTTCTCTCTAACTGGGCGGCACATCGGTAAGAACTCTCTTAGGATTTGCAGGAGGTTGGAAAAAGGGAATGTAATAACCCCTGGACGTGATTTTGAGCACCCATTGATTCGTTGTTACAGATGTCTAGGCATTTGGGTGCAACAAAAATTGACCCCCAACTGCCTCCAGGAAAGGACAGTCGGGCAACGGGTTCAGAGGCACTGAAAGGGCTCATCAGAGAAAAGGTTCCATGGAGCCTTGATTCTGAGGACCCCCCCCTCTGCCTCTAGGGCAGCATCTACCATTGAATCCTCTTCCCTTGCCTCTGGAAGAGGAATCATCTGGAGTGCTGAGACTTCTAGAACCAGAGCTTCTTACTTCCCCATTGGATTTTGTAAAAGGAACTTTTGGGGGTAAAAAGCTTGATTCCGACCACCAACCGTATCTTCCCTTCCTGCTCACTGCGAGTCAAGGTTTCCTTGACTGATGGTCCAAAGAGCGTGGAACCACTGAAGAGGGAATTGGTAAAAGATGCTTTGAAGGGCTCCACATAACCGCATCCGTGACTCCTCATGGCAATGCCTGCACTGACAGCTCGAGAAGTACCCTCCACTGCATTGGAGATCAACCTCATCAAGGAATTAGCGATAGACGAAATAATACTGAGCTTGGGAGATACCTTAAGGTCCTCTGCTGGCATCAACTCTAAAACGGCCATGGTTAGCTCAGTAACCAGACCTCTTTGAAGGCAGATAAAGTGTGCCAAGTAATTAACAGCTCTCAGCGCGAACATGGCTGAAGCATAAATGTGCTTCCTGTGTCTGTAGATCGCCCTAGACTCAAACTTCAGGGGATGGATGCTGTTCCGCCAGCTCCTTTTTTTGTGGCTGCAGCAACCCTGATAGCATCAATTGGTACTCCTTTGCTCCAGTATGCTCTGTCTGCGAGGAGACTCAAACTTGTCAGCCTTCTTGGAAACTGGTTCCACAGTGTCTGGTTCCTTCCACTCCCTGCGTGCAATAAGATTGATGAGCACATCCGCGGGGGTATACTGGGACCCAGGACGTAGATGGGCCCATCCTGAAAGCCTTCAGGAACACAGATTCCTCTGAAGACAGGGGTTGGTGAGACCATCTGCCTTTTTGCTATAAAAGCTCTAGAATGTCTCCAAAGGAGACATGGTCTGGCATAGAACTGGGGGACCCATTTTTAATAAGGGACTCTGCGTTTTCATAAGGGACATATGGGGTAGTCTAAGTGTTTTTTTTTGTACTGTACTGGGACATACCCGGCACAGGGAAAATGCACGTCCAGTCTTGAAGAAGGTCTGCTCTAATACCTGAAAGGCCAAAGGACTGCAGGACACACTGTCCCTGTCCCCATTTGCCAAAGACACCAGGGAAGAAGGTGTGGAACCAACCCTGGGTCCTAGTCCACAGCTGTCAAAGGACGAAGCCCCAAAAGGAAAGGACCGATCCAAAAAACCTGGATCTGAACCCCTCCTCAGGGGACCCAGTGCTGACCTCTTGGAGCAGAGACCCACTCTGCTCTGATGGCAGTGGGACACAGCTGGTCAGGGACCCTGACAGAGCAGGAAATCCATGAATTCCAGGATCTTTTGACACTTCTCTGGAGTAAACCAGGTCCTGAGGCTCCAAAACTGAAGGGATCAGAACAGGAGAAGGCAATCTTGGAGATGGTGATCTCGACGAGCTGACTGGTTGGGGAACCCTGTTTGAATCCTGCCACCACCCTGCTCTGCCCCCGTCCGAAGGAATGACTCCTGCGTCAGGGAGCAAAATGCTTCAGATCCCAGGAAAAATCTGTCGGACAGCCTTCAATAATCAGGACCGGATCCAATGAACAGATCAGCTCCAACAATAGTGGACATGCCCATCTCTGATCTAAGGGAGCCGTTGGAACAGAGGAAACAGTGGTAGGATCCAAGGGTCTCCGAATCAAGGAGACCTCAGCACTAATGCACGGATCCTGAGCCATCAGATCTGAAACAGTCAATGACAGCTTCAGATCCTGATATCTCAGTTCACAGTGTCTGAGATGTTTGGATGGCTGTTGAGCAGAAGCACCCGGGGAGGCAGTGGAAGCTTTCCTCTTGGGCTCTTTGTGGCCACTGGAGGAAGGGGAGCCTGAAATAAAGGGATCCCTTGGGCCATACACTTCAACAATTTGTTCCAGTGATCCGCCAGCACTCGAGGACTAAAAGCAGCACAAATGAGGCAATCAGCATTGAGGTGGTCGGATCCCAGACAACAGACATACTTCTTGAGGCGTCAGAGTTAAGGCTCTTATGCCCACAAGAAGAGCATCTTTTAAACCCTGTAGGCTTGACTTTTTCAGACATGATCCTACACAGACTCTTTCTCAAACACACACGGAATAAAAATATCACAGAGGATGGGGAGAAAAACAAATGAACAGAATTCTCGGATAGCCCGGGATTGATTTTTAAAGGGGGTGGAATTTAAAAGGGTTGTTGGAGACTAAACTTAAACCCTTTACACCAAATACTGGTATGTTTAAATAAGGACGGTGCCAATTCTGTAAACATATTAAAGTGACTAAACAAATTTCAGGTAAACAACAGTATTTTTAACATTAATGGTAAATTTAACTGCGACACCAAAGGGGTGGTTTACCTAGCTAAGTGCCAACTGTGCACTAGCTTTTACGTAGGAGAGACCGAGCGACATTTTAAACAAAGAATTTATGAGCACCAGTATAATATAGGTAAACAAAATAGTTTGAATGAACTAACAAAACACATTATGGAGAACCCTGATCATTATTTCCAGTATTTTTTAGTGAACAAGTTCCAGGGATGTTAGGGGAGGCCCATGGACTTTAAAATTAGAAGAAAGGGAGTTGCTATGGCAATTACGGCTTAATGCCTATGCCTTCCCTGGTTTGAATGATTACTGTTCAGTTAAATGCATCCTGAAATTAAAAGCGCTTGAAAGATAGTATAGTGCTATCTTTATAAGTTGTAATTTTCAGGAGGGCATTTTACTGTCGTTTTTGAAGATGCTTATGGTGATGTAGTAAGATCTGAGACTCTGTTTTAACTTTAAGGCTGAAGGTTTGTTTTAATTGGTTAACTAGTGATGGCTTATGCTTTTATTTAAAGGACAACAATGGGATATTAAAGCCAATTGCTCAACCTGCTGTCTCTCTTTTAGTCCCTGTCCGTTGATACAGCCTCGAAAAGTCACCCATGCAGCTTTAAAAACGAATCCACTTAACTGTTTTCCCTGTTAGGCTTCCTACCTTTCCGTACTGTTTTACTTTCACTTTGAAAACCAAGTTGAAAAACCTCTAGCTGGCTCTGAAATGATGATGTCACATCTGCCAGAGCTCTTGCTCTAGCTACCTGGACGTCTCCTCCCCCAAAGTGATGTAATCCCCGCCTGATTTGCATGCTGTATAGAAGAGCCAGTGGACTTCCCACATTGTGATGTCAGAGCTGCCTTGCCCAGCCCACTCTTAACCTAGCAAAAATGTCAAACTATAATCTCACTTTTCTGAAGAGCCCTACCGATATGTGACAAAGTACAGACAGAAACACAGCAACAGCTGCAAAAACTAAGAGTATAAATTTGCAATGACCATGCGTAGACATTAATTGCATGTTTTTACATAAGAAGCAGATGTCTGTCACAATTAATAGAAAACACTACATCAGATTACTAGTAGTATGCAATACCGTAATTTTCTTAAATTACCACTTAAAAAAAGCATGTGGGTGCTGTCATGCAAGTCTGAAATATTTTGTGTTTATAGTGCATCATTTGTTAGCTATTTAATCAACAAGGAAGGAAAAATAAGTGGAAGTTTGATGCTTTGTAAAACAGTGATTATTCCCAGTGCTACGGAGCTTGGTTCTAAATTTGACAGGAGGAGTGCAAAAAAAAAAAAAGTCTCCCACTGTAAGGAAGGAAAGGCTGACAAGAAAACAGTACATTACTTTGGTCACCTGCTGTGAGCTGCCAATCACATGCAGATAATGGGTCAAATTACACTTAGCTCTTTGACAGCTAAGGAAGGCAGGTGTGAAGGGGGAAAGTGGAGATATCTTGAAGAACTAGATTTCAGCCTTCACAAAAGAAATCAAGTTAGCATTTCTAAGAAGAGCGAGCAATAAAATGCACTTTTCAATTCTGTTCTGTAGCGTCTGCACTGCTTGTGTTTGAAGTAGTCATTGAAAAGGGATAAAAGTTTAACCAAAAGTAGGTGAATATAACACAGCAGTGAATGCCTGCAAAATCAGTGGACTGACAGGAGCTTTAAGGAAAACGTGGCAGATCTGATGCAATTTTTTGGAGACAAACAATGCATTCTGGGATACTTAGAGGCAGACTAAACAGTCAGAATTATTTCAAGGTGCCAGACCCCATGTGGTCAGAGTTAGAAACTGCGTATAAAAATATCTAAAAAGCTCTAAATAGTCCCAGAGTGGTGTTAAAATGTAGGAAACACTAAACCATGATGAAATAAACATGTTTTTTTAAGTCTGTGGGTGCAGCTGTTTTTTAAGCAAGTGGAGTTCACTGTTCATTGTCTGATGAAATTCATTTATTAAGTGGACGAAAGTGTTTACGTTTAAATGTGAATAAACGGTCGTGATTTGCCTGGCATTTTTTTTTTTTTTTTGGATTATCTTGTTGGTTTGTCTAGTTTTTCGTACTTGAAGGGTAACATCAGTTTTTTTATGTATAAATAGCAGGCAAGTATCCTATTGGTGACAAGCTGGAGTGGGTTAATACTAGGTAGACCCTTCAGGTCTACTACACCTGGATGGGAGGGATGGCTTGGAGACAGAATCTCTCCGATAGCTCAGTACAACTTATTGACTGACATCCGTGACAAATGCCTGGAAACTGTTGCTGGTCTGGGTTCTCACATGCGTCACTTAAAGCCTGGTCAGTTATATGATCTAAACTCCCCTGCTTAACTACAAAGGGGTCAGAACAGTTAGAGATGGATTAGGTATAGAATAGTGTATGGGGGTGGGGGATAAGCTAATGCATATTCAGATCCAACACTCTTTGGTCTTAGTGGGACTGAGGTCAACAATTACTTTTGCTCTGCATGCAGGTTAGTTAACTAATCAGTTGGATTTCCCGTTTTACTAAGGCTTTTCTCTTTGCTAGGGAAGCTTCCTTTGAAACCGCTGCAATGGGCTCTTCCCCCAAAGTGACAGGAATCCCTTGGGCTAATGCCCATAATTTCTTGTGTTCAAAAAGGCCTTCAAATATCAAATCATCTTGTGGAGCATCTTATTAAAAGAAGCAAACAGTTTGAAAGAAGAGACTTTATGTTCTACCCAGGTAAGAGAGACAGTAAACAGAAGTCTTGGTAAAATTTATTTTCAACAGGTATACCTATTAGTCAGCTTTTTCTAGGAAGCCATGGATCTCAAAAATAATAAACACAATCCAGGCGTAAAATCTTGGAAATACTAAGAAAAGACAGACATACAGCAAAAATCTAGATACTTAATGGTCTTCAAATCACCGGGGAAGAAATGTGCTGACAAATGACCACTTTTTGCAGGAATGAATGAATGAATATCTGAATAAATAAATAACTGAAACAAACTAAAAAAAATGGTGCGGGCTGCTCTTCCTCTGATGTTCCTGGGCAAGTGGAGTGGTTCAGTCCATAATGGACTGGATTAAAAGCTATGGGACTCTGTCTGCCTGCATCTACCTCATACAGATAATTACTCTGCGGCAGTGACCTTTACAATGAACTCTGTTTTCATTCAAGTAGGAACTTCTTTCATTCTAAGAGGAATTTCCACTTTTTGGTTAGAAGTGAAAAAGACGCATCTTAGCAATTTTCTAAATAATAAAAAGCATTAGTGGGGTTAAACAATGTAAATTATTTTATTTTGCAGTGAATGATATGGTGATTTTCATATAACTGAAACCAATTTAGTTTTTTTGTTATCCATCCCGAATATTGTAATTTCTTAGACAGAGAGTATAGGTGCAATAGTTGTATTTTTGATAAAATGTATCCTCATCCAGTCTTTATAACCATCATTCTGACTCAGATATGCTTTATCCACAATATATGAATTCAGATACTAAGATGCATGCATGTATTTAGACTAAGTGCAGAGTCAAATTAAGAAAGAAAAAAAAAAAAAAAAAAAACAGAAGTGCCAATACTAAAAGACCTAGGAAACAAACTTTGCTGTATGCACCAATTTAATGACTGAGCATAAAGAAAATATTTTACACTTACCAAACCTCAGACTGGGTTTTGATTCCATAGTTGTGGGAGTTGTAATTGTCACACTAGATCCAGGACCTTTATTTGTCTGTTCGCTTTTGGTTTCTTCCTCCCACTCTTGAAGCTGGTCAGCCCACACTACAGTTTTCTTTCCTTGTACACAGCGCTCCAGCTCCTCATAACGAGATGCCATATTTGGGGTCATAAGACTGCCATTTTTCAGTGCAGAATGCTGTTTCCTGACAACTTGTAGCAAGGTAGTGACCAACCTAAAAGGAACAAATGGGAGACATGAATCAAAATATGGGAAAATAGAAACAAAATTACACTTGTACAAGCACTCACATTATTAGTTTGACTTAGAAGGAACCTCTTAACAGCTGGGATCTCCATTCTATGAGTCCTCTAGTTCATACAGCTGCCATGCACCATTTCTTAATCCTCCCCACCAAAAAGAAAAAAAAAAGTGTCATTGTGCCAGGTTAAAAGGCAACAACTGGACCTGTGCTCCTCGGTTCTGCCTTCCAGGAAAATATATAAGCTGCACCTTAAAGACAAAGTAAACATGCATATAAAATTACAAACCAGATTGTACTCTGGAACATGACACCTCCAAACAGGTACTGCTGACACCTAACTACAAGGGGTGGTGGGATGGTAATACGCATCAATCACAGGCAGCTCTCAATCATTAACTCATATGAGCTTCTCTGCAGCTAGCAATAACTGGGAGGAATCCGAAGCAGGAGATAATACCTTCTACACAGATAAGAACAGAAGAAATCAATGCAGCAGATGAAGAGACTGAATCTTGTAGCAAATAAATGAGACAAGCAGCTCCATTCCTGGACTGAAGATACAAAAAGCAATATTTTGTGAAGCTATGTACTGACAATGAATTGGCTGCTGCAGAGATTTCCATAAAGCACATTATTGAAACAAATACTGGAAATAGCAGCTATCTTTGTTGCCATACCACTGACTATGCTATGGCTTGGCACACTATATGGGTTAAAAAGTAATTGGATGCATGCAGAAAGTGCAGTTGCATGAGAACTCACCATAGCAGCAGATGTTCTAGCATGGTCACTGTTGCAGAACTATCCATTACATGGAGGAACCATTCTCCATTTGATGTCCTACAGCACTGCTTATGAAAAGAGCACAAGCCAACATCTCATCCACAAGGAAACAAGTCTGCATCTTGAATACAATGCCATGATGGCTGTGCCATCTTCAGTTATTTTCTTAACAGTAGACCTTGCATAGGCAATGCCCTGAGTATTGAAAATCCATCCTAATATATTTTAAAAGGTCTGAGAACTTGTGGTCATCTTCCCAGGAGTGCTAAGCTTTCATCCTAGAAGTCCACAAGAGTGGCTACTCTGATTGGAGAAAGATGAGCGGAAGCTGAAATTGCAACACTGACCTTACTCAAATATCTGCTGTTATGCTGAATTCTCAAACAGCACTATGTACTTTGTACAGGCCACATTTCTTGTATTATTCATTATACATGGAGAAACAGACTCTTGTAAGCTCACTTCCAGATCCAGGAGGGTCATGTGGCTAACTCTAGGTATCCCAATCACAGAATATCTTAGACTGTATGCCCAGGTAGCTGCCTCACAAATGGCCTTGGTTGATACATGTTTGATAAAGAATGCTCAAGTAGAGGCAGCTCTGGCAAAATGTACTCTCACAAGCTCTTGCAAAAGTTTGTTTTTAATGACAGCAAAAACTATGCTGTTGATTAACCACTTGGAAATGGTCTGTTCTGTAACTTATTTGCTCTCTTTACCCTGCACAAAGGCTAGTAACAACTGTTTTGTCCACAGAGCCTTCACCAGATTTAGAGAAAGGTACAACTGCCCATGGATATCTAACAAGTGCGGGATCTTCCCTCCTTTGTTTTACGGCTTTAGGAAGAATAGTGGTAGCTGGACTGATTGAACAGATATCTTTTATACTACTTTACACACGAAAGAATGTTTTGTCCCAAGGCAGACCCTATCTTTATGGAAGATACTGAAGGGCGGTTTTATTGCCATCAATAAGGTGATGATCTAGGGCAAAAATCTGAATGACACAGAAGCTGCAGGCTAAAAAAGGTCTATTGCTGCTTCCAACATGAAATTCACATCCCACAGAGGAATAGTTCCTTTTGTTTGCCACAGGTGGGTCAGCCTACAGAAACAGATCGACTAGTTTGTCATCTTCTAGAGGTGGGACTAACAGCAGTTAAGCAAATATATGGAACAGATATGATCCTTTAAACCTACTGGAATATCATATCAAGGTCTAAAGTAGTAATCACTCCCTTGTACTCAGCATAGATTAGACAAATTATAGAGTAAATTGCTCTTTTTGTAATTTGTCTAACCAAACATACCAAAATAATTAGAAAGATCTACAATGATCACTGTCTTCAAGTTCCTGAGAAACTTCAGAGCTCTAGTCCCTTATTCAGTGTCTTACAGACTTTTGAGGATGAGATCTCCATTTCACTGAATGCATGAGAGAGACAGTTGTCTTGGATCTCCTGATTCTCCAAGTCCAATGGCTCCACCAGTACTAGTACCATGGACATAAATGTTCACCAACAGATAAAAATAAAACATACTGGAGGGACTGGTTTATATTCCCAGCACCTCTCAAACCTCTGCAATAAACTTCTCCTGCATAGTAAGCAATGAGACTCACTATCTTCCCTTAAACAGTTTGTAACACTAATTTATATCCATGTAATACCTAATTTTGCACACTAAATATTGAACATTTATATGATTGAATCATTATTTGATCTATTAACATACATTTTTTAAAGGTTTTAAAAAGTTGTATATTTTATACTCAATATTTCATATTTTATTATATATATTATATATACTCTAAAATAATTATGAGTAATACTAGGTTTATTTTTACCATAATCATTAAGTTTATTTTTACATTCATTAAGTTGATAAATATGAATAAATAAATATATATATGATTCATTACTTCATATAAACAACTATATTTGTCTATACAAGGTATTTATTAGTGTTCATTAACATTTATTATACTTCATTAATCTGTTTTAAATTCAATCTACCTCGTTTCATTATGTGTATTTGTTTGTTTTTATTAGGTGTATTTATTGTGCTTTTCTATATTTATATTTATACACGATGGTTTATTCATGTAGTTATCTATTCATCTGGTCACTTATTAATTATTATTATTATCACTCGCTGTCAGCCTTATGTTGCGGTCTTGATCATCAGCTGGAAGACTGTTTGTAAATAACTTTGTCCACCTTAGAATTTTGAGTCTCTTTTTTCTGAGTAGTATGCACCAACCTAAAGTTTTTAATTAATTAATCATCTAATTGAAAAATTGCACAATTTACTGGTTTTAATTTGGCGCCTTTTCTTAGTCATTTGTATAAATAGATGTTCTAAAACTGTTATGTGTATTGTCTGATGAAGCGTAGTGGTGACTACGCGAAAGCGCTTACATATAATTAAAGTTCTTTTGTGTCTACATACTGGATTCTTTACTAGAAAAGTAAAGCAACTGTTTTTGCTTTGTTGACTGGTTCACGCTGATTTATTCGAACTTTGAGTCTTTTACAGACTTTGTCAGAGTCTCTATTATTTCGTGGTGAGAGAGCCTGGTTATCATCATCATCTTCCCTTAAACATAACCTAGATGACTGGAGGGGTATCCTCAAATTTACATCGAGATTGACCAATACAGCCCTCTCTCCTCACGTCATACCTCTTTTCTACAGCCGAGTACCACCAAGGAGCAAATGGTTATAAAACCCAACAGCCTTGGAAAATCTATGAACAGAACAGCAAGACAGCGATCATCTAATGAGAGAAAGTACATTTGTGTAAGCAAACTTACCATAACAGTAGATATTCTAATAGATCACTGTTGCAGTAACCTAAGCTATTTGGGTCCTACCTCCTGCCAACAGACAGCTTTCAAAGCTTTAGGGCACCTTCCACACACTGTCATTAGCTCCATAACAAGACAGAGCACACATTTATTCACAGCTTTTTTTTTTTTGTTTGAAAAGATAAATGGTGAAGATGTTGAGTCCACACTGCCCTGAACTATCACTGAATCTTTCTCATGTGGATCTGGCCAATGGAAGCATAAGAATCATTGATCCCATGTACCTGAATAGCCCAAGAAATTCCATTGGAGATAGCTGTCTGAGTGGAGAACATTTCTACTTTGTCTGGAGAAAGAAAGATTCTTCCCAAAGAAGAACTTATCAGACATCCCTGGAATACAATTCTGTGAGAAAAGATGTGAGAAGAATTTTGTAAGTTGACTTGAAAACACAGACTAAAAGATTCTGAACATTTGTTAAAGACTCTTGGCAGCTCAAGGGTCAACAAAGATATGATAATTGTTACAAATATAGCTACAAGTGAATGTCTTGAAGTTTGCAATAAAATTACTGGAGCAAGACACTTTGTGAATATCCTTGGTGCTGTAAAGTCCAAGGGACAGATAGTGAACTGATAATGCAAGCCAGACACACAATCTTAAAAACACATTTGAACAGTTTAGCAAGAGGAATGTGATAAGCATCTTTAAGTCTAATTTTACCAGAAAAGCTAGAGAAGGGCTCAAACACTATTAAATTATTGCTGCAGAATATTAATAGAATGCATAAAATGTGAACAAGTTTTCAGTGCTAACTTTACATGACTACAGAATTAAACTTCAAAGGTCTAAAATGTATATAAAAGTTATGTACTCAACATAACTATGCATCTCTGCTGTCTATTTTCATTCTTCCTCAACTGATGGGTGTCACACATCTGACCTCAGATCCGGCTCAGCCACATTTACTTAGACTTTCAGATCTGACTCTTGAGCTCCTCCCATTACCTATAATACCCTACAACCCTGTAATACCTCAGATTGAGGCTACTGTCCCAAAAGCAGAAGACTAACTAAAGCCAATAAAGAAGAAATGTTAGTAGGAAAGATAGGGGCTCAAACATGGAACAGTGGATCCATAGTCACTATTGGGCCACTGCCAGAGGAAAAGGCAAGGGGAAGGAGGGCAGGAAGTTGTGGAAGAATGAAAATGGTCAACACAGATGCATAGGTATGGTGAGTACACAACTTTTATATCAGATGTTGCCCTTTTCATTCATTCCTCAACTGATGGGACAGAATTCCCAGCTATGTGAATCTGAATGGCCCTCAAGAAAGGATGTTCCAAAGTACTGCAGAACCAAACCAGCTCTGTTTCCAGAGATCACATCCAATCTGTAATGAGCAATACAAGTGTGAGCATTGGACCAAGTGGCCACAGCACAAATGTCATCAATATAAGTTCTGGACCAAAAAGCAGTAGTGGTACCCATGGATCTAGTGAATTGAGATTTAGGAGGTCTGGGCAAGGAAAGGCCTCATTGACTGTAAGCAAACAATATGCAATCTGTTAACCACTTTTCTAAGGTAACTTTGGAAACTGGTTTTCCCCAATCTACTGGAGGCAAAGACAAAGAAGCATTGTTTCTAGCATGATAATTCGAGGTGGCTGCTAACTGAACTTTGATGATGGAAAAAATGTAAGTTATGTACTTACCATAACTATGCATTTGTGTTGTTCATTTTCTTTCTTCCTCAATGATGGGTTCGGATCCAATTCAGTCACTTTCTTTTGCATCTTGAGCTCTTACCTATACCCATAATGCCCCTGATCACTGGTTTACCTCTGGTCGAGTTTGCTGTGTCAAATCTATGTTTGAAAAATTAACATAACCATAAACACTGACAGAAAATGATGTAATAGAAAAAAATAGGGACTCAGACAGGAAAAAGAAGTTATGTACCTACCATAACGTTCCATGTTAGTTGTCTTCATCTCGCCTTCTTTCTTGCTTGTTGGGATCGGAGCCGACCCTCGGCTCCGACTCGGCCATCTTCTATACCCCTTACCCCATGATGCCTAGTGCTAGCTACCCAGATCTCGTTTGTAAAAGCTAACCCCAGACACAGCAAGAATAATCTGACCAAACGAACAGGTTGGGCATATCTGTTATACTCTCTAAGTCAGTAGAGGAAACAAACCAGGAAATACTCAGATGGTGAAACCTAAACTCCTCTCGGTCCAATAGAACAGGGGGATGGAGGGGGGGACTCAAGAAAGAAGGCGAGATGAAGACAACTAACATGGAATGTTATGGTAGGTACCTAACTTCTTTATGTTAAGTTGTCTATCTCGCCTTCATTTCTTGCTTGTTGGGACAGCGTTCCTAGCACCTATGATCCTGGGTGGCTCATTGGAACAGACTCTTCAGAACAGTGGAACCAAAGTTAGCTCTATTCCTGGAGGCCATGTCTAACTTGCAATCAGAAATAAAGGTATGGGGATTTGCCCATGTGGCCACGGCACAAATAGAGTTCATGGGCAACCTATAATGGAAGGCTAGAGAAGTGGCCAAAGCCCTAGTAGAATGGCCTTTCAGTTTGGCAGCCAATTCTTTGTTTCTTAGTTGATAAATGAAGGTGATAATGTGAGACAACCACCTAGACAGGGTCACTTTGGAAATTGGGAGACCTTGCTTGCCCCTAGCATAGGAAAGGAAAAGTTGGTCCGACTTCCTTACATCTTTAGTTCTATGCAGGTAAAAATGCAGTTGTCTATGAACATCCAAAAGGTGTAACTTGTATTCTGCCTTGTTGGTGTAGTTAGGGAAGAACACTGGAAGGTCTATGGATTGGTTTAGATTATTTTCTGAGCACACTTTAGGAAGGAAGGAAGGATTAGTTCTTAGCGCTACCCTATCCTTGTGAAAGACTAAGTACGGAGAACGAACGCTTAGTGCTTGAAGTTCCGATACACGTTTGGCTGAGGTAATAGCTACCTGAAAAAGAGTTTTCCAAGATAGAAACTTAAGGGAGCAGGAAGCTGCTGGTTCAAAAGGGGGCAAAATCAAGGAGGTTAGCACCAAATTAAGGTCCCAAGGAGGAGGGGGATCTCTCACTGGGGGCCTAAGGAGAGTAGTCCCTCTAAGAAAGGCTTTACACAACTTATGAGACATGATATTTAGATTAGAAAAGCCAACATGATAGTTGGATATGGCCGCTAGTTGAACCATGATTGTGGCAGAAGCGGACCCAGAGTGAAAAAGCTCAGTTAGGAATTCCAAGATCTCGTGAACTGGGGCTGAAAAGGGATCTATGTTCCTAGCCTCTGCCCAATAAGAGAAACGTTTCCATTTACTAGCATAAGTCTTCCTAGTAGCTGATTTGTGAGAGGATACAATAATTTCACGCACAGTGGGGGAAATGCTGAGAAGCCTGGCTAGGGTTGGAATTGGATCAACCAAGCTGTGAGCTGGAGGGTCTGAAGGGATCGATGCAGCTCTCCTGATTGATGAATCAGCAGGTCTGGAATAGGATCCAGGATTGCTCGAGGAGGTAACGGTGCAGGAACGGAAACCAAATCTGTTGAGGCCAGTAAGGAGCAATGAGGATCATTTTGCAACCCAACAATATCACTTTCTGTATGAGTTTGGGTATAAGAGGAAAGGGCGGGTAGGCATAGAGAAGTCCCTGAGGCCAATCGTGGACTAGAGCGTCTCTGGGAGGATGACCGGGAAGCAGTAGAAGGGAGAAATAGTTGCTGCATTTGGTGTTGAAGGGGATTGCAAACAGATTGCAGCAAGGCTGTCCCCATTTGCGGAAGATGAGATCTGCAACTACCTGATTCAGAGACCACTCGTGAGGCATGAGAATAGCTCTGCTGAGCCTGTCCGCTATGACGTTGGACTTCCCAGGGATGTACATTGCAATCAGAAATCGTTGGGAGGAAATCGCCCACTGCCAGAGTCTGAATGCTTCTCGACATAGGGGGTAGGACCTGGTTCCGCCCTGCTTGATGATGTATCACACTACTGACACGTTGTCCATATGAATTGCAATGGTCCCAGGAGGGAGTGAGCCCTGAAGTGCTTGCAATGCTAGTAGCACAGCTCTCATCTCCAAGACATTTATGTGCAGATGGTACTCGTGAGGTTGTCATATGCCTTGGACCGTCCTGCCCTGATAATGTCCCCCCCATCCCATCAGTGAGGCGTCCGTGGTCACTGTAGCAACCGGAAGGGGTTGGATGAATGGTCTGCCCTGAGACACTAGCGGGGAGACCATCCACCAGGAAAGGTGTCTTTTGCAAGTTTCTGTAATTTTGATCATGTGAGACATGGGGAGTTGTTGAAAGGACCACTGTGAAGAGAAGCCACTGAAGGATTCTGATGTGAAAGCGGGCTAGAGGTATCAGAAGAACTACCGCTGCCATAGAACCCAGAGTTTGAAGGACCAACCGGACCTGTACCTTTTTGCATTGCATAAGGATATGGACTTGCTGCTGAATCATGGCCACCCTGTCCGGCGGTAGTCTTGCGGACATACTTTTTCTATCTAGATCTGCTCCTATATAGGTAATAGATTGACAGGGCAACAAGGCAGAATTTTTGAAGTTTATGGTAATGCCTAACTGGGCACAGATTGCGATTGTATAGTCCCTGGCTTGAAGAAGTTGATGCCTGGTAGTAGCAGTAAGGAGCCAGTCGTCTAGATAAGGAAACACCTGGAATCCTTGACGTCTCAGGTTAGCCATGACCACTGCCATACATTTGGTGAACACCCTGGGTTAGACCAAAGGGCTCTGAACTGATGACTGGCTCCCAGCCAGAAGCGAAGGAATCTCCTGGAGCGCCTGTCCATCTTGATGTGATAGTACGCATCTTGGAGCTCTATTGAGCACATCCAATTGTCCTGAACCAAAAAGGGTAGAATGGACTGAAGCGTGACCATCCGAAACCTTGTTCTTTGAACAGACTTGTTTAGTCTGCTGAGATCCAAAATTGGTCTCTAGTCCCCTGTCTTTTTTGGTACCAAAAAGAACCATGAGTAAGTTCCGGATCCGAGTTGGTCTGCCGGGACTTCCTGGATGACTCTTTATTCTAGCAGTCTTAAAATTTCTATGACTGCAAGGGCCCTCAGACTGGGTGGTACATCTGGGGGGGATTTGCTTAACGATAGGGGAGATTGGAAGAAGGAAATTACATAGCTTCCGGATATGATTGAGTGTACCCATCTGTCTCGCGTAATGTCTTGCCAGGCTTTTGGGTACAGTGAAAGTCTTCCCCCGACTGCCTCCAGAGGTGGGCAGTCGGGCAACCCTTCAAGGATGCTGGAAGGGCTTGTCAGAGAAAGATTCTCTGCTGCCCTGAGGGTGGCGTCTGTTGTTGTTATTCCCTAATCTGCCCCTCCCTGGAGGAAAAGTCACTATGTGTATCAGGCGAGGCTCCCTGGGATTTCCGAAACCACATTTTTCCACTCTTCTGACCTTTGGGATATGGTCTGGAAGGAGTGGAAAAACAGACTCCCACGGCAGAGAGAGTCTTGCCTTCCTGTTCACACTAAGTGAGAGTGTCCTTCACCTGTGGTCCAAAGAGAAATGAACCGTCAAAGGGGGTGTTGATGAATGACGCTCTAAAGGGCTACGCAAAATTCCACAGCCGCATCCATGCGTGTCTCCTAAGGGCCACGCCTGTGCCTGCGATAGGAAATGAGCCTCATGGAGGAGTTAACCACTGAATTAAGGGCCGCCAGCTGACAGGCTACTTTAGCTTGAACCCCTTCAGCTGATGGATCCTGGACAGTATATCCAAACTCTTTTAGGAGATCCCTCTGAAGCCTGGTAAAATGGCATAAGTAATTCAGTGACCTCATGGAGAAGGTCGCTGAAGCAAACATTCGCTTTCCATATCTGTCCATAGTCCTAGACTCCTTTTTAGGAGGATGGACAGAGGAAGAAGTTTCCACTAATTCCTTTTTAGTGGCCGCTGCTACTACCATGGCATCCACGGGAACACCCTTGGTGAGGAACTGTTTGTCAGGGGGTGCAGTAATAAACTTACCGGGCCTCGTCGGGGTTGGGTTCCACTGTGTCTGGTGCTGACCAAGCCCTTCGAGCCGCCACAGACAGTGGATCGAAGAGCGGAGACACCCAGGAGGTGGAAGGGCGGGAACCAAACGCATCCAGGAATACGGATTCATCCTCAGTAGGGGCTAGGGCAGTGCAGTTCCCCCTCTGCCTAAGCATTTCTAGGATGTCCTAAAAGGAAACATCTTCAGAGGGGGATCTCGGGGACCCTTCTGATTCATCCAAATCTGTATCCGAAGTGACAGACTCAGGGGAGTCAATGTGCTTCCTCTTGCAATTCCTCTTCCGTGGTGCCTCCTCTGGATGATCAGGGGAGGTCTCGGAAGAGGAGGAAACACCCAATGGGCTGCTCTGGAGCGTCTGTTCCCCACGCTTGGGGTCTGGAGGAGGGACAGAGGTTGACGCAGGCACTACAGGGGACGGAGTCAGTGGGGTCAAATGTGGTGCTGACTCATGGGCCAGTACACTCCTCATGACATCGAAGGAATCCCTGCCATGATGCAAAGAAGGATCCGGCTCCAAGGAAACCGGAATCCTCCTCCGCACCGAGGGGGACGGCTCCGAGGCCGATGTAGGAGCCGAACTCACCTGTGCCGAAGCTCCGAGAGGGAGAACGGGGTCAGACAAGGGTCCGATGCCACTCGCCCCCTCGGAGCCGACAAGGGAGTCTCGGCACCCAGATCACTCGACAGAAGGTACCATCAAGGGGATCGGAGCCGATGACGGAACCGAAGGGGAAATCGTTATCGGTGCCGATGGTTCCACGATTCGAACCCCAACAAACTCCGGCTCCGAGCTCAGAGGAGTCGGAGGAGGAATATCGATGGAAGCTGACTGAGCAGACACCTGTTGAGGAGGGCTGGATAACATTTTGGCCAGTGCCTGCGATTTCAACAACCTACTGACCACTCTCTCCATGTTGTGGTCCGAGAGTCTAGAGGACAGAGAGGAGTGGGAGAATCTATGACTGCGGTCACTCTGCAACAGGGGAGACCGAGGGGCCGAATGTATAGACTCTAGAGAAGATGACCTCAGTCTCTTGTGGGTCTGAGATGGCTCCGAAGATGCTGGTGGAGCAGACTGTGAAGCAGCCTCCTCGGTTCCAGCCCGAACTGCGGTAGTCGGTAATGTTTGGGCCAATGACAGCTCCGAGCTGGGAGCCGACGATTTGGTCGGTTTAGGAGATTTCAACAGCTGAGCCTTGGCTGGTGAATCCTGGGGCTTAAGGAGACCCCTTAATATCAGCTTATTTTTGAGCTCCTGCAGAAACATTGGGCTGAATGCGTGGCATACAGAACAAGAGTCCTGCAGGTGCACTGCGCCTAAGCAACAGATGCAAGAAGTGTGCCCATCTGTCAGAGACATTTTCTGACAACATGAGTCACACTTCTTGAATCCAGACACTTTGGATTCTTTAGACATATCTAGTCCTACACAGACGTCTTTGGCCAAAGGCCCAACAACAAAACAACTACAATCACTAATCTACCAAAACACAATAACTACAGTAAAGAAGTTTTTTTTTTTTTTTTTTTTAATAGGAAGCCTCTAACTTAAACGGCTACCTATGAAGTAAAGAGAGACTAAAACTAAATAGAAAACACTACAATAAGAAGAGATAGGAAAGGTGGGGGAGGGGAAGAATTCTCTAACTTAAACGAGTTCTAAGGGAAAAAACAATAACACTAAAAATTACAAGAAGCTAGTTAATAATAAGGTTGAAAGACTAAACTATCAAAAAATAACCCTTAATTTGCTAGAAAAACTATTAAACTAACTTACAAATGCCTGAGCCAGTAAGAACTAACCTCGCAGCTGAAGCAGCAAATGAGATCTGGGTAGCTAGCGCTAGGTATCATGGGATAAGGGGTAGCCTCGATCCAGTAAACAGCTTTTGAGCTATAGAAGATGGCTGAGTCTGAGCTGAGGGTCGGCTCCGATCCCAACAAGCAAGAAACAAAGGCGAGATAGACAACTTAACATCAGTTGTTCCTGACAAACTCCATCAGGTCATTCCCAAAGACAAGGAAGGAGAAAGGCGGGATGGAAGTTGAGGAAAAATGAAAATGAACACCACAGATGCATAGTTATTGTAAGTATATAATAACTTAAATATCTGATATTGTCATTTTCATTTGTTCCTTAACGAATGGGACAGAGTCCACAGCTACAGTAACCTTGGGTGGACCTCATGGAAGGATGTTCTGGAGTATTGCAGAACCAAATGTAGCTCTATTCCTGTTGATGATGTCCAATTTATAATAAGCCACACAGGTACGAGCTTAAGACCAAGTGGCCAACTGCAAAATTATCATCAATGGAAGCTCTAGACCAAAAAGTAGATGATGTAGCCATTGACCTAGCTGAATGAGCTTTTGGTTGTCTTGGCAAGGTCAAAACTTTTAAGGGGTACACATGAGAAATACAATCAATCAGTTATCTATCTGGCTACTGCAGTCTTTGAAACAGACTTATCCAACTTGTTTTTGGCAAAGGAAATGAATTTGATCAGTCTTAATTTCCTTCACTCTATGAAGATAGAAATGAAGTTGTCTATGTACATCTAAAGAAAGAAATATATTCTCCTTTATTCCCAAATTTAGGGAAGAAAACTGGCAAACTAATGACTTTATTGATATTTGTTTCTGACAAAACTTTGGGTAATAAAGATGGATTTGTACGCAAGACAACTCTGTCAATATGAAAGATCAAGTAAGGTGGTTTTCAAGACAGTGCTTGGAGTTCAGAGACTCTCCTTGCCGAAGTTATGGCTAAGAGAAAAACTGTTTTCAAAAACAAAACTTGAGGTCCACATTTCTGAAGGGTTCAAAGGGTGACTGTATCAGACTCTGAAAAACTAAAGAAAAATCCCAAAGTGGTATAGGGTCCTTAATAGGTGGCCTAAGTAAAAAAGTAACCTTAAGAAAAGCCACCTTACACAACTTAGATGATGTCAAATGGAAGGCATCATCTCCAAAGTGAAAATTTAGAATGGCAGCCAGATGAGCTTTAATAGCAGAGAAACTGGCCCCAGCTTGAAAAAGAAATGTTAGAAATTCTAAAACAGCAGGAATTGCAACAGCGAAAGGATCCAGATCTGTCTGCTGAGCCCAAGAGGGAAATCTCTTCCATTTACTTTTATAAATCTTTCTTGTAGAGGGTTTCTGAGATGAAAACAAAATTCTTCGAACAGGAGAGGAATGCCTGGAATGTCTAGCCATCATTGGAATTGGAGAAACCATGCGGTCAGTTTGAAGCCTGGAATGTCCAGATGAGTGAGGCCTGACGGGTGTGACAGGAAATTTGGACTGGGGTCCAGTGTCCATGCAGAACAGATTAGATGAGACCATAGGAAGGAAAACCAAATCTGCCAAGACCAAAAATGGGCAATGGGGATTATTTTGCTCTTCAACCTGAAAGCCTTTGAAGAAACAAAGGAATTAGGTGTAGGGGAAAAAAAAGCATACAGACCACTGGAGGGCCAAATGTAGACTACAGCAGCTCTCAGTGACTGGGCCAAATGTAGACTACAGCAGCTCTCAGTGACTGGCCCCGAGTGGGAGTTAGGGCAAAGAACCTGTTACACTTGTTGTTGAGGGGTGAGGAAAATAGGTCCCAGCATGGTTGACCTCACTGGCGGAAGATCATGTTTGCCACTGACTGACTTAAAATCAGTTTTGCTTTAGGAAAATGAGGCAGAACCTGACTGACATGCAACCTTAGCATAAGAATTCTGCTCTGTGTTAAGAGCGCTTGAAGATTCACCGTGTCTAGCACACCCCTATAAACTCCAAGACTTGTACGGTTGAAGTTTGGATTTTGTAAGATTGACGGTGATAACTAAAGAGTGAGTCAAATGCAGAAGAGCCTCTGGCTGTTATCAATACATAACTGGCTGATGCGGTGAGAAGCCACTAGTCTAAGTAAGGAAACACCCTGAATCCATGCAGTCTTAGATAAGCTGCAACCACTGCCATGCATTTGAACACCTTGGGGGCTGTGGTGAGACCAAAGGTCAGGGCTCTGAACTGACAATGACTGGCTCCCAGCTGGAAGCGAAGGAATTTTCTTGATCATCTGTTCATTTTTATGTGATAGTATGTATCCTTCAGATCTACAGAGCACTTCCAGTGCCCTTTCTGAAGCAATGGTAGAATGGACTGAACCGTGACCATCAGGAATTTGGAGTTCTTTATTAATTTGTTTAGATAATCAAGATCCAGGATGGGTCTCAGATCTCATGCTTTTGTTAAAACCAAAACGAACACTTGAGTAAAAAAAAAAATTAATCCTCTTTTTTCTAGCAGCTTTTGGATTTCCGGAGCTGCTTGCTCCCGCTGACTGGGTGGAACATCGGGGAGACTTTTTCTTATTCTTGGTGGACTTTGCAAAAAGTGAATAAAATATTCTACGGATAGGATTCTTTGCACCAATGTGTCTTTTGTGATGGCTGTCCAGGTTTCCAGGTGCAAAGACCAGTATCCCCAACTGCCTCCAAAGAACAACAGTCAAGTAACCTTTCAGGAACGCTGACACGGTTTGGCTGAGAAAGAAGAGAAAGACTCTTGATTTTGCTGACCCCCCTGTCATGTGGGTGGCGTCTTCTGTTAGTATAATTACTCCCACCTCTGCCTCTGGGTGAAAAATCTCCATGTGAATCTTGAAAAGGCCGTTGAGATTTCCGCAGTTATAAGTTATGTACTTACCATAACTTGGAATCTGTGTTGTCCATTTTCATTCCTCTTCACTGTTGGATTACGGAGCCGACTTGGCCGCATTCACAAGACTTAGGATCCAAGTCTCAAGCTCCTCCCTGTACCAATAATGCCCTATTCTATACTCCCAACTCCTCAGATCAAGTTTGCTGCCTTACTGCCCACGGAGTAACAGAGACAGGGGAGACATAAGAAAAGACTGAGGCTCAAACCTGGAAAGTACAGTTTTGTACCTACCATAAATGTAGATGTTCGAAGATCCACATTGCTGCAGTCCTTACACTTGGGTAGTCCGCTGTCCTCGGTCGGCCCGAATATCAAAGTATAAGGCTGACGTCGGTCAAGGCGCATTAGACTGACATCAGGACGTCAGGGTACAAATGCGCATGACCGACGTCATATCCTCAGTCTTTTCTTGCCCCAGATGTCAGAAGACCCTAAAAGAAAGGTCAAAACCAAAAGACAGCAAACAACCAACCAACCACCCTTGCACTAATAATATGTACAATATATACAATATACACAATATTTACAATCCAACCCACACAACCACCTCTAACTACAGAGGGGAAGGAGGGAGGGAAAATTGGACTGCAGCAATGTGGATCTTCGAACATCTACATTTATGGTAGGTACAAAACTGTACTATGTTCTTCATCTCACATTGCTGCAGTCCTTACACTTGGGTAGAATCCCAAAGCAGAGGTAAGGGAGGATGGCAAAACTATAAAGAAGCAGGAGCTGCCAAAATGCCCTGTAAAATAGCAGTGGCAAAACCAGCCCTAGATTTAGAGTAAAGTGGAACGTGATAATGCTTAGAGAAAGTATGCACTGAACTCCAAGTAGCTGCCTCCAAAATATCTTTAGTTGCCACCCCCCTTAAAAAAGCTGTCAAGTGGCAGTAGCCCTAGTGGAATGAGGCCTAATCCCAGCTGGAATCTCCTTGCCATGATGGGAATAACAGAAAGCAATGCAAAACCCAATCCACTTAGAAATAGTTTGTTTTGACACAGGCTTGCCCTGAGAACTCAAAGCAAAAGAAACAAACTGCTGAGACTGCCTGAACCCTTTAGTTCTGCTCAAATAATATCGCAACTGCCTGTGTACATCTAAAGTGTGCAAAATCTTTTCCCCTTTATTTTGGGGATTTGCATAAAAAGTAGGCAAATGAACAGTTTGGTTTAAAGCCACACTAGAAACCACTTTAGGCATAAAGGAAGGATTAGCACGTAAAGATACCCTATCCTTATGGAAAATTAAGAAAGGCTCAACCGCCATAAGGGCCTGCAATTCAGAAACCCTTCTTGCAGAGGTAATGGCCAACAAAAAAGCAGTCTTCCATGATAAATATTTCAACTCGGTAGTAGCTGCAGGCTCAAAAGGTTGTAGAGTAAGTTTCTCCAACACAAAATTGAGATCCCAAGCAGGAGTAGGAGCTCTACGTGGGGGTCTTATATTCTTTGCCCCTCTAAGAAATTGCTTGAACAAAGGATGAGAAAACAATGGTGGGTCACAGTCATAGTGAGCCGAAATTGCTGCAGCATGAACCTTAATAGAAGAGAAAGACAAACCTTTGTCCAGTAACTCAGTAAGATATTGAAGAGCCACACTTAAATTAGGCTCAGAAACATCAAAATCCTTTGCTGTACTCCAAAATAAAAATCTCTTCCATTTATCTGCGTACACTTTCCTTGTACTAGGCCTTCTAGCTTCCAAAATAACATTCAAAACTTGCTGTGGAAGTTGAAACCCTCTATGGTTCAAAACAGAATATGCCAGGCTGTTAGGTGAAGAGAGTGAAGCTTGACATTGAGTAAATGACTGTTCTCCTGAGACAACAGGTGTGGAATCAAGGCAAAGGCCATGGAGGCTCCCGTACCAGACTTCTCAGTAATGGGTACCAGTGCTGTCGAGGCCAATCTGGAGCTATTAAAATCATCTTTGGCTTGTCCTGTCTGACCTTTAGAAGTACCTTTGGGAGGAGAGGCAGAGGTGGAAAGGCATACACATGAAGATTGCTCCAATTGAAAGAAAGAGCATCCACTTTCCAAGCTGTGGGATGAAACCTTTTCATGCAAAACTTTGGCAGCTGGTGGTTTAGTGGAGAAGCGAACAGATCTATGTCTGGAGTTCCCCATGACACTGTCAATTTCTGAAATACATGAGGATCCAATTTCCACTCGTGGGGATCCATAATTGCCTGCTCAACACATCTGCTAAGGAGTTCTGTGCTCCCGGCAGAAACCTTGCCTGAAGATTTAGCTGTAAACTGAGAGCAGTCTCCCACAAAATCATTGCTTGCCTGCATAGAGGATAAGAATGTGTTCCCCCTTGCTTGTTGATGTACCACATGACAGTTGTGTTGTCTGTTAGAATCAACACCTGCCCTGGAAGAAGTAAATCCTTGAAAGCTATTAATGCAAACTGGACTGCTAACATCTCCTTCAAGTTGATATGTAGATGTTGTAGTCTGGCAGGCCACTTGTCTTGTATCCACTTTCCATTTAGATGAGCTCCCCAAGCTACGTCTGAGGCATCTGTCGTTAGAATCTGACTCGCCTCTGGCCGGGTCACAGAGAGTCCCTTGTTTAGGTGACATTCCTGAGCCCACCACAAAAACTCCTTTTGAATGCAAGGTATTATCTGAATGACAGTGTCCAGATCCTGGCAGTGCTGTGTCCATACATTTTTGAGATACCATTGTAGCTTCCTCATATGCAGTTTGGCATTGGGAAGCACCAGAATACAAGATGCCATGAACCCCAAGGCTTGAAGGACTGTGCTTGCAGTCAGCCTGGACTGATGAGACAATTGATGAAAGTAAAGGGAAAGATTCTTTTGTTTGTCCGGGGTCAAAAAGGCCATCTGGGATGCTGTATTCAGTCTTACACCCAGAAAGCACATGTCCTGAGAGGGTACTAGACTGGACTTTATTTCGTTCACAGAATACCCCAGGCATCTTAGCACTGCTATCACATATTCCAAATGATGAAGAAGCTCGTCCCTTCCTGGAGCCAGAATCAGGCAATCGTCCAAATAAGGATAGATCTGTATTCCTTTTAGCCTGAAGAAAGCTATCACTGGAGCCAGGACTTTCGTGAACACTCTGGGCGCAGTAGATAAGCCAAAGGGCAATGCAGAGAACTGATAATGAGAAGTCCCAGCCCGAAAACGCAGATACTTCCTGCAACTCAGTCTGATAGGAACATGCAGGTAAGCCTCCTTGAGATCCAAAGTTACCATCCAATGATCTTTGCCCAGCAGAGGTAAAAGCTGTTGTAACGTCAACATTTTGAACTTGGGAATGTCCAGATAAGTGTTGAGGATAGATAAATCCAAAATTGGTCTCCACGTGTTCCCCTTCTTTGGTACTAGGAACAGGCGAGAATAAAATCCTAGGCCCACTTCTGGCATAGGGACGGGCTGTATGGCCCCTATTTGAAGTAGCAGAGAAATTTGTTTGTGAGCCTCTATTCTTTGCTGAGGAGGAACGTCTGGCATGCCTTTGAAAGGAGGCAAGGTATGGAAATAAAACCTGTAACCTTGGTGTATGATATCCAATACCCATCTGTCTTGGGTAATTAAACTCCAATTTTCCTTGAAAAGTGCCAACCTTCCTCCCAAAGGTGCTGCCAGACGAGAAGGCTCTGGCAGCTGAAAAGGTAGGTCATTGGGTCTGTTTACGAAAGGACTGACCCCTGCCCTCACCCGAAGACTGTGCAGGTGAACTCCCTGTTCTAGGCCTGAAAGAGCCCTGAGCTCTGCCCCTACCACGTCTAGATCTACCCCTAGACTGGGAATCATAAGAAGGATACGTCCACCCCTTGGTAGGCCAATTTCTACTAAACTTCGGAGGCTGAACCTGCAAAAAATCTTTAACAGTCTGCATAGACTTAGCCTTGTCTTCCATTTTCTTTAAGACTGCCTCAACAGATGAACCAAACAACACATCTGATTGTAAAGGAGCATCTAAAATCCTTGTCTTAACATGGTCAGATAAATTCTGATCCCTCAGCCAGGCGTGCCTGCGAAGAACTGACCCAGTGGCAGCCACCCTAGACGAGGCCTGTACAGCATCAAAACCACATTGCAAAGAATGCTTACCCACCTGTTCAGAAACATGTACTAAATCTTGTAACTCTTTACACTCAATACCTTCCGCCAGAGCATCTACCTTAGACTTCAACTGAGAAAGTAGATAGTTTTGGTATTTCAACATGTGAAACTGGCAATTCAAAGCCCTCATAGCTAGGGTGGAAGAAGTATAGACTTTCTTTCCCCATCTATCCAAGGCCCTGGCCTCTTTATCTGGAGGAACCGGATTTTTAACAACAGAAGCCTTAACACCCTTAGGCCCCTGACTTACAGTTTCTGGGTCCGCCCTAGGACTCTTAAAAAGATACTTATGAGCTTCAGGTACCCTGTAATACCTATCCGGTTTAACAGGAGCAGGAGGCAAAGAATCAGGATTAAGAGAAGCCTCTGCAAACACATCTTCCACAACATCCAGAACAGGAGGTATAGCCAAAGGCCTATGCTGGGGTAAAACAAAATTCCCTAAGCCTTTTCCTGGAATCAGAGAAGTCCTGACCTTCCCACTTAAAATGCTCCCTCATGGAATGAAGAGTCTCTGAAAAGAAAAATCCTCAGGAGGAGAAGCAGAAGGAGTAGAATCATCCACATCAGAATCAGAATAAGGAGAATACTCCTGCAAGTCTTCAGCCGAAGACTCTGAAACATCCCAAGCCTGCTCAAAACTCCCAACTCAGGTTCCACCCTAGGTCTCTTATCAGGAGGGGCAAAGAACCTCTAATCAAAGTAATCAAATCTTCTGCCATTTTAAGCATATGCTTCTTGGGCACAGATCCTGAAGAACTAGGAGTGACACCAACTGAAGCTAAACCTGGCCTGCCTCTGGGAGAAGCCTTGGAAACAGAAGGAGAGGGCCTAACCACCCTAGGAAGGGAGGGGAGTACAGTAACCTGAGAAGCCCCTTCAGCCTGACCTGCCTCCTGAGAGGCCACATCCTGCAATAACAAAGTTTCCCCCTGGGACTCCAGAGAAACCTCCGGCGGAACCCCCGGCTCCACCGACACCTCTAAAGAACCGGCGTCCGGTACGGGCGACTCTTCTTGCCTGGGCTTAGCTGCTTTATCCTTGCGCTTCTTCGAAGAAGTGGACGTCGGAGCATCCGACGGCATATTATAATTGCACCGCTTCCCGAAGACTAACCTGGCACAATCTAACCTTCTCTTAATAGTGCGCTTATTGAATCTAGCACAAAAGCGACACCCAACAACGTCGTGCTCAGGCCCTAAACAAGGAATACACAAAGTATGATAATCTCTATGCGGTATCTGTTTCCCACAAGAAATACAGTTATTCACTTTTTCTGACATCCGGTAAACCACTGAGGCAAGAAAAAACTAAAATATTCCCCAACGGGGTACTTAGCCAACTGTGACTCGGTCTGAAACTCCGAATTCGAAAAATTTCAGAATGCCGAACGGCACTTGCAACGCTGCTTCTGCATCGGACCATGCGGCAAAAAAGACAGAGGATATGACGTCGGTCATGCGCATTTGTACCCAGACGTCCTGATGTCAGTCTAATGCGCCTTGACCGACGTCAGCCTTATACTTTGATATTCGGGCCGACCGAGGACAGCGGACTACCCAAGTGTAAGGACTGCAGCAATGTGAGATGAAGAACATCATAAGTGTTCCAAAAACATCAAAAGTTCCTTCTAGGGGAGACACAGCTGGGGGATAGCCGGGAAGGACGGTGAGGAAGAATGAAAATGGACAGCACAGATGCCAAGTTATGCAAGTACATAACTCCTAAATTCGATGCTGTCCTTTTCATTCTTTCGTACTGATGGGTCAGACCTCCCAATTACGTAACTCTTGGGAGGCCGTCAAGAAAAAACATGCCAGAGCACTGTCCAACCAAATGAAGCACTGCTTCGGGAGACAATGTCCAATTTATAATTTGTAACAGAGGTATGAGTCTTCAACCAAGTGGCTGCCGCACAGATATCATCAATTGAAACTCTAGAGGAGAAGGCAGATGAAGTAGCCATAGATCTGGTAGAGTGGGCTCTAGGAGGATGAGGCAATTCCAAACCTTTTAGAGAATAAATCAGCAAAATACAGTCAATAATCCATTCAGCCAGAGTAATTTTGGAGGCTGCTTGACCCAAGCGGTTAGGGGAAAAGGACACAAACAGCTGGTCAGACTTCCTGTACTGTTTTGTTGTAGTAGTCTATGAACATCAAGAAGGTGCAGTATATATTCACACCCTTATTAGTAAAGTTTGGAAAGAAAACTGGCAATTGTATGGACTGATTAATGTTAGTCTCCATGGCCACTTAAAGTGTTGGTTCAGAGAGGCAACTTATTCTTATGGGAAATAATGTAAGGGGACCCAAAGTTCAGAAATTCTTTCTACTGAACTGCGAGCCACCAAAAGAAATGTTTTCTAGGAAAGAAACTTCGTATCTCATTTGTTTGCCAGTTCAAAGGGTTTCTGAGTCAACCTCAGGAAGACCACAGTGAGATCCCAAGGAGGAGAGGGATCCTTGATTGGGAGGTCCAAGGAGAAAAATTCCTTTCCAGAACGTTTTACATACATACCATGCTTTTCGGCCCCAAAACTTGGACTGAACCACAAAAGGAGGGGGAGTATCAATATTCGTCAAAGATACCCACACCTCCATGTTGGTGGCACAGCACGAAGCATCAGAGAATATCCATGTGCAACTAACAGTGGATAAAACTGCCTTCCAGTTTATAGCCTGCTACAGACCACCCTCCCAAACCCAGGAACCCCACTCGAACTTCCTGAGAACACTGAAAAATATGAAGGTCTCTCCAAACACCATTATATTGGGTGACTTCAACTACCCAAACATAGACTGGGAGCATTACTGTAGCTCCAACACCCTAGCCCAAAGGTTCCTAGAATTTATAAACTCAAATGCTATGGAACAACTTGTTACCACTCCCACAAGAGGGGAAAACATACTGGACCTGATCATCACCAACATGGGGACTCTATGCTCCAGACCAGAAGTGTATCCCTCACTGGTAAGATCAGACCATAAACTAATCTCACTGGATATTCACATCCCGACCCCACCCCCTGCCCAGAAAACCACAGCGAAAAACTTCTCTACAGCAAATTTCACACTCCTCAAAACCGAGGTGGAATCCTTCAAAGCCCCCGGGCCTGTGGAAAATACGGCCCAGACTGCAGAATCCTTTATAAACGCATTCTATGAACACCTTCAGGAATGCATGGATCATGCAATCCCAAATAAAACCAAGACCCAATCCTCCAAAGGCAGATGTCCTGTCTGGTGGACCCCAGACATAAACAAACTATGCAACAGAAGGAGGAAGCTACTACATAATAGAGCAAAATCTCAAAAAGGGAAGGCATCTCTGATCAGTATTAGCAAAAAACTACAGGCACTCATAAAATCGTCTAAGGCCAGCTTTGAGAGAAAAATTGCACAGGACACTAAGGATAATCACAAGGCTTTCTTTAGTTATGTTAGGAACCTGGGTGGGAATTCCCAGATATGCTCAGAATTAGTCCAAAATGACAAATAATACACCGAACCCACAGACATTGCCAACATCCTAGCTGACAGGTTCAGCGCAAACTCCCACCCCCTCCCATCAAAAGGGCAAATATCTATCCCAGCAGAGTGCTGCCCCCCTGACATCTCAGATGCTCAGGTAAGAGCCACCCTCTCCAAAGCAAAAAACACAGCATCAATGGGACCAGACGGTGTCCTGGGCTGCGTCCTACATGAACTCCAAGAAGAGCTAAACCCAAACATAAAACTACTGCTCAATCTCAGCCTTACTACAGGATATGTACCGAAAGAGTGGTGTACAGCAACAGTGGTCCCTCTCCACAAAGGTGGTGCCTCAACGGATCCTGGAAACTATCGCCCCATAAGCCTGACTAGCTTGGTCTGCAAAGCTATGGAAAGGATCATCATGGACCTCATAAATAAAGATATTGGGGACCTACAGACACTGGATCCTACCCAATTCGGCTTTGTTAAGGGCAGATCCTGCCTCTTAAACCTGGTCGATTTCTTTGAAACAGTCACCAAGGCCATTGACGAGGGGAAGGTGGTCCACACTCCCTACCTGGACCTCGCAAAAGCCTTCGATACAATACCCCACTCGGGCATTATAGATAAGCTCACCAGCTTAAATATAAACCCCTATGTCACTAGATGGATTGCAAACTGGCTCAAGGACGGAACCCACATGGTTAGAATTGCTGGAGCCATGTCAGACTCCAAACCAGTTACAAGTGGCGTCCCACAAGGCTCAGTCCTGGGACCTCTTTTGTTCGGTATATATTTCTCGGAGGTACAGGCCAACACGGAAGGACTGTGGCTGACCAAGTTCACAGATGACTGCAAACTGGGTGCCATAATCGACTCTCCAGCCGACACAAGCATCCTCCAAAAGGGCCTCATAGAAACAGACAACTGGTGCCAGAGCCATGGCCTCAAGCTAAACGCCAGAAAGTGTATAGTCACCCCCCTTGGCAAAAACAAAGTGCCCACAAATTACCACATAGGTGGTAATCCATTAAGTACAGAAGAAGTAATTAGGGACTTGGGGACCCAAGTTGATAGCAATCTCTCATTTGACAACCATGTGGCCAAAGTGGTTAGAAGAACATTTTATATAGCTCACCTAATCATGAAGGGATTCACATCTAGATCAGGGGAGGTCATTGTGCCTCTTTACTCATCCCTCATCAGGCCCATAATTGAGTACAATGCCCCTTTTGGGATGTATCTTACCAGACACCTACAGCAACTGGAAAGACCCCAAAAGTACCTCACCAAGAGGATCAAAGGGCTCAAACAGATGCTATATGCTGCTCAGTTAAAGAAACTCCAGCTCTACTCAGTGGCATACCGCCTGCTCAGAGGCGATCTGTGCCTGACGTATAAAGCCATGCCCAACCCGGAATTAATGGACATGCTGCACCTCAGAAAATCCAAATCCCATCGAGCTATGCGCTTGAGAGACTTGAACCTCAGCACTGAAATAAATAGGACATGCTGGAGGGACAGATTCATAACCCAGAGGCTCCCTTCACTCTGGAATAAAATCCCAGTCCAGGTTAGGCAGAGTCCCTCACTGACTCTCTTCAAGAGGAATCTTGATGAGTGGATGGGAGATCGTAGGTTTACCCCGGGTATCACTTCTGTGTCACTATTAGACAGAGGCACAGTATACTAACCTCAAAAAAGGGCATAGCAAAATTAATTTAAAATGGGTGGCGAAAGCCAAACACACTCTGGCTAGGCTTATAAATGCCCTAGGGCAGATAGCCTAGTATGAACCTATAAACCTATAATCTGACAGTTGACAGAGAAAGAGATTTGTTTCCGGCACGGAAGTTGGATATGGCTGCTCCTGCCAAGGAGTGCATCATATAACTGATTTAGTTTCCAACCCTCCCTCCCTATTGGTGTCGTGTTCTTATACTTGGTGGCTTTGCAGTTGCCCTCCCCTACTGTAGATATGATCTGGGACACTCCTCCCAGTCTAGTGTAATTAGGTCATTCTACCTAATACAGAGAGAACATTTGAGAAGGCCAACCCACTTAGTTCCTTAACCTTGAATTATCTTCTGCTCCTCCTTTCTCCATTTTACTAAAAAAAAAAAACTTTGCCAAAAATCTCACTGTGTTCTGACTGAAGTGTGCTTCTCAGCTGATAAGTATATTTTGGCACTTTTTAACTGTTCAGAGTTGAATAAAACAATAAATGAATTCAGTTGAGAAACCATTTTGAATAAACTGCATTTATTTAAACTGTATTTGCTTTAATACCGTGACACACTCAAGTGTGCTAGCTTGCAAGGCACTTGAATTGTTTTTAGTGCTGTTTTAGCTGCTTCTCTGAAAAAAAAAATCTAAGCTTATTTCCTGCTTTTCCTGTAAATCGTCTAGTCCAGATACAGATTTGCTGTATCCAGAACTGTTTGTAAGCTTCTGAGACCCCCTAGCCTTTTTGTGTTGGAGGGAAGCCTTCTAGTTTATCAGTGGGAGTGGTAAGCACTAGGTGTAGCCTATCTACCACAAGATGAGTGGTTTCTGGCCCAGAAATTGCCATTTGGGCAGTTTTTCCATATCTTTCAACTTTCTGGTTTAAAAGCCCGCATTTGCGCTTTACCCACCTTTCCTGCAACTAGTCTAGTTCAGATACAGATTTGCTGTATCCAGGACTGTTTGTAAACTTCTGAGCGGTGCCAAAGTCTGCTCTTTAATTTTTTCCTTAGATCTGCTAGTTCTCTCATTTCCTGCACTTTTACTAGCATATTAGTCTAGTACTTTACCAGATTTCTTGTAGCAATTATTGTAGCATACAAACGAGCTACCAGCACTAAGAAGGAAATGGCTCCGGTACTTATTATTAATAGCCACCCCCCTCCAGGCATGTCTAATGGTCAGTGCCCTGTGCTTTCTCCTATTAACTTGGCAAAATTGGGCATCCTGAGGCAATGTAGCAACTGCCTCATGTACACTGACAACCATCTCCTCTTACCTCCCAACACTCATACTTGTGAGAGATGCACTTATGTATCCATATTGAAAGCCATGCACTCTCCAGCCAAGATCGGAATAGGTGGTCAAGAGGAGAAGGTCAGCACTTGCACCACACCACATGTAACACACAGCCCTCCAGAACACACAGCAGCATTGCCTCCACATAAAAACACAAACCACATACCACCTTCGTGGAGGCTCTCAATAAAAATCTACCCAAACACCAGAGACCTTCAAAACAGAAACACACTCGACCACCACAACACAACACTAATCACGAGATGCATAACTCTACTAAATAGTGTGCCACTCAACCAAAGCCCCTAAGGCAAAACAGCATGCCCAACTCATTAGTCATAGGTGACTCGACAGTGAGGCACACTGATGTCCCACTCACTACGCTGAATAAGGAGAAAGTAACAGTCAGCTGCCTGCCAGGCGCCAGGATCCGCTATATAACGCACGCACTCAGGTCCCTCAACAACAGGTACAAATATGACTCTGTCATTGTAGATGTGGGTGTGAATGACCTGAGACATACTTCCCTGGACTACATGAAAAGAGACATAGAGGAACTCTTGGATTATGTAGCCGAGGCGGGTATGACCCTAGCCCTGAGCAGAATCCTACCGTCACCCAGAATGATACCACAGTACAAGCAGAAAATGATTGATTTCAACAAATGGTTAAGTTTCTGGTGCCATTCTAAGGGGATTCAGTATCTGCCTGGGATGACATAATTGACAGACCTCGATGCTTTGCCAAAGATGGCCTGCATCTGTCACCCCTGAGCTTCCAGATACTGGCCAAGGCTCTTTCCATCCCGATAGTGCCTTTTTGAGGCAGTGTTCCAAAGACCAAATTACCACCATAACACCTACAAACAAATGCAATCTGAGGGTCTTGTTGCTCAAAACTAGAAGTCTAAATCTCAAAATGCACTCACTTGAAGCACTCCTTAAAATGGAGAACATCAACATTTGTGCCGTAACAGAGACCTGGTTCAAGACAGCAGAAAGCACACCTGCAATACCAGGCTATAACTCATTCCACACCTTTCGGCTCCAGAATTTGGACCGAAATTCCAAAGGCGGCAGTGTTTCCATATTCATGAAGGATGCGCACACCTACAGCCTGGTAGCACAACATAATGCATCTGAGATATTTCAGGTGCAGCTAACACTGGGTAAGACAGCGATTAAGGTCATAGCCTGCTATAGGTTCCCAACCATGTCCCAAGACTCACATTCCTAAGCACCCTGGAGAATATTAGGGTCCAACCTAACACTCTCATACTGGGCAACTTCAACTACCTCTCCATTAACCGGGAAAACTACTCATGTTTCAGTATACCTGCCCAACATTTTCTGGAGTTCATTAATTCCAATCCCCTGGACCAGATTGTTCTTACCCCCACTAGAGGTAGCAACATCCTTGACCTGGTCATTATTAACATGGGCGACCGTTGCTCTACACCATTAGTCAACTCCTTCCTGGTTAGATCCAAACACAAACTAACCACCTTGGAAATCCACATCTCTCCCACCCTCCGGAAAAGGTAACCACCATGAAAATCTTCTCCAAAGCTAACCTTGGGCTCTTAAAAACAGAGGTGGCTAACTTCATGGCACTCATGCAAATGGAGAATAGTGGCATGACCGCTGAATCATACACCAATGCACTGTACGAACACGTAAAAAAATGCATGGATCTTGCCATACCCAATAGAACCAAGATGCTTTCCTTCAAAAAAAGGAAGCAAATCTGGTGGTCCCCTGCCATAAACAAACTCTACAACAGGAGCAGGAAACTGATGCGGAATAAGGTGAAGTCGCAAGACTGGAAACCTCCCTTACCAGCCTCAACAAAAAGCTGAGATCCCTCACCAAATTCTCTAAAGCTAGCTATGAAAACAGAATTGCAGTTGATAGTAAAGACAAACACAAGGCCTTCTATAGTTATGTAAAGAATCTTCATGGCAATACCAAGATTTGCTCTGAGCTACTGCAGAATGGTGCCTCCTATACCAAGCCAACAGATATTGCCAATATACTGGCAGACAGATTCAGTGCCAGCTTTACTCCCCCCAAAAGACCAGTCACAATATGAGCAGATTGCCGGCCACCCAGTATTACTGCTGCACAGGTTAAAACAGCACTGTCCAAGGTCAAGAATACAGCTTCTATGGGACCTGACAATATCTCTGGCTGTGTTCTACATGAACTACAGAGTGAAGTGGCACTTCACCTGTGTGCCCTGTTCCATCACAGGCTCACCTCAGGCTTTGTCTCTACCAAATGGTGCACTGCTACAGTCATCCCTCTCCACAAAGGAGGAGCGACTACAGACCCTGGGAACTATTGCCCCATTAGCCTGACATGCAAAGCTATGGAACGCATCATCATGGACCTAATAAACAAGGATATAGGGAATCTCCAAACTGTGGATCCCACACAGTTTGGTTTTGTGAAGGGTAGATCATGCCTGCTCAGCTTGTCAACTTCTTTGAGTCAGTCACAAGAGCTGTGGATGAAGGCAAAGTGGTTCATACAGCCTACCTTGATCTGGCCAAGGCCTTTGATACCATTCCATACTCAGGAATCATAGAAAAACAAACTAAGCTAGGCATCAACCCCTATATCATTAGGTGGGTTACAAACTGGCTCACAGGTAGAACCCACATTGTTAAAGTAGCTGACTCCAAGTCAGACTGCCTAACAGTCATGAGTGGAGTGCCACAGCGTTCAGTCCTGGGTCCTCTCTTGTTTGGTATCTACTTCTCTGAAGTCCAGGCCAACACGAAGGGATTCTGGCTGACAAAAATCGCAGACAACTGCAAGTTGGGAGCTATTATTAACTCCCTAAGTGATGTTGACATCCTACAGAAAGGCCTCACTGAGACCAATGACTGTTGTCAGAACCATGGCCTTAAGCTCAATACCAAAAAATGTGTCGTCATCCCCTTTGGGAAAAACCTGGTTCCCATGAATTACCACATCGATTGTAGTCCACTTGAACACAGAAGGCATTATAGGAGATCTCGGAACACAGGTTGACAGCAACCTCTCTTTTTACCACCACTTTGCCACTGAGGTTACAAAGTCCTTCATGTGGCACATCTCATTACTAAGGGTTTTGGATCCAGGAAGAAAGAGGTCATTGTCTCCCTCTACTCTTCCCTCATCAGGACAGTCATTGAGTACAATGCCCCATTTGGCATGTACCTCACTAAACATCTGGAGAGGCCACAAAAGTACCTCACAAAGAGGATCCTAGGCCTTAAACATTTGTCCTACATGGACAGACTCAAAAAACTCCAACTATTCTCGGTCTCATATCGCCTACTTAGAGGCGATCTCTTTTTGACATACAAAGCCATGTCTGACTCAGCTCTGTTAGAAATGATACATCTAAAGAAATCCCAATCCCTCCATACCACACGCTCCAGAGACCTCAACTTCATTGCCACAATCAACAGAAAGTACAGTTTTGTACCTACCATAAATGTAGATGTCCGAACAGGATAGCATCTGCAGTCCTAACAAATGGGTTGTCCTGTCGTCAGGCAGCCCTTCGGTCGGCCGGATTCCAAAGTCTGGGTCTGGCCTCGGCTGGTGTCGCACTTCACCCGACGTCATCTCTGCTGGTCTTCGGGTATAAAGGCATCAGCCGATGCCATTTTCCTCAGTGTTTCTTGCCCCAGATGCCAGTAGCCCTCTTGGATAGCTAAATTTTTGGGTAAATGCCAATGTTTCCCAAAAAGTAGAAGGCAAACACAAAAAATATGCATGTATGTACATATATACAAACAAATACCACCATAAGAGATCCCCCCCAGCTAGCTATTAGGTGGGCAATACCCTAGGAGTACCACAGAGGGGAAGGAGGGCGGGTAATCCTGACTGCAGATGCTATCCTGTTCGGACATCTACATTTATGGTAGGTACAAAACTGTACTATGTCCTTCAAGGATGCATCTGCAGTCCTAACAAATGGGTAGAATACCATAGCCAAACTAGGGGAGGAGGAATAAGAATTATGGTGTACTTAGGATCCCTTGCAACACAGCAGTGGCAAACCCTGCTCGGGATCTAGAGTATAGAGGTAAGTTATAATGCTTGGCAAATGTATGCACGGAGGTCCAAGTAGCAGCCTTAATAATGTCCTTGGTAGCCACTCCTCGTAAGAAGGCTGTGGTAGTGGCTGTAGCCCTTGTAGAATGAGGCCTTATGTTCTGTGGAATTTGCTTTCCATGATAGGAGTAACAGAATCTTATGCAATTTCCTATCCACTTGGAGATTGTCTGTTTGGAAATTGCTTTTCCTTCCCTTCCTGTTGCATAGGCTACTAGGAGCTGGTCAGTTTTTCTATTGCCCTTGGTTCTGTCCAGGTAGTAGCGCAACTGTCTATGTACATCCAAGGTATGCAGCAGTCTTTCCCTTTTGTTCTGTGGATTGGGAAAGAAGGTAGGTAGGTGGATTGCCTGGTTTAGAGACAGTCTGGATACCACCTTAGGCATAAATGTAGGATTAGTTCTCATGGACACTCTATCTTGATGGAAGATTAGGAAGGGTTGTACTGCCATTAAAGCCTGTAGTTCCAAAACCCTTCTTGCTGAAGTAATTGCCAGTAGGAAAGCAGTTTTCCAGGATAGGTGTTGAAGATCTGCTGTTGCTGCTGGTTCGAATGGAGGGAGTGTCAATTTTTCTAGCACAAAATTCAAGTCCCATGCTGGTAATGGTGGTTTCCTAGGAGGTTTTACATTCTTAATTCCTCTGAGGAACTGCCTGAGTAGAGGATGCGAGAATACAGGAGGATCGAGGCTGTATTCTGCAGAAATAGCTGATGCATGTATCTTGATGGAGGAGTAGGACAGGCCAGTATGTAGGAGCTCTGCCAAATATTCCAGGATGTTGGCAATATCTACTTTTGACACATCTTTCCCTCTTTCCGTACTCCAAATGACAAACCTTTTCCATTTCCCTGCATAGTTCCTTCTAGTAGAAGGTCTGCGGGCCTCAAGGATAATGTCTTTAACCCTTTGGGATAAATCTGGGTTAGATGTTCTTATGTAATGTTCCAGGCAGTGAGTTGCAGAGTTTTCAGGTTTGGATGCAAGATGTTGTAGTTGCACTGAGTCAACATCAAAGGAATCAGGGGTAGAGTCCACGTTTCCCCCCGAGACATGCTCCTCAGTAATGGATACCAATGTTGTCTTGGCCAATTTGGAGCTATCAGAATTATCCTTGGCCGTTCCTCTTTGATTTTCAGTAGTACCTTGTGCATCAAAGGAAGGGGTGGAAATGCATATGCTGTCAGGCCTTTCCAATTGAAGGATAGAGAGTCCACCTTCCAAGCAAGAGGGTGGTATGTCCTTGTGCAGAATTTCTTGAGCTGGTGGTTGAGTGGGGATGCAAATAGGCCTATTTGTGGCATTCCCCATTTCTTTGTGATGGCCTTGAAGATGTCCGGGTGTAGCATCCATTCGTGAGCATCCGAGGTAGTTCTGCTTAACATGTCTGCTAGGATGTTTTCTTTTCCCGGTACAAATATTGCCTGTAATTGAATGTTGTAGCTCAGAGCCATATTCCACAGGTCTAGAGTCATTCGGCATAGGGGGTATGAATGAGTGCCTCCCTGTTTGTTGATGTACCACATGACTGTGGTGTTGTCTGTCCTTATCATCACTTGGCCCTCTTTGAGGAATGGTCTGAAATTCTGGATTGCCAGTTTTACTGCCAGCATCTCTTTTTGATTTATGTGCAGGTGTAGCTGATCTGAAGTCCATAGGCCTTGAATGCACTTGTCCAGCATGTGTGCCCCCCAACCGAGGTCTGAGGCGTCCGTTGTGATGGTTTGGCTTGCTTGAATGTTGTGGAAGGACAATCCTGGGTTTGCCTGGCATGTCTGAGCCCACCATAGGAACTCTTGTTTCAGGCATGGAATTAGTGGTATTTCGGTTTCTAAGCTGTGCTTGTGTTGAGACCATAAATTCTTTAGGTACCACTGTAGCTTTCTCATATGCAGTCTGGCATGGGGGACCAAGATTATGCAGGATGCCATGAAACCCAAGGCCTGCAGTACTTTCCTTGCTGTTAGTTTGTTCTGCTTTGCTAGTGTCAGGAAGTACAGAGGAAGTTGTTCTTGTTTTTCTGCAGTTAGGAATGCCATCTGTTTTACTGTGTCCAATTCTGCACCCAAGAATGTTACTGTCTGGGATGGTATCAGTTTTGACTTTTTTAAATTGACTGTGTATCCCAGAGCCTGTAGTAAACAAATGACTCTTTGTAAGTCTTGTGTCAGCTTGCTTTTGTTGTCCGCTTGTATCAGGCAGTCGTCCAGGTATGGATAAATTTGGATTCCCTGAAGCCTGCAATGAGCGATTACTGATGCCAGGCATTTCGTGAACACTCTGGGCGCAGTAGATAAGCCAAAGGGCAATGCTGAGAATTGATAATGCTCTGATCCTGCAAGAAATCTGAGGTATCTTCTGCAAATTGGTCGTATGGGGACGTGCAGGTATGCCTCCTTGAGATCTAGAGTTACCAGCCAATACTCCTTGCCCAGCATGGGAAGAAGTTGATGTAGGGTCAGCATTTTGAATTTTGGAACAATGATGAATGTGTTTAAAGCGGACAGGTCGAGAATAGGTCTCCAACTGTTTTCTTTTCTTGGTACTAGGAAGAGTCTGGAGTAAAATCCCTTGCCCTGTTCTGTAGGTGGTACCCTTTCCACAGCTCTCATCCTTATCTAAGGAATCATCAGAGGACAGTTTCTTAGTTAACTGATCAAGCATAAACTCTTGGTATTGGATCATATGAAACTGACAATTCAAAGCTCTAGCTGAGAGAGTAGCGGAGGTGTATACTTTTTTACCCCATCTCTCTAAGGACCTGGATTCCCTATCAGAAGGGAGAGGGTTTTTAGCTGAGGTCGAAGCTACTGCCTTAGGCCCCTGGGAGATAGTCTCCGGATCTGCAAAAGGAGCCTTGTATAAGTGGTGATGAGTGTCCGGTACCCTGTAGAACCTGTCGGGCTTAGCAGGGGCTGGAGGTAAAGTATCAGGAGCAGTGCAAACATCATTAAAGGCATCATCCACAACAGGAAGAACTGGAGGTATAGCTAAGGGCCTATGCTGCGGTAAGTGTAAAAAGGTCCTAAGCCTTTTCCTTGAATCTGAGAAATCTTGACCCTGCCATTGGAATTGCTCTCGCATGGCATGTAAGGTTTCCCCAAAGGAAAATTCCTCTGGAGGAGAGGCAGAAGGAATAGATTCTTCAGCATCAGAATCTTCATAAGTAGAAAGAGGAGCCTCTGGATGGTCTGTAATGTCTGAGTCATCAGAAAAGTCATCTGAGGAGACTGGCTCAGGGGGCTCTACTCTGGGTCTCTTTACTGGAGGTTGGGAGGCCCTGTCTGGGTGAGATTGGGATCCTCTTATTAAAGAGATGAGATCCTCTGCCAAAGTAAGCATTTGTGAACTGGAGCTGGGCCTGTGAGAGGGGGGCTTAACAGGCACTGATTTAGCAGTTTTGGCTGCTTTGGCCCTGGCAAAGGCCTTTATAGACATGGCTGCAGGAGGCCTAGCAGCACCACGTGCTGGGGTAGAGACATCCAAAGGGATGGTGTCCGATAACTCTGGAGAAACCACAATTGTAGGCAAAATTTCAGAGGCCGATTCAGCTAGGGTAGAAGGGGCCTCGGTAGTAGTCATGGATTCGGCTGTAGATTGAACCGTTTGCTCGGTTTCAGCCGAAACTGAGACACTCGCGGTTTGCTTTACCGTGGTTTCGGCCGAAACCGCGGACCGCGAGTGTCGGTCCTTTTCTTTGTGTTTTTTAACAATTTGGGTAGTCGGAGGATCCGACGGCATAATGTACGCAAATTCTGAGCCGAAAAACTGTTCAGCAAACTCTGACCGACGCCTAAGCGTTCGTCGGTTGAAGGAAGCACAGGCTAAACAAGCAGCTACGTCGTGGTCTGGGCCTAAACAAGGTAAGCAGTAAGAGTGGAAATCTTTATGAGGTATTTGTTTCCCACAAGTTAAACAGTTATTTACTTTTTCTGACATCGGCTGAGGCAAGAAAGAGTCCCCAACGGGGTACTTAGCTTTTAGAAGTCTTCGAAGTTGTATTCGGTAGTAGTAATCTCTGGATCTGACCGACCGGCACTTGCGAACAGCTTCTGCTTCGGGCGCCACGCGGCAAGAAAGACTGAGGAAAATGGCGTCGGCTGATGCCTTTATACCCGAAGACCAGCAGAGATGACGTCGGGTGAAGTGCGACACCAGCCGAGGCCAGACCCAGACTTTGGAATCCGGCCGACCGAAGGGCTGCCTGACGACAGGACAACACATTTGTTAGGACTGCAGATGCATCCTTGAAGGACATCTTTTAGTTATGTACTTACCATAACTTCGAATGTATGGGATCCATCTCGCCTACATTCATAACTGATGGGTTCGGAGCCGATCCATCGGCTCCGACTCGGCCACTATATACTAGAACGAAGTCTCTAATTGGCTGGGCTACCCCTTATCCCAGAATGCACCACGCCTGCTTCCCCAGATCTTGTTTGCTCGCTTTCATACCTACATCCAGACACAGAGACATACCAGCAACTGTAACAAACTAAAGTCCTTCAAGAGAAGAACTCAGTAAGTAGCAACATTCCCTCTAAATCCAATGGGAAGGGGGAAGGAGGGCGGGTACGTATGAATGTAGGCGAGATGGGTCCCATACATCCGAAGTTATGGTAAGTACATAACTAAAAGATGTAATGGGATCCTATCTCGCCTACATTCATAACTGATGGGACAGCGTCCCTAGCACCTAAATCCCGGGTGGCTCATTGGAAAACACTCCTGAGAACTGTGGAACCAAAGGAAGCTCTACCTCGAGAAGCCACATCTATCTTGTAATGAGAAATGAAGGTGTGCGGAGAAGTCCAGGTAGCGGCCGCACAGATATCATCTATCGATAATTTGGAGTGGAATGCTACAGAAGTAGCCATTGCCCTGGTAGAATGAGCCCTGACTGGGAAGGGTAGCTCTTTGCGGACCGTGAATAAATGAAGGAGATGCAATCTTTAATCCATTTGGCTATGGTGGTTTTAGCCACAGGTTGACCCAACCGAATTTCCATAAAGGACACAAACAGCTGATCTGACCTTCGTGTCTGATTGGTCCTACTTAAATAAAACGCAGTTGTCTGTGAACATCCAACTGATGGAAAATATATTCTGCGCTATTAGAGAATTTGGGAAAAAACACAGGGAGCTCCAAGGATTGTTGAATGCATAAGGGGGATGCTACCTTGGGCAAGAAAGAGGGATTTAACTTGAGGGACACTCTGTCTTTGTGAAAGGTCAAATAAGGAGGATTAGAACAGAGAGCCTGAAGCTCTGAGACCCGCTTGGCAGAGGTTATTGCCACCAAAAAGGCGGTTTTCCAAGATAGAAATTTTATATCACAAGTAGCTGCTGGTTCAAAGGGGCGGTTAGTTAAAGAAGCTAGAACCATATTCAGGTCCCAAGGGGGCACAGGATGGGCTACTGGGGGCCGAAGGAGCCACGCTCCTTTAAGGAAAGATTTGCAAAGCCTGTTTGCCATTAAGGAAGGCTCAAAGGAGACCTGAAAATTAGAGATAGCCGCCAGTTGGACTTTAATTGTGGAAACTGAAGAGCCCAAATAAAACAAAGAAGCCAGGAATTCTAAAACCTGAGGTGCTGGGGTGGTAAGGGGATCTATACCTCGTTGCTGGGCCCAAAGAGCAAACCTCTTCCATTTGCTGGAATACAGTTTAATAGTGGAAGGTTTGTGAGAAGAGGACAAAATGTGGATGACGTCTGGAGAAAGAGAGTTATCTCTGACTAAGGTTGGAAGTGGAGTAACCAAGCGGCCAACCTCAAGGACCTGAGGGATGGGTGAGACTGTCCCAACTGATGAGTTAACAGGTCGGGCACCAGGTCCAGAAACCATGGGCCTTCCACCGCATACCTCAGAAAGAAGGGGAACCAAACCTGACAAGGCCAGTGTGGAGCGATCAAAATCATGTCGCTTCCTAGATAAATCGCCTTCTGTATCACCTTCGGGAGAAGGGGAACCGGAGGGAAGGCATAAAGTTGACTGGAGGGCCAACTGTGAGTTAGAGCGTCCCTGGGAATCTGCCCCTGAGAGGGAGTCAGAGTGAAGAACTCCCTGCATTTCGCATTGTGAGGGCTGGTGAACAAGTCGCAACAAGGGAGGCCCCACTTGGTGAAGATGTTTGCAGCCACCCTGTCGTTGAGGGACCACTCGTGGGGCAACAGGAAAGTCCTGCTCAGCCTGTCTGCAATCACATTGGATTTCCCTGGAATGTGCGTTGCCACTAGGAAACGCTGGGTAGCAATCGCCCAATGCCACACTCTCATGGCCTCTCGGCAAAGAGGGTAGGACCTGGTTCTGCCTTGCTTGTTTATGTACCAGACTACCGACATGTTGTCGGATAGAATCGCAATAGTACCTCGGGGAAGAACATGATGAAGTGCTTGCAACGCCAGTAGCACCGCTCTCATTTCCAGGATATTGATATGTAAGTGCGTTTCGTGAACCTGCCACGTGCCTTGGACAGACCTGTCCAGATAATGACCCCCCACCCTATCTGGGAGGCGTCCGTGGTCACCGTGGCGATGGGAGGCTGAAGGGCAAAGGGTCGCCCCTGGTCCAGGTTGGACCGAAGCAGCCACCAACGTAGGTCCTGACGGCAAATTTCCGTAATCTGGACCAAATGGTTCAAGGGGAGTTCCTGAAAGGACCATTGAACCGACAGTAGCCATTGCAGCACCCGCATTTGCAGCCTGGTTAAGGGGACTAGAAGAATAGTCGAGGCCATCATGCCCAATAACTGCAGAATCAGTCTGGCCTGAACTCATGATCTGGGTAACAAGGTTTGAACCTGAGACTGCAGGACCTGAATCCTTTCTACCGGCAAGAATGCCCGCATTCTTCGTGTCTAACTCTGCGCCTATAAAGGTGATACGCTGAGACGGCTGCAGCACAGATTTTCCCCAATTGAACGTGATTCCTAGTGAATGACCCAAATTGACTGTGGTCATAAGCGCCCGAACTAATAGATGCTTGGAGGTGGCAGTAAGGAGCCAGTCGTCTAGATAGGGAAACACTTGGAATCCTAGACTTCTCAAGTGAGCTGTCGCTACTACCAGACACTTGGTGAACACCCTGGGGGCTGTGGTGAGACCAAAGGGCAGTGCTCGGAACTGGAAATGACTGGCTCCCAGGCGGAAGCGTAAATGACTCCTGGACTCTTGACTTATCAGAATGTGATAGTAAGCATCCTTGAGATCTATGGAGCACATCCAGACATCCTTCTCCAATAACGGGAGAATGGACTGAAGGGTGACCATTCAGAATTTGGATTTTTTTACAAAGCGATTCAATGATCTGAGGTCCAAAATGGGCCTCAAGTCCCCTGTCTTCTTTGGCACCAAAAATAGTCTTGAGTAAGTTCCTGATCCGATCTGGTCGACGGGGACAGGCTGGATGACTCCTTTTCTTAGCAGCTTTGAAAACTCGACCGCTGCTTGATCCCGCTGACTGGGTGGCACATCCGGGATTTTCCTGATAGGAAGAGGGGGGATCTTGATGAAAGGGATGAGAGATAGCCTCCGGTTATGGTCCGGAGCACCCACTGATCCTTGGTGACAGATTCCCAAGCCTGCGGGTGTTCCGCAAAGCGACCCCTGACTGGCTCCGGAAATGCACAGTCGGGCCACGTCTCAGGGACGGTGAGCGTAGGATGGACCACAAAAGGAATCGCGGTCTCCAGAGTTACGGGGGCCTCTGCCGCGGCGTCTTCCTGAATCCCCCCCCGCCTCTAGAGGGGAGATCACTCGGTGGAGTAGGGAAAGACCTTTGAGATTTCCTGAACCACATTTTCCCTCCTCTCTGGGCCTTGGGGTAAGGTCTAGAGGGAGCAGAAAAATGGGCCCCGACGGCAGTCAAGGTCTTGCCCTCCTGCTCGCACAGAGTCAGTGTGTCCTTCACCTTGGGTCCAAACAGGGAGGACCCATCAAAGGGGCGTCGGCGAAGGAAGACTTAAAGGCCTCCGCAAAGGGACACAAGCGTAACCAGGTGTGTCTTCTAAGAGCCACGCCTGTTCCCACTGCTCTACTCGCCCCTTCGGCCGCATATGATATGAGCCTCATGGACGAGTTGACTATCAAAGATAGGGTAGTCATCTGGGCGCCAACAGTTTGGGCTAACGCCTCAGGAAGATTACCCGTAAGAGACTCACCTAACTCTTTCAGGAGGTCCCGTTGGAGCCTGGTAAAATGACAAAGATAATTCAGCGACCGCAGGGTAAAGGCCGCTGAAGAAAGGGTATGCTTCCCGTACCTATCCATGCTCCTGGAATCCTTATTAGGAGGGTGAATAGACGTTGAAGCCTCTGCCACGTCCTGCTGAGTGGCAGATGCCACCACCATCGCATCTACTGCAACTCCTTTAGTCAAAAATTCCTTTTGAGGAGGGGCTGAGAGGAACTTGTTAGGCCTGGCAGGCACTGGTTCCACAGTGTCAGGGTGTTCCCACACCCTTCGAGAAACTAAATCTAGTAATTCATCGAAGGGTGGAGACACCCAGGAGGCGGAGGGCTGGGCCCCAAAAGCCTTGAGGAAGACCGACTCCTCTGCGGAAGGGGTTTTGGACTGCCAATCGCCTCTCCGTCTCAGGATCTCGAGGATATCTGAGAATGAGACGTCATCCGAGGACGATTTTGGGGACCCCTCCGTATCATCGAGGCCAGTATCTGATGTGATAGACTCATCCTGGGAGTCAATGTGCTTCCTCTTGCACAATTTTTTCTTGGAGGTTCATCTGAAGCGGATTCAAAAGGACCTCCCGGGAGAAGGGAACCCCCCCCAAGGGGGTATCCTCAGGCCCTGGGTCCCCACTGTCGTGGGAATGAAGCACACCAGAAGCACCAGTTCCCAAGTCTAGGGACGGTGAGGTAGAGACTTGCTGAGCCGGCAAGGACATGGCCAGCGTACTCCTCAGGGCCTCAAAAGCAGGACCTCCAGACTCTACGGAGGACACAGGCTGAGAGACCACGACGGTACCGGGAATTCCTGTGGCCGACGCTCCGAGGGGAAGACTAGGCACCGAAGCTACCAGTTCCAAAGTGTTCCCCTCGGCCCCGACCGAGGAAGTCCAGGTACCGAACCCTGACGCCGAGGACAGGGTAGGAATGATGGCCGGAACAGAGAAGCTCCGAGGGAGTCTCGGTTCCGAGTGGACATCTCTGCTCCGCTCTACCATCACCGACTCCAACGGCTCCGAGGAGGTTGGAGGAGGAATCGGATGCGTCGAAGTGGGGACCGGCTCCGGAGCCGAGTGGGCTGGAGCAGAGACCATTTTTGCAAAAAACGGGGACTGGAAAAACCTCTGGATAACTCTGTCCAAATCTGAGTCTGACAACCTGGAGGATTTAGAGGAAATAGATGAGGGCCGAGACGACTTCTCTCTCGGCTCCGACAGACCAGGGGACTGGCTCCGAAATGGCTCCAACACCATCGGCACCGGATCCGGAACTGTATGAATAAGCATCGGTGCCGAAGGGGACTTCGGGGCCGGGGGGGGAGAGTCTGAGATGCACACCTCCAACGGCTCCGAGACCAAAGGAGCCGAAGCAGGTGATTCGCCCTTCAATCCCCCAACCTGCGGCTCCGACGCCAATGGAGCCGAGGAAAGAGGTATCGAGGCAGACCCTTCCACCCGAGGCTCCGAACCATTGGAGCCGAGGAAGAAGAGGTCGACCTATGCTTCTTGGAAGTCGATTCCGACGGACTGGTCGGAGCTGACGACCTTTTCTTTTTAGAAGCTGGAGAGGAAGGAGAAGCCAAAGCTTCCTCAAAGGAGGGCTTAATAAGGCCCTTAAGGATCAATTTATTTTTTCGTTCTTGAAGGACCCTAGAGGAAAAAGCATGACAAACACTACATGTTTCCTGCAAATGTTTCGGTCCTAAACAATATACGCAAAAGCATGGCTATCAGTAAGAGACATTTTGTAGTTGCACTTGGTGCACTTTTTAAAACCAGACTTCTGCTCTTTCGACATCCTATCACACAACTATTTCCAACAACGAAAAGCAAACCTTAAAGTAGGGCACGAGCCCTTTGACTCAAAACGGGACTGGCCCGAGATACAGAACACAAAACGGGCAGAAGCCCTCTAACTTAAACGGGCTTAGCCCGATAAAACAGGACGTACAGAAGAGACAAAAATCAACATATCCACACACAAATAAGGGCAAGGGCCCTCTAACTTAAACGGGCCTTGCCCGGTAAGTAGAAAAAAACAAATACCAACAACCAATCACACCAAAACAGGTTCACACACACACGTAAAGCTGTTAAAACAGCTGTTTGTTAAATTTGTGAAGAAAACCCTAGGTCAAAAGACCAAAGAGTAATAAAAAAAACCCCACTTAGCTCCAGCCAAGTCGAGACCACGTCTAGCTTGAAAAGCGGCAAACGAGATCTGGGGAAGCAGGCGTGGTGCATTCTGGGATAAGGGGTAGCCCAGCCAATTAGAGACTTCGTTCTAGTATATAGTGGCCGAGTAGGAGCCGATGGATTGGCTCCGAACCCATCAGTTATGAATGTAGGCGAGATAGGATCCCATTACATCATGCTGAAGGGACAGGTTCATAACCCAGAGACTGCCCATGCTATGGAATAGGCTTCCCATACATGTCAAGCAGAGCACCTTCTGATGAGTAGATAGGAAATAGAAAATTCACCCCAGGGATCACTCCATTGGCTTTACTCGACACAGGCACTGGGAACTAAGGTCGGGTGGCACGATGCCAGGGTAATCATATGGGCTAGGCTTGTAAAGGCTCCAGGGCCATTAGCCTAGTACACATCTATGAACCTAATTGAAGTTTAATAGTAGAAAAACTAGGCCCTTCCTTAAAAAGATTAGAACAAAATAGAACAATGGCTAAAGTAAAAGCCGAGGAAGGGTCAATATTCTCTTTGGAAGCCCATATATAGAATCTTTTCATTTGCTTCTATAGACTTTCTTGGTGGAGGCTTTCTGGGAGGCCAAGATAATGTCATGAACTGGGTAAGCTATCACAGACCGTCTTACTATCACCGAAGTGGAGAAACCATGCGGTCAGCTTCAGAGCATGGAGACTGGCATGCTGAATTTCTGATGGGTGAGAAAGGAGATCCTGAGTGGGTTCCAGTATTCACAGAGGATATTTCAAGAGAGACTAAAGGAAGGGTAACCATACCTGTCGAGGCCAAAAGGGTACAATGAGAATGACTGATCTCTTCTGCCTGCTTGCTTTCTGAAAGAATTTCAGGATCACAGGAAGTGGAGGTAGGCATAGAGGAGATCTGGGGGCCACTCATGAATCAGAGCCTCCCTCGTGGACTCCCCCCGGAGTGGGGATCAGAGAAAAGTGCTTGCTGCAGTTGTGGAGGGGAAAGGCAAAAAGGCTGTCCCCAGTGGCTGAAAATCGTGTTTGCTACTGCTTCATTGAGGGACCACTGATGAGGAACCACAATGGACATGCCGAGTCTGTCTGCCAGAGCGGTGGTTTTCTCCAGTATGTGCACTGCAGTTGGAAAGTGATCTGAAGAGATTGCCCCTTCCCAGACCCTCGTGGCCTCTCTGCAAAACGGGTAGGAATGGATTCATCCTTGGTTGTTGATGTACCACACTACTGACATGTTGTCAGTGTGTATCGCAATAGTCCCTAGTGGGAGAACATCCCGAAAGGCTTACAAAATTAGGAGGACTGCTCCCATCTCTAGACACTGACATGCAACTTAGTTCTCTGAGGAGGACCACGTGCCTTACATCATCATTACCTTGAAATTCCCCCCATATTAGTCGGGAAGCATCCGTGGTCACTCTGGCTACTGGAGGAGGAAGAGAAAAAAAGCCTGCTCATAAACAGGTCATCTGACTGGATCTAACAGCAGATATGATGTTTATAAACTGGAGTGAGTATGATGGGAACAGAGGCTGAGAAAGAATAGACCACTGTACCGTCAAAGTCCACTGGAGGATTCACATGAAGAATCTTGCTAGAGGAATCAGAATTATGGCAGCTGACACTGACCCAAGAGCTTGCAACACTAATTTGGCTACAGGGGATGGAAGAGAAGTTCCACACCTGATTTCTCAAGGATGTGATTCGATGAAGAGGCAATGAGGCCACCTGAATCGTATCCAGTTGAGTTCCTATAAATTCTAGATTCTGAACAGGAGTCAGATTCAATTTGGCAAGATTTATCATAATTCCTAGGGAGTTGGAGATGTGAAGTAAGTAATCTCTGTCTTACAGAAGTTGATGCCTGGTTGAGGTAGTGAAGAGCCAATTGTCTATATAGTGAAACACCTGGAATCCCCTGAGTCTCAGGTGAGCTGCCACGACTGCCATGCATTTGGTATACACCCGGGGGGCTGTGGTGAGTCCAAAGGGCAGTGCTCTAAATTGGTAATGATTATCCTCCATGCAAAAGTGCAGGTGTCTCCTGGAGTGCCTATATATTTTGAAGTAATAGTACATATCCTGGAGATCTACAGGGCAGATCCAATCATCCTGGTACAGAAGAGGCAGGATGGATTGAACTATAACCATTCAGAACTTTGACTTTTTTACATACTGATTCAGATTGTTTAGAATTAGGAAATTGGTCTGAGGTACCCTGTTTTCTCTGGCACTAAAAAGGAGGAGGAGTAAGTTCCGAATCCTATTTGTTTGGGTGGGACCTCTTGGATGACTTTTTTTGTAGCAGCTTTTGAACCTCTTGAGCTATGTACTCCCTCTGACTGGGCAGAACATCGGTGAGTTTCTTCCTTGTATCAGGAGGTGGAAGGGAATAGGGAATGTAGAAACCTCTGCATAAATTTGGCACCCATGGGAAGATTTTTCCAGGTGTCCAGGCGCAGGGAAACATGACCCCCCGACTGCCTCCAGAGATGGACAGTCTGACAGAATTTCAGGAACGTTGATAGGACCTATAAGGAGTCTCTGAAGCCCTGGTTCTGTAGACCCCCTTCTGCCTCTGGGGTAACATCTGTCATTAAACATTCTCCTATACCTCTGGAGGAAGTGTCCCTGCACGGGTCCTGAAAAGGTCCTTGAGATTTCAGGGACCACATTTTCTTCTCAACTCTCTGGTTTCTAAACAACATTGCTGAGGGGTAGAAAACTTGATTCAGACGGCAGACAGAGTCTTTTCCTTCCTACTCACTGTGTGTGTAAGCATATCGTTCACTGATGACCTGAACAAGGAGGAGCCATCAAAGGGGATGTGAGGTATTGCCATCTGTGCCAGGAAGCATACGGCAGTGCATGAGAGACATATGCCAGCAAAGTTGGCTGGAGTTTTGTAAATAATTTTGTGTTTGATTATCACACTGACTTGTACAGATGCTTGTGCTAAAACTGTAGCAAGAGTGTTGTTATACTTGATCAAATGTTTGTGTTTAAACAAAGAATTCTAGAAGGGAAGAGTAGAAGTTTTTGAGATTGTTCTACAGCTTTCAGATACTGCAAGAGATCTTAGCAAAACTCTGAGTCTGTATTGTACCAGAGTCAGGTGATCAAATGTGATGTTATTCTATAACCACCACTGAGAGAATGGAACTCTCACAGCAGTCTTGTTTTCTTTGGAACCTGATATAAAAGATTTGTCACAGTCAGGTAATTGAGTTCAATTCAGTGTTTGTTAGAAGCTCATCACCTCTCCTTGTGGAAGTAAGTATCGCAGCATCTTATTTTGCCCTGCTGTATTAATCAAGTTAGCTAGGGGAAAAGTTATTCTTTAGACAGTCAGGGAATACAGTGAGATTAGTTAAATATTGTTTTTTGCATCTGTTTTAATCTACCCAACTGTGTTATTTTTATTTCTCCTGTGATTGAAACACTGGTGTTTATTAGTATTCTCATGCTTTCTATTTTATTATGTATCTTCAAATATGTCTATACCTGTCACTGTGGCTGGTCTTTTAGAGAATACTTTTTAACATCTTGAGAGCACTTGTGTTTATTTTAGTGATGATGTGGCCACTCCGAAAAGCCTTCCTGCTTTGGTTACACTCTACCATTTATATTAGTATTGATTTTACTCAGTATAATTGGATACCCTTGTAAGAGCCTGAGGGTGGTTGACTGGTGGCAGCGTGGTTCCTTATAGTCTGGGCAGAAGGGATACAGCTAGTACATCTGTACTAGCCTTTCCCAGGAGGAGAGAGAGAGAAGAGAGAGAAGAGAGAGAGAGAGAGAGAAAATCAAATACCAAGGTGTGCGTGTGTCAGCTACTTGGAACTAGGACACAGTCCTCCAAAGTGTCTTGTTTGGGATCTGGACAAAGTGTCCAGTCCCAGGTCTGGAGCAGGGTCCCAGTGTGCTCTTGGGGGAAATTGTGCTTACTGCAGAGAGCTGAATCTGAAAATAGTGTGTAAATTCACTCCTATTTTTAGTGACCGTCTCACCGCTGTCAGTGGTGAGGATTGAGGTTCCTTGATTACTGGCCTGGGGTAGAGAGGCCTTCACAGGGGCATTAACAAAAAAGACATCTTAAAAGGCTACACAAAGTCACACTGCCTCATCCAGGCATGTCTCTTAATGGCTATGCCTGAACTGGCTGCTCATGAGGCACCCTCTGCTGTATGGGAGATCAGCCTTATCGATGAATTGGCAATGGACAAAACAGTGGCCAGTTGTGAAGAAACCTTCTTGAGATCTTTCACAGATATGGACTCATTGAGAGACTTTGAGAGCTCCTTTATCAGATCCCTCTGCAAACAAGTAAAATGTGCCAGGTAATTTAGCGACCTCAGTGCAAATGTGGCTGAGGTGTAAATGCGCTTTGCAAATCTGTCCATCGCTCTGGACTCCCTTGTTCAGTGGATGGACGGAGCAGCTCACCTCTGTTAGCTCCTTTTTAGTGGCTGACACCACAACTATGCCTTCAACAGGGACACCTTTATTCCAATGGGTTCTGTCTGTTGGGGGGAAATAGAAATTTATCCAGGCATTTGGGAGTTGGCTCAACAGTGTCAGTTCCCTTCCAAGCCAGCTTGCCCCGAAAGCCTCCAGAAACACAGACTCATCAGAAGCAGGAGGTTGGGAAGACCAGCCATCTTTCCGTTTAAGGATTTCCAAGATGTCTCCAAAGGAGACATCATTAGGTGGAGATTGAGGGGATCCCTTCTCCTTCATCGAAGTTGGTATATTCAGTGAGAGATTCCACTAGGGAGTCTATGTGCTTCCTCTTGCATGTCTTCTTCCACAGTATGTCCTCCGTGGGGTGTTCAGGGAAGTTGTTGGAAGAATGGGGGAAAACCTCTGGGGAATGAATACAGAGGCTTCCCGAGTAGGCTGACCTACAGGAGCAGGAATAATGGGCTCAGCACTTGTACGCAATGAGTGGCAAGGGGTAGAATCCAGGAAGTAAGAGGACGGATCTCTATGCAAAGAGAAGGTCCTTTCTGCCTCCTGGAAGGTTGACAGACCCAGGGAAACCTCCACCTCATCCAGAGCTGAAGCAGCCGAGGACAAGAGGCCGGGCCAACCCCGGATTTGCGCCCTCCAGAGAGAACTGGACCAGAACTGTTGAGAACAGAGGGTACCAAGGGGAAGGGATAGATCAGACAATGTCAGAGCTGAACTCAAACCCCCCTGGACCCGGATCCAACTTCCCAGACCTACTCTGATCTGACAGTATCAGAGCAGCGCTGGTCAGAGAGATCGCCGGAGTCGAGGAAGGAGGCTTCCTTGGATCAGAACCTACTCTCGCGTGTATCTTGGATCCTGGGACTCCGAGGCCATTGGTCAGATCGGAGGAAGAGACCAAATAGGCTGGACAGGTGCACTCACAGATCCGACAGGGGATGGAGATGGCAAGACCCCTATCCAAATCTGAGAGATTTCTGCATCACCCTGTCCATATCAGTCTCTGTCAAGCTGCTAGAGGATCTAGATGAAGCTGAAGAAGCAGGCCTGGAATGTTTGGATGGTATTTGGAACAGTCGGGATGGTAGAGCTGGGTAACTGGGTTTATCACAAATGCTGGAGATTGGCTCTGTCAGATCCAAGGGTCTGAGATTCAAGATTGAAGTGGATAGTAATGGAGAATTGTCCAAGGTGATCACCCCCATCGGATCAGAAGAGTCTTGTGGATCCTAAGAAGGTGCGACATTCTTCAGATCCGAAGGGGATGGATCTGAAGTCTTTTAAAGCTTCTTGGTGGGCTCCGACAAAACCCTCGGAGACACAGGGAGGGGCCTGTTTCTTAGACTGTCTGGAGCAGTGAGCTTTTGGGGAGTTTGAGCCCCAGGATAGGAAGAGGAAGATCGAGACTCAGATCCCAAGTCTTGTGAATGCCTCTGAGTCAGATCCATAACCTACCAGTAAAGAATAATAAAAAGGACAACATCAGATCCACATTTTCTTACAACTGTTCTAATTTCTTGAGAAAGATCTCTATGGGGTAGAAAATTCTTTGGACAGATGGGGTCCTTACATCTTGTTCACTGCAGGGAAAGGGTCTCTAATGGTGGGTCCAAAAAGGGAGGATCCATCAAAAGTAGCACTGATGAAAGATGCTTTAAAGGGCTCTGCAAAGTCACACAAGTGCATCCAGGCACACATCCTAATGGATATGCTTTTACTCATGACCCATAAAAAGAAGTTATGTACCTACCATAACGTTCCATGTTAGTTGTCTTCATCTCGCCTCCTTTCTTGCTGTTTGGGATCAAAGCTGATCCTCGGCTCCGACTCAGCCATCTTCAATAGCTCGAGAGCTGTTTACTGGCTCGAGGCTACCCCTTATTCCCATGATGCCTAGCGAAAGTTACCCAGATCTCGTTTGTAATAGCTAATCCCAGACATAAGTTGAGAAAACCAGTTATCTAAAAACTGGTTGTTCAATACATCTAATTATAGAATACGTTACGAAAAACCTGGCCAGAACAACAATAAGGAAAAAAATACTCAGCCAGTGAAAACAAGATCTCCTCTCAGTCCACTAGGACGGGGGGAAAGAGGGAGGAATGCAAGAAGGAAGGGGAGATGAAGACAACTAACATAGAACGCTATGATAGGTACATAACTTCTTTATGTTAAGTTGTCTATCTCACCTTCGTTCTTGCTGTTTGGGACAGCGTCCCTAACACCCAATATCCTGGGTGGCTCATTGGAACAGACTCTTCAGAACAGTGAAACCAAACAAAGTCAGCTCTGCTCCAGGAGACCATCTCCACCTGTAATGACAGATTAAGGTATGAGGGCTTGCCCATGTGGCAGCTGCACAGATTGAATCTATGGGCAACCTAGACTGAAAAGCTATGGAGGTGGCTAATGCCCTGGTAGAATGACCTTTTGGTTTAGCTGGTAACTCTTTATTCCATAACTGGTAAATAAAGGTAATAGTATTAGATAACCATCTGGATAAGGTCACCTTGGAAACTGGGAGGCCTTATTTGTTGAAGGCATAAGAGAGAAATTTCTTAGTTCTTTAGTTCTATGAAGGTAAAAACGCAATTGTCTGTGAACATCCAGTTGGTGGAGCTTGTATTCTGCCTTGCTGCTGTGACTGGGAAAGAACACTGGGAGATCTATGGATTGATTTAAATTGTTCTCTGAACAGACTTTAGGAAGAAAGAATGGATTGGTCCTCAGCGAAACTCTGTCCTTGTGAAACACCAGGTAAGGGGGACGAACACATAGTGCTTGAAGTTCTGAGACACGCCTAGCTGAAGTGCTAGCAACCAGAAAAAGTGTCTTCCAAGACAGAAACGTAAGGGAACATGATGCTTTCGGTTCAAAAGGAGGCAAAATTAAGGAAGTTAAGACTAAATTAAGATCCCAAGGAGGAGGGGGATCTCTCACTGGAGGTCTAAGAAGAGATGTTCGAATTCAACAATCCGATATGAAAATTTGAAATGGCCGCTAACTGTACTCTTAATAGTAGCGGAAGCGGCACCGGACTGGAAACGTTGTGCTAAAAATTCAAGAATTTCATGGACTGGGGCTGAGAAAGGATCCACATTTCTAGACTCTGCCCAGTAAGAAAACAGTTTCCATTTACTTGCATACGTTTTTCTCATAGCAGACTTATGTGAGGAAACTTTTAGTTATGTACTTACCATAACGATAGATGTATGTGATCCATCTCGCCTACATTAATAACTGATTGGCTTTGACTCGGCTGATAGACTAGCACGAAGTCTCTCATTGGCTGGGCCAACCCCCTTATCCCAGGATGCACCACGCCCAAACCCCCAGATCTTGTTTGCCCCACAACAACTCACTCACATGTGCCACTCCGACTGTACAATAGTGTTTCCTCCAGATCCAACAGGTAGGGGGAAGGAGGGCGGGTACGTAAGAATGTAGGCGAGATGAATCACATACATCTATCGTTATGGTAAGTACATAACTAAAAGATGTAACGCGATCCTATCTCGCCTACATTCATAAATGGTGGGACAGCGTCCCTAGCACAGAGATCCTGGGAGGCTCACTGGAAAACACTCCTGAGCACTGTGGAACCAAAGGATGCCCAACCTCTAGAGGCCACGTCCAGTTTGTAATGAGAAATAAAAGTATGTGGAGAAGCCCAAGTGGCCGCTGCACATATCTCATCCATCGACAGTCTGGAGTGGAAGGCCACTGAAGTTGCCATAGCCCTAGTAGAATGTGGTCTTAGTTACTGCTTTGCCAATCCTGTTATCTGCAAAGGCCACAAACAACTGGTCTGATTTCCTCTGCTGCTGTGTCCTATCCAAGTAAAACCTCAGTTGTCTATGCACATCCAACTGATGAAGTCTGTATTCTGCCTTGTTGGAAAATTGTGGAAAGAAAACTGGTAGCTCTATAGATTGCTGCAGACAAAGAGCAGAAGAAACCTTTGGAAGAAATGACGGGTTTAGTCTTAGAGATACTCCATCCTTGTGAAAGATCAGATAAGGGGGCTTAACAGAGAAGGCTTGAAGTTCCGAAACTCTTCTGGCTGAAGTAATAGCTACCAAGAAGGCAGTCTTCCAAGATGAGAACTTTTGCTCACAAGTGGCTGCCGGCTTGAAGGGATGAGATGTCAATGCTCCTAAAACTACATTCGAATCCCATGGCAAAACAGGTTGCGACACCAGGGGGCAAAGCAACCAAGCTCCCTTAAGAAAGGCCTTACACAACTTATGACTCATGAGTGAAGGCTCAAAGGCAACATGATAATTAGAAATCACTGCCAATTGGACTTTAAGCGTGGAGACAGCGGAACACTGTCTAAAAAGAGTTGCCAAAAAATCTAATACTACGGACACCGGGGCTGTTAGAGGGTCAAGGTTGTGCCGCTGGGCCCAAATGGCAAACCTTTTCCATTTATTAGAATATATCTCCTTAGTGGAAGCTCTGTGAGAAGAAGACAGAATCTGGACCACCTCAAGCGAAAGGATATGCTGTCTGACTAAGGTCGGAAGTGGAGCGGCCAAGACGTTAGCTTGAGAGTTTGCAGTGATGGATGGGCCTGACCTGACTGAAGAGTCAGGAGATCTGGAACTGGGTCCATAATCCAAGGATCCTTCACTGCATACTTCCGAAGGAAAGGAAACCAAACCTGGCGGGGCCAGTGTGGTGCGATCAAAATCATGTTGCTTCCCATGCAGATCACCTTCTGAAACACCTTTGGCAGTAGTGGGACCGGAGGGAAGGCGTAGAGCAGACCGGAGGGCCAATTGTGGACTAGCGCGTCCCTGGGTAACTCCCCCTGGGGGGGAATCAGGGAGAAGAAATTGCTGCACTTCGCGTTCCAGGGGCTGGCAAAAAGTTCGCAACAGAGAAACCCCCACTTGGAGAAGATCCGAGCTGCTACTCGGTCGTTCAGGGACTACTCGTGAGGCATCAGAATAACTCTGCTCAGCCTATCTGCTATCACATTGGACTTCCCCGGAATGTGCGTTGCCACTAGAAATCTCTGGGAAGTGATCGCCCAGTTCCAAACTCTCATGGCTTCTCTGCAAAGAGGATAAGACCTGGTTCCTCCCTGCTTGTTCAGGTACCATACTACCGCCATATTGTCTGAGAAGATTGCGATGGTACCCTTGGGAAGAGAGCTTTGAAGTGCCTGCAACGCTAGAAGCACTGCCCTCAATTTCAGGACATTGATATGTAAGTGGGTTTCGTGATCCTGCCACGTGCCTTGAACCGTCCTGTCCAGATAACGCCCCCCCACCCTATCTGGGAGTCGTCCGTGGTCAATGTGGCAATGGGGGGGGGGGCAGAAGAGTTGCCCCTGGCTCAGGTTGGAGAAGAGGAGCCACCAACGAAGATCTCGCCGGCAGATTTCTCTGATGAGAATTGGGTAGGACAAGGGCAGATCTTGGTATGACCACTGGGTTGACAGGAGCCATTGGAGAATTCGCATGTGCAATCTTGCCAGAGGGACCAGAAGAATGGCGGCCGCCATCGACCCCAAAAGCTGAAGGACCATCCTGGCTGGGGCTTTGCTTCGGGGTAGTAAGGCTAGGACTTGGTCCTATAGTATCTTTATCCTCTCTGTTGGAAGGAATGCTCGCATCTCGACAGAGTCTAGCTCTGCGCCTATAAAGGCAACATGCTGTGATGGCAGCAATACAGACTTTTCCCAGTTGAATGTAATTCCTAATAGATGTCCCAACTCGATGGTAGCACTCACGGCTTGAATAAGAAGATGCCTGGTGGGGGCGGTGAGGAGCCAGTCGTCTAGATACAGAAACACCTGGAATCCCAGACGTCTCAGGTGAGCCGTCACCACTGCCAGACATTTGGTAAACACCCTGGGGGCTGTGGTGAGACCAAAGGGCAGGGCTCGGAACTGGAAGTGACTGGCTCCTAGGCAGAAGCGTAAATGTATCCTGGACACCCTGTTTATCTTGATGTGATAATAGGCGTCCTTGAGATTGATGGAGCACATCCATACTCCTTTTTCCAGCAATGGGAAAATGGATTGCAACGTGACCATTCGGAACGTGGAATTCTTTATGAAGCGGTTTAGGTGGCTGAAGTCCAGAATGGGTCTCAAGTCCCCTGTTCTTTTCGGCACCAAAAATAATTTTGAGTAAGTTCCTAATCCAGTCTGGTCTGCGGGGACTGGCTGGATGACTCCCTTTCCGAGCAGCTTTGCGACCTCTATGGCTGCTTGATCCCGTTGACTGGGTGGCACGTCCGGGATTTTCCTTGACGGTGGAGGGGGACGGATTAAGGGAATGGTGTACCCTCTGGCGATGATACGAAGCACCCACTGATCCTGAGTGATGGAACCCCAGGCCCTTGGATGCGTCGTGAATCGACCCCTGACTGGCTCCGGAGACGCACAGTCGGGCAGTCCCTCAGGGACGCTGGAGGGAGGAACCACGAAAGGATTCGCAGTCTCCTGAGTTGTGGGGGCCTCCAATGCCTCTGGGGCGACGTCTTAATAATCCCCCCCCTCTGCCTCTGGGGGGGGGGGGTCACTCTGATGGGCAGGGAAAGACTTTTGGGACTTTCTGAACCACATCTTTCCTCCCCTCTGAGCCTTGGGATAAGGTCTTGAGGGAAGCGAATAACAGGCCCCAACGGCAGACAAAGTCTTACCCTCCTGCTCACATCTAGTGAGTGTGTCTTTCACCTTGGGTCCAAAGAGAGAGGACCCATCGAATGGAGCGTCGGTGAAGGAAGACTTGAACGCCTCCGCAAAGTGACACAAGTGCATCCAGGCTTGCCTCCTAAGGGCTACGCCCGAACTCGCTGCCCTACCCACCCCTTCGGCTGCATACGATATGAGCCTCATGGACGAGTTAACAATGGACGAAAGGGTAGACAGCTGGGCATTGACAGACTGTGTCAATGCCTCAGGCACGTTACCCGACAGGGTATCTCCCAACTCCTTTATGAGATCCCTTTGGAGCCTCGTAAAATTACATAAATAATTCAGCGACCGCAGGGTAAAGGTCACTGACGTCAGGGTATGCTTCCCGTACCTATCCATGCTCCTGGACTCCTTGATAGGAAGATGGATAGAAGTAGATGCCTCTGCCACATCTTGCTGGGTGGCAGACGCCACCACAATAGCATCAACCGGAACTCCCTTGGTTAGAAACTCCTTGCCAGGGGGTGCGGATAAAAACTTGTTGGGGCGAGAAGGAACTGGCTCCACAGAATCAGGGTGTTCCCACACCCTTCGACAAATAAGGTCCAGTAACTCATCGAAGGGTGGGGACACCCAGGAGGCCAAGGGTTGGGCTCCGAAGGCCTTGAGGAAGACAGACTCCTCTGCAGAAGGGGTTTTGGATGGCCAGTCGCACCTCTGTCTCAAGATCTCCAGGATATTGGAGAATGAGACATCGTCAGAGGACGACTTAGGGGACCCCTCTGCATCATCGAGGTCGGTGTCCGAGGTGACAGACTCATCTGGGGAGTCTATGTGCTTCCTCTTGCACAATTTTTTCCTGGGGGGCTCCTCAGGCATGAACTCTGAAGGCTCCTTGGAAAAAAGGGGACCACACAAGGAGGAATCCTCAGGCCTAGGAGCCGCGCTGTCCGAAGACAGGGGGGCACCAGAAGCTCTAGCCGCCGTGTCTAGGGAAGGAGTCGCAGATTCAGGTGAAGTCACTAGAGACTTGGCCAGCGCGCTCCTCATAGCCTCGAAGGCAGGCCCACCAGAATCTGAGGAGAGGCCCGTCCCCGAGACCATGACCGGTGATGGGGGTTCCCCTAGCAGAGGTGCCAAGAGGGAGACTCGGGGGCCAAACCAGAAGCCCCAACGAATCCCCCTCGGGCCCGGCTGAGGACACCCGAGAACCAAAACCTCTGGAAGGCACAGAAAGGGTTGGAGCTGAAGACGGTGCCGACAGACTAGCAGTGGGTCTCGGGACCGATTCAAGGACTTCACCCGACTCTACGAACTCAGACGACACCAAGGTTGTAGGAGGAGGAAGAAACTGTATTGAAGGGGCTGGCTCCGGGGCCGACGGGGCCGGAGCCGTAAATAATTTGGATAAGACAGGTGACTGGAAGAACCTCTGGACCACCCTATCTACATCAGTGTCTGAAAGCCTGTAGGACCTGGAGGAAACAGAAGGGGGCCGAGAGACTTTTTCTATCGGCTCCAAAACAAGGCTAGGAGACCGGCTCCAAAAGGATCGGGGCCAAAGCAGACTCGACCAGAACAGAGACCCCTTTCGGCGCCGACAGTTCAGGAGCCGACGAAACCGACCCCAGAGCAGAAACACTCTCCAGTGGCTCCGAGACCAATGGAGCCGACGAAGGAGACCCCGATTTAGACCCTCTATCCTGAGGCTCTAAAATCAGTGGAGCCAAGGAAGGGGACAGAGTACCTGATTTCTTATCCCGAGACTCCAAAAACAGTGGAGCCGAGGAGAGAGACCCAGCTTTAGATCCTCTATCCTTCGGCTCAGAGGCCAGTGGAGCCGAGGAAGGGGACACATATTTAGCCCTTTTTGCAGGCGGCTCTGACGGACTTGTCGGAGCCAAAGACTTCTTTTGCCTCGATTTCAAAGAGGGAGAACAAGCCAAAGCTTCCTCGAAGGCTGGTTTGATGAGACCCTTCAGGATAAGCTTATTTCTCCTCTTGTGTAGGACACGAGAGGAGAAAGCATGGCAAACACTGCAAGACTCTTGCAAGTGTTTAGCCCCTAAACAATAAACACAGATGGCGTGGCCATCTGTCAACATCTTATAATTGCATTTTGAACATTTTTTAAAGCCCGATGGTTTATGTTCCTTTTCTTTGCCAAACATACCTACTGTAACACACTCAAAACACACAAGGAGGGAAGGGGGGGGGGGGGAGCTCTAACTTAAAAGCTCTAAGAGATAGGGCAAAGGCCCTCTAACTCAAACTGGCCTAGCCCGCCAAACAGAAGGGATTATCACAACAATTCAAAAAGACAAACACAGTCAATCACAAACGAACTAACAACCAGATAGCTATTAAAATAGCTGTTTGAGTATAAATTTTAAAGCTAATTGCCAAAAAGCAACCAAAAGGCCAAAAAAGAAGGGTACTTAGCCAAGTCGAGACCACGCCGTTACTCTAGGAGCAGCAAACGAGATCTGGGGGTTTGGGTGTGGTGCATCCTGGCCTGCCAATGAGAGACTTCGTGCTAGTGTATCGGCCGAGTCGGAGCTGATTCTCGGCTCGGAGCCCATCAGTTATGAATGTAGGCGAGATAGGATCGCATTACATCAATAATATCACAGACTGCTGGGGAGATACCAGGAAGCCTGGCTAAGGTTGGAAGTGGAGTAACCAAGCTGTAAGCTGGAGTGTTTGGAGGGACTGATGCAACCCGCCTGATTGATGAATCAGAAGATCTGGAATCGGGTCCAGAATCCAGGGCTGAACGACAAGGTAGGGGTGCAGGAACGGAAACCATATTTGTCGAGGCCAATAAGGGGCAATGAGGATCATTTTGCAACCCAACGATTTTGCTTTCGGTATAAGTCTTGGTATTAGGGGAAATGGGGGAAAAGCATAAAGGAGTCCCTGAGGCCAATCGTGGACTAGAGTGTCTCTGGGTATGTGACCTGGAAGCAGAAGAAGGGAGAAGTAGTTGCTGCATTTGCTGTTGAGAGGGGTGGCAAACAGATCGCAGCAAGGCTGTCCCCATTTGCGGAAGATAAGATCCGCAACTTCCTGATTCAGAGACCACTTGTAAGGCATGAGAATAGCTCTGCTGAGCCTGTCCGCTATGACGTTGGATCTCCCAGGGATGTGCGTCACAATCAAAAAACGTTGGGAGGAAATCGCCCATTGCCACAGTCTGAGTGCCTCTCAACACAGGGGGTAGGACCTGGTTCCACCCTGTTTGTTGATGTACCACACCACTGACATGCTGTCTGTTTGAATTGCAATGGTCTCAGAAGGAAGAGTCTTGAAGGGCTTCCAACGCCAGATGGTACTCGTGAGGTTGCCAAGTGCCTTGGACTGTCCTGCCCAGATAATGCCCCCCTACCCTATCAGGGAGGCGTCCGTGGTCACTGTGGCTACCGGTGGTGGCTGTATGAAAGTTCTGCCCTAAGACACTAGTGGGGAGTCCATCCAGACACTAGTGGGGAGTCCATCCACCAAGACAGGTGCCTTTTGCATCTCTCTGTAATCAGCATCATGTGAGACATGGGAAGCTCCTGAAAGGACCACTGCATGAAAAGAAGCCACTGAAGAATTCTCATGTGGAAATGCACTAATGGAACTAGAAGAATGGCAGCTGCCATGGAGCCCAGAGCTTGAAGGACATATCTGACTTGAATCCTTTTGCTCTGCATTAGGATTAAAACTTGTTGACGAATTGTGGAAACTCTTTCCAGTGGTAATCTTACAAACATTTCCCTTGTGTTTAATTCTGCTCCTATGTAAGTGATAGACTGACAGGGCAACAAGGCAGAATTTTCGAAATTTATTGTAATGCCTAGTTGAGTGCATGATGTGATTGTATAATCTCGCGCTTGTAAGAGTTGATGCCTGGTGGTAGCAGTGAGGAGCCAGTAGTCTAGATATGGAAACACTTGGAATCCTTGATGCCTCAGGTGAGCCGTGACTACTGTCATACACTTGGTGAACACCCTGGAAGCTGAGGTGAAACCAAAGGGCAGAGCTCTGAACTGGTAATGACTGGCCCCTACCCGGAAGCGAAGAAATCTCCTGGAGCGTCTGTCCATCTTGATATGGTAGTACGCGTCCTGAAGATCTATCGAGCACATCCAATTGTCCTGACCCAGAAAGGGTAGAATTGACTGTAGAGTGACCATCCAAAACTTTTCTCTTTGTACAGATTTGTTTAGTCTGCTGAGATCCAGAATCCGTCTCCAGTCCCCTGTCTTTTTTGGTAGCAAAAAGAATCTTGAGTAAGTTCCGGATCCGAGCTGGTCTGCGGGGACTTCCTGAATGGCTCTTTTTTCTAGCTGTTTTGAAACTTCTATGACTGCTTGCCCCCTCAGATTGGGTGGAACATCTGGAAGGGACTTTTTTGACTGTAAGGGGGATTGATGGAAGGGAATTTTGTAACCTCCAGATATAATGGATAGTACCCATCTGTCTCTTGTTAAATTCTGCCAGGCTTTTGGGTACAGCAAAAGTCTTCCCACGACTGCCTCCAGAGGTGAGCAGCCGGGCAACCCTTCAGGGATGCTGGAAGGGCTTGCCAGAGAAGGATTCTCTGTCACCCTGGTTCTGCGGACCCCCTCTGCCACGAGGGCGGTGTCTATTATTGTTGTTTCCTGCTCTGCCTCTGGAAGAAAAATCACCATTTGTGTCAGGCAAGGATCCCTGGGATTTCCGGAACCACATCTTCCCACCCTTCTGACCCTTGGGGTAAGGTCTAGAGGGAGTGGAAAAACGGACTCCCACGGCAGAGAGAGTCTTGTCTTCTTGCTCACACCTGGTCAACGTGTCTTTCACCTGAGGCCCAAAGAGAAAGGAGCCATCAAAGGGAGTATTGGTGAAGGACGCTTGAAAGGGTTCCGCAAACTGACACAGCCGCATCCAAGCATGTCTCCTGAGCGCCACACCTGTGCCAGCGGCTCTGCTCGCTCCATCGGCTGCACAGGAAATCAGCCTCAGGGAGGAGCTGACTATGGAATTAAGAGTCGCCAGCTGGGAAGCTACTTTGGCTTGTACTCCCTCAGCTGTAGGATCTTGAAGGGCATCTCCAAGCTCTTTCAGGAGATCCCTTTGAAGACAAGTAAAATGACATAGATATTTAGGTACCTCATTGAGAAGGTCGCTGAAGCAAACATTCGCTTTCTGTATCTGTCCAATGTCAGAGACTCTTTGTTAGGGGGATGAACAGATGAAGAGGTTTCTGCTCTTTCTTGGTGGCTGCTGCTACCACCATGGCATCAACGGGCAAACCTTTGGAAAGGAATTGCTTACCCTGGAGGGCTGTAATAAACTTGTTAGGTCTCCTCGGAGTTGGTTCCACAGTGTCTGGAGCTGACCAAGCCTTTCGAGCCACCACAGACATGAATGGGTCAAAAGGAGGGGAAACCCAGGAGGTGGAAGGTCGGGAACCAAATGCATTCAGGAATACAGACTCATCCTCGGTAGGGGCTAGGGAAGTCCAGTTCCCCCTCTGCCTAAGCATTTCAAGGATGTCCGAAAAGGAAACCTCTTCAGAGGGGGACCTCAGGGACCCTTCCGATTCATCTAAGTCTGTATCTGAAGTGATGGACTCAGGGGGGTCAATGTGCTTCCTCTTGCACTTCTTCTTCCAAGGGGGCTCCTCTGAGTGATCAGGGGAGGCCTCGGAAGAAGACGGAACACCCAATGGGGTGTCCTGGGGCATCGGTTCCCTACACGAGGTCTGGAAAAGGAGCAAAGGTTGGCACAGACACTATGGGGGAACGGAGCCGATGGAGCTGGTAGTGGAGCTGTTTCGGGGGACAGCACACTCTGCATGACCTCAAAGGCGTCTTGACCTCGAGGCAGAGAAAGCACCGGTTCCAAAGAAATAGGAATCTTTCTCCGCACCGAGGGCAAAGGCTCCGAAGACGATGTTGGAGCCGAGCTCACCTGCGCCGAAGCTCCGAGGGGGAGAATGGGGTCGGACAAGGGTCCGATGCCACTCCCCCCCCCCTTGGAACAAACGAGAGAGCCCTGGCATCCAGATTCCTCGATAGAAGGAACAATCGAGGTAGTCGGAGCCGAAGGAGAGATGGTGATTGGAGCCGACAGTTCCACTACCAGCACACCAATGACCTCAGGCTCCAAACTCAATGGAGTTGGAGGAGGAATGGAAATAGAGGCGGTTGGAGCCGATACCTGTTGAGGTGGGCTGGATAGTAATTTAGCTAGTGCCTGTGACTTAAGCAACCTACTTACTACTCTCTAAACATCATGATCCGAAAGCCGAGAAGATCGAGAGGAGTGTGAAGAATGGTGGCTACATTCACTTTGTAATAATAGTGACCGAGGTGCTGAGTGGATGGACTCTAAAGAAGGGGACCGCAGTCTCTTATGGCTCCATGATGGCTCCGAAACATCTGATGGAGCCGACAGAGGAGTTGTCTTGTTGGTGCCAGCTGGAACCAACATACTCGGTTGTTCCAGTACAGGAGTCGGCTCCGAAGGTGGACCCGACGGTTTGACAGATTTAGGGGATTTCACTGGCTGAGAACTCTCTGCCTGTGAATCCAGAGGTTTCAATAAACCCCGAAGGATTAATTTGTTTTTGCGCTCCTGCAGGACCCTTGGACTAAAGAAGTGGCAAATAGAACAAGAGTCCCGCACATGAACAGCGCCCACACAATAAACGCATCTAGTGTGCCCAGCTGTCAGAGACATTTTCTGACAGCATGAGTCACACTTTTTGAAGCCAGAAACTTTCGTATCCTTGGACATAACTCTACCACTACACACAATCCAAGTACCACAATACAGACAGACAAAAATCTCTACACTACTAAACAAACACAACAGTTTTTTTTTTTTTTTTTTATACAGTAAAAAGGAAGGGAATGAGAGCCTCTAAGTTAAACGGCTGTCCTAAGGGAGGGGGGGGGGGGGAGGGAAGAACTCTCTAATTTAAACGAGTTCTTAAGAAAAAAAGGGACTGCAGAAGAAGTGATGCCCACAAACAACACCCACAGAGAATAAAAGTATAAGGGGAAGTATACACTAATTTTAAGAAGTTTAAACAAATACAATTATATAAATATACAAAAGTATACAAGCCTGAGCCACTGGGGATGCACAAGCCAGTGCATTTAATTGTGCCGGTCCCAAGCCCAGATAAATGGGGAGGGTTGCGTCAGGAAGGGCATCCGGCGTAAAACTTCGCCAAAAAAATTCATGCGGACACCAGTAAATATTTCCATACCGGATCGGTCAACGTTCGGGTTAACAATGACCGCCACCAGTACTGTTAGCCAACAGGGTGCTGGCGGAAATTGGGCTACTGTTGGCTGAAGGAGAAGAGGTGGAAGGCATGGCCGAAGGCAAGAAGAGAGGAGAAAGTCTAGGACTATGGTAGTGAGGGTCGGAACTTTGAATGTCGGCAGTATCACTGGTATAGAGAGAGAGCTAGCTGATATGATGGACAGAAGGAAGGTTGGTATATTGTGTGTGCAAGAGACCAGATGGAAGCGAGTAAGGCTATATGTATCGGAGGTGGGTTCAAACTGTTTTATCATGGTGTGGATGGGAGAAGAAATGGCGTAGGAGTTATCCTGAAGGAACAGTATGCTAACAGTGTTTTGGAGGTGAGTGTCGGATAGAGTGATGTTTATGAAGCTGGAAATTGATGGCGTAATGATGAATGTTGTTAGAAGTTGAGTGTGCGATGGATGAGAAAGAAAAATTTTGGAGTGAGTTAGATGAAGTGGTGATGACTGTACCCAAGGGTGAGAGAGTGGTGATTGGAGCAGATTTCAATGGGCAAGTTGGTGAAGGGAACAGAGAGGATGAGAAAGTGATGGGTAGGTATGGTGTTAAAGGAATGCAGAAGATCAGATGGTAGTGGATTTTGCGAAAAGGATGGACATGGCTGTGGTGAATACGTATTTTAACAAGAGGGAGGAGCATAGGGTGACATATAAGAGTGGAGGAAGATGCACACAGGTGGATTATATCTTATATAGGAGGGGCAGTTTGAAGGAGATTGGAGACTGTAAAGTGGTGACCGGGGAAAGTGTAGTTAGGCAGCATAGGATGGTGGTTTGTAGGATGATGTTGGTGATCAAGAGGAGGAGGAGAAGTGTGAGGGCAGCAACAAGGATCAAATGGTGGAAATTGAAAAAGGATAATTGTGAAGTGGAGTTCAGGAAGGAGTTAAGACAGGCACTGGGTGGCAGTGAAGAGTTACCAAATAGCTGGTTAACTACAGCAGAGATAGTAAAAGAGATGGCTAGAAAGATGCTTGGTATGACATCTGGACAGAGGAAGGACAACAAGGAGACATGGTGGTGGAATGAGGAAGTACAGGAGAGTATTCAGAGAAAGAGGTTGGCAAAGAAGAAGTGGGATTGTCAGAGAGATGAAGAAAGTAGACAGGAGTATAAGGAGATGAGGTGCATGGCAAAGGCTAAGGATAAGGCATATGAAGAGTTGTATGAAAGGTTGGACACTAAAGAGGGAGAAAATGACCTGTCTAGATTGGCTAGACAGAGGGACCGAGCTAGGAAAGATGTGCAACAGGTAAAGGTGATAAAGGATAATGAGGAAAACACTCACACATGAGGAGAGTGTGTTGAGGAGATGGAAAGAGTACTTTGAGGGGTTGATGAATGAGAAAGGTGGATGATGTGGGGATAGTGAATCATTAAGTACAATTGATTAGCAAGGAGGAAGTAAGGATAGCTATGAAGAGGATGAAGAATGGAAAGGCTGTTGGTCCAGATGACATACCTGTGGAAGCATGGAGGTGTTTAGGTGAAATGGCAGTGGAGTTTTTAACCAGATTGTTTAATGAAATCTTGGAAAGGGAGAGGATGCCTGAGGAATGGAGAAAAAGTGTTTTGGTACCGATTTTTAAGAATAAGGGTGATGTGCAGAGCTGTAGTAACTACAGAGGGATTAAATTGATCAGTCACAGCATGAAATTATGGGAAAGAGTAGTGGGAGCTAGGTTAAGAAGGGGCATGATGATTAGTGATCAGTAGTATGGTTTCATGCTGGGAAAGAGCACTACAGATGTGATGTTTGCTCTGAGAGTGTTGATGGAGAAGTACAGAGAAGGTCAGAAGGAGTTGCATTGTGTTTTTGTAGACTTAGAGAAAGCATATGACAGGGTGCCTAGAGAGGAGTTGTGGTATTGTATGAGGAAGCCGGGAGTGTCAGAGAAGTATGTAAGAGTGGTACAGAATATGTACGAGGGTAGTGTGACAGCAGTGAGGTCTGCGGTGGGAGTGACGGATGCATTTAAGGTGGAGGTGGGGTTACATCAAGGATCAGCTCTGAGCCCTTTCTTATTTGCAATGGTGATGGACAGGTTGACAGACGAGATCAGACAGGAGTCCCCGTGGACTATGTTTGCAGATGACATTGTGATCTGCAGTGAGAGTAGGGAACAGGTGGAGGAGACCCTGGAGAGATGGAGATATGCTCTAGAGAGAAGAGGAATGAAGGTCAGCAGGACTAAGACCGAATATATGCGTGTGAATGAGAGGGAGGATAGAGGAATGGTGAGGATGCAAGGAGTAGAGGTGGCGAAGGTGGATGAGTTTAAATACTTGGGATCAATAGTTCAGAGTAACGGTGAGTGTGGAAGAGAGGTGAAGAAGAGAGTACAGGCAGGATGGAGTGGGCGGAGAAGAGTGTCAGGAGTGATTTGTGACAAACGAGTACCAGTAAGAGTGAAAGGGAAGGTCTACAAGAGGGTAGTGAGACCAGCTATGTTATTTGGGTTGGAGACAGTGGCACTGACAAAAAGGCAGGAGTTTGAGCTTGATGTGGCAGAGTTAAAGATGCTAAGATTTGCACTGGGTGTAATGAGGGTGGACAGGATTAGGAATATGTATATCAGAGGTTTAGCCCAGGTTGGAAGGTTTGGAGACAAAGCCAGAGAGGTAAGATTACATTGGTTTGGACATGTGCTGAGGAGGGATGCTGAGTATATTGGGAAAAAGATGCTAAGGATGAAGCTACCGGGTAACAGAAACAGAGGAAAGCCTAAGATCAGGTTTATGGATGTGGTGAGAAAGGACATGTAGGTGGTTGGTGTGACAGAACAAGATGCAGAGGACAGGAAGCAATGGAAACAGATGATCCGCTGTGGTGACCCCTAACGGGAACAGCCGAAAGAAAATGATGATGATGATACAAGCCTGAGCCAAAAACGACACACCTCATAGCTGAAGCTGCAAATGAGATCTGGGTAGCTTTCGCTAGGCATCATGGGATAAGGGGTAGCCTTGAGCCAGTAAACAGCTCTCAAGCTATTGAAGATGGCCGAGTCGGAGACGAGGATCAGCTCCGATCCCAAACAGCAAGAACAAAGGCGAGATAGACAACTTAACATGGAACCTTCAGCCACATGACAGATAAACCTCATGGATGTGTTTGATATAGATTGCAGGGTGGCCAGTAGGGAAGAATAAGCTTTAACTCCCTCCACTGCCATGGACCCCAGAGGAGAGTTAGAAAGTTCCTTTAATAAGTCCCTCTGTAACTAGTAAAATGCGCCAGGTAATTCAACGATCATATAGCAAAGGTCGCTGATAAATATACTCGCCTTCCATATTTGCCAAAACCATAGACTCTCTTGTTAGAGTGATGGACAAAGGAGCTCTGTTCAGCTAACTCTTTTTTTGTGGAGACTGCAAGAACCATGGCATCTACAAGAATCCCCTTTGACCCATGTCTGTCTTGCAGTGCACTGAGGATCTTGTCTGGGCATTTAGGGATGGGCTCTGCAGAATTCAGCTCCCTCTGTGCCTGGCGGGAGACATCCACCGGAGGGTAACCCAAGATGTAGACGGGCCAGGCCCAAAAGCTTCCAGGAATGCCAGTTCCTCCTGAGAAGGGTTCTGGGAAGACCTTCCACCTTTTTTGGCACAGGATTTCTAAAATGTCTCCAAATGAGATGCCTTCTGGTGGAGGTCTAGGGTTCATGCCCTTTCATCAAAATCAGTGTCCTCTGTCAATGGTTCATGAGGGGAATCTAAGTGTCTCCTTTTGCAGAGTTTCTAACAAGGAACCTCTTCAGTGAGATACTTTGGAGAAGTGTTGGAAGAAAGGCAAAGCCCCTGTACAGCAACTGTCTGGAAGTTCTGATGGGCTGGCTGTCCCTGTGGAGTAAGATGATGAGACTTAACTCTCAGATCTGGAGGTGGAATGGGAATAGGATCCGAAAAGGTGATAGCTGAAGAATCCCCTGGACTGGAGAAAACTCTTTCCACTACCTTGAAAGCAGAGGTTCTAGGAGAAGTGGAAATCAACCTCCACGGAGCCAAAGCTCTCAGATCAGCTAATGTTCCACTCTCCCTCCCAATTCCTCCCTCCTCGAGGAGGGAATCGGACCCGAGCTGTCCAATGTTGATGCACTCAGGGGAAGCGATGGCTCCAAAACCCTCTGAGTTGAAGTCATTCCCCCGGACCCGATGTTGTTGCTTTGGCTCCAAGACTCGTTCTGCTCCAAAACACTCTGAGCCAAATGGATCAGGGAAAGATTCGGAGATGAGGAAGGTAATCTCAATCAAACACCTTGACTCTTGGAATCTTTGGATTTGACAGCTCCAAAACCACAGGTTGGATTGGAGGAGGAGTCACTAAAGGTGTGAAGGTTGCAGATTCACAGATCTGAAAGGGGGTGCAGCCTAAAAGATCCCAACTGGATTTGAGCTCTAAAGAACTTTCTCATCATCCTGTTCACATCATACTCAGACTCTGGGAAGACCTGATGGAGGAGGATGGTGAGGGAGGGCGATACATCTGTTTTGGAGTCGCCTGCAAAAAAGATGACCTCAATCTCGGAGAAATCGGCTCCTGAGAGAAAAGCATAGAAAAGATCCGAAGAGACCTGCCTTGGTGAGCGATCGGATCTGACAAACTTTTTTTTTACCTTAGTGGTACTAGGATCCAATGAGGCTGGATCTGAAACCTTTTTTGTTTTTGATGGCAGCTTCGAACTCAGAGTAGGAGGAGAAGATTGAACAAGGGATTGTTTTCTAGACTCCCTGGTCTCCAAAGTCTTCTGACTTCTTGAGGGGGGTTTGAGTCCCTAATGTAGAAGGAAATGCAGAAGAAGCAGCAGGCAACAAACCTTTCAAAATTAGCTTATTATGCTTATCGCTTACTGTCCTGGTGTTAAAACCCACACATATTTCACTTTAAATCTGAAGGTGAGCAGGGTCTAAATGATACACACACTCCCTGTGGGCACCAGAATTGGGTATCTTATACCCACAGGAAGTGCATTTCTTGAAACCAGTAGGTTTGTCTGCCATACTGGAATACCACACCACAAAAAACATTTTTAGAAAAAACAAATAGTTTAAATAAAAAAAAAACTAAGAACATACCAGCAATGATATAAAAATTACCTCAGGATAGGTAAGAAAAAGCGAAAGGCTACCAAAGATATTAGGACACAGTCTAAGCTAAGTAGCAGACAAAGTCTAAACTAACTATAACAATGGTAAAGATAGGAAGGTACTGAAGAAAAGATTTGGTAAGAAGACAAAAAATATAATATCACTCACAAATGACCACTAAACTGCCTAGACTAGAGCTTGAGAGAGTGAAATCCTGACTGAAAGCTAGAGTGGCAAACGAGATCCGAGTTAAAGCACTAATCAGGGGCACTATGGGTGAAGGGAGCAGCTTGAGAGTAGGATCCTGGACTGCAAAAGAAAGTGGCCAAGTCGGATTAGAGGACCGGATCCGAACCCATTTGTTGAGGAACAAATGAAAATGACATCATTAGATCTAGCTCCTTCTTGAAATATCAATGCTAGGAAATGCAGGATAGCAAGAACAGGGGCAGTAAAGGAATCCAGTTCTCTCTGATGGGCTCAACAGGAAAACCTTTTCCTTTTACTCTTGTGAATCTTCCTGGTGGAGGCTTTCTGGAATGACAGTAGTATCTGGTAGACCATGAAGGAAAGCCTGGGCTGTCTAACCACTAGAGGAATTGGAGAACCCATGCAGTTAATTTGAGTCCTGCAATGTCGAGGCGTGCCACCCCCGTGGGATGAGAGATCAGATCTGGACTGGGGTCCAGTAATCAAGGTGGACATAAAAGATGACACCAAAGAAAGGGAACCACACCCGACAAAGCCAAAATGGAACAATGAGGATAACTTTGCTCTTTAACTAAATGCTTTCTGTAGAAATCTGGGGATAAGCATAAAGGTGAAGGAGAGGGACAAACCTGGACAAAAGCATCTCTCGGTGACGTCTCCATACAGCTATGCCTGAACCCACTGCACATGAGGCACCTTCAGCTGCATGAGAGACTAACAACATGAATCTGTTAGAGATGGACTGAAGGATGGCCAGTTGTGAAGACAGCTGTTTGTGCTCATCCACAGACATGGACCCAGGAAGAGATGTAGACAATTCTTTAATCAAATCTCTCTCTGTGATGTAGTGAAATGGGCCAAATAATCCAGTGACCAAAAACCAAATGTGGCGGAGGTGTAAATGTGCTTTCCAAATCTGTCCAATGCCCTGAACTCTCTGTTAGGGGATGGACAGAAGAGCTCTGCCAGCTCTTCTTTAGCGGCTGCCGCCACAACCATGTTATCTACAGGAACTCCCTTACTCCAATAAGGCCCGTCTTTAGGAAGGGTGAGAAATTAGTCAGGGTGACAAGGAATAGGTTCTATGGTATCTGGTTCCTTCCATGGCCAGAGAAATACCAGATCATCAGATTGGGGGGGGGGGGGCTAACCCAAGACATAGATGGGGCCATACCCAAAGGCTTCCAGGAGCAATAACTTCTCTTGGGAAGGGGAATCGGAAGCCCATCCAACTTTCTGGCTAGGGATCTCTAAAACGTCTCCAAAGGAGATTGGTGGAGGCATTGGGGACCACTCCCCTTCATCGATGTCAGTGTCTTCAATTAAAGACTCCTGACAGGAATCTATGTGCCTCCTTTCGCATGACCTCTTCTAAGGTACACCATCAGTGGTATGATCTGGACAAGTATCAGAAGAGAGGGGAAGTTTCTGAAGAGGAACTGTTTGGAAAATCAGATGGGCCGCTGTCCCTGTGGGATAGACTGGTGAGGCTTAGAACTTGGATTAGAAGAAATAAGAGTACACTGTACTCTCAGTTAATACCCTCTCCATCACCTCAAAGGCAGGAGGCCCAGGAGAAGTTGCTGCCGGCCTCCCCGGAGCTGAAACTGCAGGCACTGCAGAGCCCCAACTCTGCCTACATTCTGCAACAAAGGAGCTGTCCAGCACCAAAGCGTCCAGGTGAAGGAATGGCTCCAACAACATTGGAGTCAAACTCATTCCACCTGCTCTGGCTCCAAGACTCTACCTCCTCTAGGGGGATTGGCACCAAATGAGTCAGGGACTCAGAAAAGATTTGTCTGTCTTTGGACACAACACATTGACTCATGGGATTCTTGGATCCGAGGGCTCTGAAATTATTGGACAGATCGGAGAAGGAGAAATATGGGGCTGAGAAGCAGGTTGGAGGCTCACAAATTTGATGGGAGACAGAGTCAATAACACCCCCATCTGAATCTGAACCCTGAGATCCATCCTCATTATCCTATCCACATCTGCTTTAGATTGGCTCCGGGATGACCTGACAGAGGACAAGGTGGATGTGGGACGCAACATCCACTTTGGTGTTTCCTGCAGAAATGGTGAATGGAGCTGTGGGGAAATGGGCTCTGGAGAAAAATGAGGGGCTCGGGTTCTAGGAGATTTAAGTGTTCCCACACAGTTGGATCTGAAGGAGCCAGATTCAATGTTTGCACAATTTTGGCTGGTGGCTCCTAGGCTGGAGCAGGTTTCGGACAACAGTTGGGAGATTGTTTTCTGTGCTCCCTGGACTCAGAGACAGACTTTTCTTACTTAGGAGTTTGAGCGCCTGAAACAGATACAGCAGAAGTCATAAGCAATCCTTTCAAAGCTAACTTATTGCGGTGATCACTCAAGGCCCTAGTGTTAAAGCCAACACAAATGGATCATGGAGTTTCAAAATGGGCCGCTCCCAGCATGTACATGCACTAGCTGTAGGAATCAAAATTGGGTATCTTATGTGCACAGGAAGCCCACTTTTTAAAACCCGTAGGTTTTTCAGCCATGATAAGAGGAGGAAAAAAAAAAACGCTGTCTCCCCATTTAAGAAAACTCAAAGAAAAGGAAGTACCAGTGATGATGGTATCCAAGCAATACCCTATGAAAGGGTAGGAAAAACAGAAAAGAAGGAAAGAAGTACCAACAATGGTATCAACAGATATCCTAGAAAACAGAGTAAGAAAAGAAAGGAGCTCCTAATATTAGAACCCCGCAACACTAAAAGGGAGGAAGGGTGAGAAAGAAGCTATGATATAAAAGAGAGTAAATAATAAAATTAGCAAATTACAGTCACAAATCACAAGGAAAACACCCTATAAGCTCGAGACAACAGGATGCACATCTGAGGCAAAGTAGCAGCAAACAAAGTATTACAGGGTTGTGGGGCATTGTGGGTAAAGGGAGGAGCTTGAGAGTCGGACCTGAACGTCTAAGTAAATGCAGCTTAGCTAGATCAGAGATCCATCAGCTGAGGAATGGATGAAAAAGACAACATCAGATACATCTACTTGCATATCATTTTTTTAAAAGATTTTAGCATACATGTTCTGATACACAAAGTATTTCTGTATTTATTCATACCTCAACTGCTGCTTCATTACAAAAAGTTCTATTTGTATATAATAACAGGTGCGAGGTTAGCATGCAAGTCTATTTCTCACTAAAACTACTGTATTATTGCATTTGCCAGCCAGGTTGTGACTGAAAAGGGTCTTTTGCCCAGCCACTTACCGGGTTACCAAATGACAAATAAATTAAAGCAATAACAGGTAAAAGGGAATCAGAGAAAAGCATTTTGAACTTTGTAATCTTGACAAAAAGATGTAGACAGGAAAGGTTCAGTTCGGGTCTCCAGGCAAATAGTCATACTGATTTGGAGGATTGTCCTACATTTTTGGTGGCTTTTCCTTTCTTTTTGGAGCCTTCTTGCCACTGCATTTTAAACTCCTGTTTAATGGCTCACTGTTGCTTAAATTCCTTATTGAAAAAGAAAGCTGAGAAGGAACAGAAATTTGCTTTAAAAAAAGAGAGATGAAATATCTGAGTCACTCTCTGAATCAATTTTTCCCTTTCATCACACACACCTCAAGCACCTCAGCTGCAGAATGGCCAAAAACAAATTTTTACCCAAGGAAGAATTTAAACTTTCAGTTTTAACATCTTCAGTTTGGTTTTGAGAATGAAGCCAAACCAATTTTCTCATTACTGACCCAGAAGCAGCAACATCACAAAGCACACTAACACATGCTTAGTAACATGAGAAGTAGTTGTTGGTGAGGCATTCAAAGATTTTTTTCAACACAAAGGTTAATGATTAGCTTTTGCATGTTCTCAAAAAAGTAAATAGTTTAACATGTGCTTGACACTAAAACTCTGACAGATAACGTAATAGAAAAATAAATTTTCTTCTTCAACTTGTCAAAAGCATTCCCATCCTTGTCAGACAGAATTTGGCTAGCAGCAGTAATTTGCTTAGCAGAAGTGGTGTTAGATGGAGAAATTACTGCTTTGTCTGCTTTACAGTTGGAAAACAACTCTGTCAGCGGTATCTTTTATAACCTTGTCCAACTTCCTTGTGCAGGAAGAAAACTATTAAGCAAACTAGGATTGGTGAGAAAAACATTCTTTAATGCAGGCAAAACAAGAACATTAGCAGATTTTAGCATATCCAAATGCCTACTCAGAGGCGATCTCTGCCTGACGTACAAGGCCATGTCTAACCCGGAATTGATAGACATGCTCCATCTCAAGAAAGCCAAATCCATTAGAGCTACACGCCCCATGGATTTAAACCTCAGCACAACAATAAATAGGACATGCTGGAGGGATAGATCTGTATCCCAGAGGCTTCCCTCGCTCTGGAATATAATCCCGGTTCATGTTAGGCAGAGCCCCTCACTGACCCTCTTCAAGAGAAATCTTGATGAGTGGATGGGAAATCATAAATTTACTCCTGGGATCACTTCTATGGCCCTGCTGGACAGAGGCTTGGGAATCTAGTCTAAAAGGGTGGCGAAAGCCAACACATTCTTAAATGCCCTAGGGCAGATAGCCTAGTACCTACCTATATACAAATCGTAACACATTTTTATGCAATAGGAATTTCATTCTGCTCCCACTGATACAGTCAAAGAAAAGATAAATCTTCAAGAAGGAAATCTGAATTCACATTTTCCTCAGAATCAGCTCAATTTGGGAAGAAATGCTAGAATTCTCACTATCCCCCATGAACGCCTGGTCTTCTGATTGAAAATCCAAGTCAGAAAGACAGGGAACTCTTTCTTTTCTTCCCTGAAGAATTAAGCAAGACAAAGGCAGTAATGGGCTCCTTAGCAAATCTTCCCTGTCCTTGTTAACACAAACAGGGGAAGGCCATATTTTCTTACTTTGCTCACATTTCCTGGAACAATCCATAGAAAACGTCAGATCCACTGAAGGTATTACTCATTCCACATTCAGGTTCTCTATCTCAGCTGAGTGAAGAAACGTCACCAACCCTTACCCTTAGACTGACGAGAGTGGTTCTACCACACCTGTCAAGAACATTCCTACACTCAACTATCCCTCAAAGTCCTTGGTGGCAGTAGGTGCAACACCAGACAGACCGGGGAAAAAGATGAGTGGTCTGAGGAGCCAACTGCAGCCACAGCAGAGTCACAGAACACTGGCTGAGGCACAAACAGGGTCAGATTAACACCTAAAAGCTCCCTAAAAACTTTTTACTTCTTGCGAACAGGGGAAGGTAAAACTGCAGAGAACACAAGCTGCAACACAGCTTTGCAGAGAATGAAACCTCAAAGGTGATAGAGGAGCCTGGACGAGTCTGTAAAGTGGAAGGCAGAGAAAATGCAGTTGTGTAAAATTATAACATAACAGTAGATGTCCTTTTCACTGTTGCAGTATTCTTCACCACAGAGCTCTCCTGCAAAAGATAGCCCAACGTCCAGCCAGTATACCAAAGCCTTTAAATATTGTATGCACCATATGTCACATATATGCCATCTATTCAAGATGTAGGGAATAATGGTGATGTACAGACGCAGTTACCCACAACTAAATTTTCCCAGTAGGGAACAGTCGCCATAGGACAAAGAGGCCACACACAACCAGAAGGAGAAAATGCAGATAGAAAAGAAAGACACTCAGCCGGGAAGAAAACCAAAAGAAAACCCAAAAGCAAAAAGAGGGATGGCAGGAGGGAGCAAATACTGCAACAGTGAGTAGAAAGAAGGACATCTACTGTTATGTTAAGATTTTACACAACTGTACTATGTCCTATATCACTGCTGCAGTAACCTTCACCACAGGAACAGTTCAAAAACTCAAGGAAAGGAATGGGAGGTGGAAGGCTGGGAAGAGCTCTCAACAAATCCTTGCAAAATGGCTCTCACAAAACCTGCTCTGGCCCTAGAAAACATATCCAATTTATAATGCTTAGTAAAGGTATGCACGGAAGACCAAGTAGCAGCTTCAGGGATGGAACTGGTGTCCAACCCTTTGAAGAAAGCACCCAAAGAGGTAACAGCCTTAGTGGAATGAGCCCTAAGGGAGGGAGACAGCCATTTGCTATAAAAAGAATAATAAAAGGAAATGGCTTGCAAGGTGGTTTGCATAGAAACAGCCATACCCAATGTCCTGGGATGAAAGGAAAAAAAAAAAGCATGGTCAGACTTACAAATGGCCTTAGCTCTATCCAAATACCTGAACTGTCTGTCCAAATCCAAGGTATGTAAAATCCTCTCACTAGCAGACTGACAGGAAGGAAAAAATGAAGGGAGTTATACTGCCTGATTCAAAGACAACTCATTAACCAAACTAGGCATTAGAGGAGGATTAGTATGAAGGGACATTCTGTCCCTGTAAAAAAAACAAACAAACAAAAAAAAAAACAAACGAGGGATGGCCATAAGGGCCTGAAGTTTGGAAATCCTTAAAGCAGAAGTGAGATCAAGCAATTAAGACAGTCTTCCAGGTACAATGCTGCACAGGAGCTGAACATGCAGGTTCAAAGGGAGCCTGGGTCAATTTTTCTAAAACAAAATTAAGATCCCATGGAGGAGGAATAGGCTTCCTTGGAGGTGTAAGATGCAGGAGACCTTTAAGAAACTGTAACCTCAAAGCAAGAAGTCAAAGGAGGATTTGAGGGAAGACAGGCAGACATAGCTGAAAAATGGGCCTTTAGAGAAGGATAAGCCAAGCCAGACTGCTGTAACTCACACAAATAGGAAATAAGCAAAGGATCTCCACTGAAAAAGAAACTTCATTATGAGCAAGGTACCAGACAGAAAATTTCTACCATTTGGACATACAAGACTTTCTGGTTGCAAGTTTTCTTGTATCCTGTAAAACCCTTAGCACATCCTCTGGAAAGAGATGTCCAAAACAGATCAAAACCCTATCACCACACTGCCGGTTGAAGAACTGACAAATGAGGATGGATAAGTGACCCCTTGTCCTGAATAAGGAGGTCCAACCAGTGAGGTAACTTGTCGTAAGTGCCCCTGACCGGATGCATGAAGAGGGGAAAACCAGTGCTGTCTTGGCCAAAAGGGCATCACTAGCAAGATTTTTGGGGAATCCAGCTGAATCTTCTGCGGGGCTCTTGGGAGTAGAGGAAGAGGAGGGAAGGCATAGAGAAATACTTCCTTCCAAGAAAAAGAAAGGGTGCCAGTCTTCCACACCAGAAGGCATGGCACTCTGGATTAGAAAAGGGGGAACTACCTGGTCATATGGCAGGCAAAAAGATCTACTTGAGGAACACTGCACTGATAAAGTATGGCCAGAAATGCACCTCTGTGAAGCATCCATTCATCAGCCTGTGTTCTGGACCTGCTCAAATCGTCTGCCACTAGATTGTGCCCTGAAGGAACATACACTGCCTGAAGAGTTAACCGATAACTGACAGCCAGATCTCAAGCTTGAAGAGCCAAGCTTCAAAGAAGGTAAGACTTTGTGCCCATCTACTTGTTGACATACCACATAACTATGATGTTGTCAATGTAAACCTTCAGAGGGCCTGGAAACAGCATGGGGTGAAAAGCCTGAAGGGCTAGAATCAGGGCTATCTTCTCTTTGATGTTGATATGGTCAGATATCTGAAGGGGGGTGGGGGCAAAAACAATTAACTTTCTGGTGACCAAAGGAAGCCCCTACTCCAAGTCTGAACAGTCTGTGAACAGTTATTGAGAAGGAACCAGAGGCTAAAAATATAGCCTTGAGTTGATGTAGACACTACTTGAATTCCCACTTCAGACAAGGAAGGAGAGGCACTCAAATCCAGAGTGTGGCAATGCGGAAACCAAAATGACTTGAGGTGCCACTGAAGCTTCCACATGTGCAATCTGGCAAGTGGGAATATTGGAAGAGAAGATGCCATGAATATCTAGTCTTGAAGAAACCCTTTGGCTGGAAAAGTGGGAAGAAGAGGAAGAGGAGACTGAAAGAAAGATGTCAAAGAGAACTTTTGAAGATGGAAGAGAGGCCAACTTTGGCACTGTCTAAATCCTGCAACACAGATACACATGATCCTGAGAGGGAGTCAGGACAGACTTTTGGAAATTGATAGTGAACCCCAGACTTTGAAGGAGAGATATGGTGAACTTCAGATCCTTTAACAGGCAACTGACAGAAGGTGTCTGAAGGAGCAGGTCTTCTAGATAAGAAAATCTGAATGCATAGGAGCTTGCAAAAGGCAATCACAGGAGCTAGTAATTTTGTGAATACCCTTGGAGCAGTAGAGAGGCCAAATGGCAAAGCAGAGAACTGAAAATGAGAGGAAGAAACAGAGAAATGTACAAAGCTTCCTGAAAAGAAGATGAATAGAAATATGGAGATAAACATCCTTCAGATCCAAAGACACCAGAAAAGCCTGAAATATTAAAACAGGAAACAGTTTGAAGAGTAAGCATTCAAAAAGGAACCTTGAAAAAGGTGTGGAACAAGGAGAGATCCAGAACAGGTCAAGTGCTCTCCTTTCGGGGAACCAGGAACATCCTGCATTTGCGCTTGTTTTAGCAAAGCACCACAGAATTTGACGAACAGCTACTGCTCTGCTGTGTTTACCTGATCAATCCAAGGCATCTGCTGATCTTTGCAAAACTCCAGTAGAATTTTTCACTGTATATTGCACTTTTTAACTGCATTTTTACCATATCACTGCTTATGTGAACTGCATTTTTTTTCTGAAATTGTTTTACTTTGTTTTCTGTAGCACAGACTAGATTCAGGCTGGCTGAATCTAGTTCTGTTTATATAAGTTGAGCACTACACCAGTCCATCACTTATTGGAGAGGATTCTCCTGTACTCTAGTGACAGGAGTGTGCAGTTAAAACTCATCTGATTGAAGATGGCTGGAACAGGGCTCAGTTTTGAGCTTTTTTATTGGTTAATGTATTTAAATCAATTTGCTCTCATTAACTACATAAGCACTGCGTTTGCTCAGATTTGTGCTTGTTTGCGCATTACAGATGCAAACACTGCTGCCTACAAATTTTCCCTTAGTACTCTGCTGGTGCTCCACTGGTGAGTTCTTGTGATTGTCCCTCAGTGACAGGTGACACATTCAGTGAAGTTCCTGAGGTACCAACACAGATCCTACTCACTTAGCCCTTTGTATTTTTGTCCACTTCTCCTGCCCTCTACTTTACCTGGTCCTTCCTTTCCTCTCGTTGTCTTCTGACCACATCAACGTACCTAGCATTATGGATGGACAATTTCCCAACAGGTTCTCCAGTCAGCCTGGTCGACATGGGCATCCTGAGGCAATGTAGCAATTGTTTCGTGAACAATGACAACTCACTTCTAGTCCACACAAATTCATTATGTGAGAGATGCAGCTATAGTAAGAACCTAGAATCCAGGCTCTCTCGCTCAGTCAGTCTCTCTGATACTAAAGCAGGTTGTCAGCATGCATACCTCACCTCCTGCACCTACCAAACCAACAACACAAACCTACACATATGGAGGTCCTTAGCAAAAGCTTACTTAAACATCAGAGACCTCCCAACACAAACACGATTCACATAATACAGCCTCGGCAGAACATAGTACACATAATATATCATACATCAGTGTCTCACCAGTCAAGCTCCTAAGGCATAACACAAAAACAAACATCTTAGTCAAAGGCGACTCAGTTGTGATACACACAGATGTCTCTCTCACAAGGCTGGATAAGGAAAAAGTCTCAGTCAGCTGTCTGTCAAGTGCTAGGATCCACCACACACACAAGCACACAAAAGCGTGCACACGCAGACACACACACACATGCACGCGCACACACACACACGCACTCTCAATTCTCTCAGCAATAGGCACTGTTATGACTCTGTTACAGTCCATGTTGGTGTGAACAACGTGAGACTTACCTCACTGGACTATATGAAGAGAGACATGATCGAGCTCTCTAATTGTGTGTCTCAGACGGGTATGTCCTTAGCCTTAAGCTGTAGTTTACCTTCACCTAGGATGATACCTCAATACAAACAAAAAATGACTGACTTCAACAACTGGTATAGTTTCTGGTGTCATTCAAAGTGGCTCCAGTATCTGTCAGCCTGGGATGACATGGTCGACAGACCTCAATGCTTTGCCAGAGATGGTCTTCATCTGTCACCCCTGGAATTTCGGTTACTGGCTAAGGCTCTCACCATCCACATAGTGCCTTTATTTAGGAAATGTCACAGGAACAAATGTTCAACCCCACCCAGTTTGACTTTGTCAAGGGGAGATCATGCCTGTTATACCTGGTGGACTTCAAGACAGTCAAAGCCCTAGACGACGGCAAATCTGTGCAAAAGGCCTACCTAGACTTAGCCAAGGCCTTTGACACAATCCCACACTCAGGCATCATTGATAAACTCACCCAGCTGGCTATCAACCCATATACAGTCAGGTGGGTTGCAAAGTGGCTCACTGATAGAACTCATACAGTCAAAATAGGACACTCAACCCGCTCCAGTATACCCATAACCAGTGTGTTCCATAGGGATTGGTTCTGGGACCCTTATGGTTCAGAATCTACTTCTCCGAAGTACAGGCTAAACCTAAAGGACTGTGGCTGACAAAGTTTGCTGACGACTGCAAACTGGGAGTGATAACTGAAACCCCTAGCAATGTCAACATCCTGCAAGGAGGTCTTAACACAGATTAATGACTAGTGCCAAAGTTATGGTCTTAAACTTAATGCAAAAATAAATGCATCATCATTCCCTTCAGCAAGGGTGATGTTCCTGTAAACTACCATATCAATAGCAATACCCTAAGCACAAAAATCACTGGTGACAGATCTGGGCACACAGGTCGACAGCAACCTCAGCTTCGATCACCATGTCTCCACAGTGGTAAGAACAGCATTTTATATTGCTCATCTCATAAGTAAGGGCACTGTCTTCAGAAAAAAAGTTTATAACCCCCCCTGTACTCTTCCCTCATCAGGCCAATAATAAGAGTACAATGCTCCCTTTGGTATGTTCCTTTCCAAACATCTACAGCAATTGGAGAGACCACAAAAGCTCCTTAAAAGAAAATTCAGGGTCTTCAAGATCTGTCTTATGCAGACAGACAGAAATCATTGTCACTTTACTCTGTGTCATATAGACTGTTCAAAGGCAACCTGTGTCTTGCATATAGAGCAATCTCTGGACCAGCTTTAATGGAAATCCTGCACATTCGCATTCAAATGACATACGGATCACTCGCTCAAAGGACCTTAACCTGGTATGTGACATTAACAGAACTTGCTGGAGAGAGAGATTTGTCTCACAGAGGTTGCATCACCTTTGGGGACAAGCTTCCTATTCATGTTAAACAAAGTCCCTCTTTGGCCCTATTTAAGCATGATTTGGACAACTGGATGGGTAACCAGAAGTTTTTCCTGGGGGTTCCACCTGTGTCCCTCTTGGAAAGGGGCAATAGGTGCCGATTTTAGTGCCTGCTTGAACCAGATACCCATGGGAACACGGGTTGAACTTGGCTAGGCTTGTAAGGGGCCCTGGGGCCTTTAGCCTAGTAACCTCCTATGATCCTACTTTCGAAGAAGGGACAAGTTGAACAGTTCCCTGGTCCACCAGGGACTTAGGGACCTCTGAGAAATGAGGAAATTGTTCTAGAGGAGGTTGGGGAATCCCTGAAAATGGAAGGATAGACTTCCACACCAAGTAAACCTGCCTGATGGCAGATAGAACCTAAGAATCAGAAGTGATGAGATGCCAATTTTGAAGACAAAGGGAGAGCTGAAAAGGCAATTGAACCGGCTGAGGTGTGTGTGTGTGTGTGTGTGTGTGTGTGTGTGTGTGTGTGTGTGTGTGTGTGTGTGTGTGTGCGTGCGTGCGCGTGCGTGTGTGCTGTCAAAGAGAAGCAGGTTTGTCAGACAAAGTAGGCTTTTGGGCAGGATGAGGCTGCCTACCACTCCTCCTCCCTTTAGTGGCCTGACAAGGCTGCCTGCTAACAAAAGTTGGTCTAGTAGGATAATTCCTCTGGAACTTAGGAAGGAAAAAATGTTTAAGGCCCTGCAAAGCCTTACCTTTTTCCTTGAAGAGACAAACATAACAGCAGCAGTTGCAAAGATATTATCCAAAGGAGCATCCAGCAACTTGGCCTTAATGTTTTCAGGTAATGACTGCAGGCAAAGCTAAAAATGACACTTCATGACAGAATCAAAAGCAGCAGCTCTGAAGAGGCATCAGCAACATCACAGCTGCACTTGATAGCATGATTAGTCATCTGAGAGGTAGAACCCAAAACAGAAAGAGCAGAATATTTTGCTTAAGTATCAGTGAGGTCAGAAATAATCTGACAAGCCTGAGCAATTAAGGCCAGAGCATATCTGGTCAAGTGGGTCTAGTAATTGAGGGCAAGAAAGGCCAAAGTAGTAGTAGTATAAACATTCTTACCAATTCTATCCATTGCCCTACTATTCTCATCTGAAGGCAGAAGCTTGAAAGACGGCAAAAGTTTAGAAAGCTTATAACAGGAGACTAACAACATTCAGTGTCAGCAGGAGGGCACTTAAATAAGCATTAACAATCCTCAGGAACCTTAGAGAACCGCTGCGTGATGGGATGGGTGACTATACTTGTTGAGAGAAATGTGGTTAAACAGAGAGTGGTAAAAGAAGTGATTTCCTCTCTGCGTTCGTCGTTGTCATCACAATTAAACTCTTCCTGTTTTGAGCAGATGGTAGGAGGATTTAATGAAAAGTTAATGGAATTGTCCTGTCAGATTATTGAACAAAAAATGAAAAAAACTTGAGAGATATCAGAGACTATAAAAGTGGTTCTGCCTTTGTGGCAAGAACCAATAAGAACAAATGCCAGAAGGGTGGGCCTTCCTCTGGAAGTGAGGGGAACAAGACGCGTCATGGAGTGTCATTCGCTTCATCGGGAGTGAGTGTTAGTGCTGTAGAGGGGGATGATGAAGAAGAACTTTTCTATCCCCCACTACTGGCATCTCAACAACCAGGTTACCTACAAGATAATTTTCGTGATGGATTTCAATTGTCGCAAATGACGGTGTTTATATGTTTATGCCTGGGCTTTATATGTTTAAAACTGAAATGTTTCATTTATAAAAAAGTTGCACTTGATTTATTATTTTAACCAACAGTTGAAAAAGGTGCCTGTTGATATATTAGATAGTTCAGGGAACAGTTTTGATGAAATGTATTTTCCTTGCGATTCTACTATATGTGATGATTCTAATGCTTACTGTTTATTTACATATTCTGATGTATGTAAAAAAAAGAAGTTATGTCTTACCATAACGTTCCATCTGTGTTGTAGATCTTTGTTCATTCATTACTATTAAGACCTCGGTTCCGTCCTCAGAACCGATACGGCCGTTTCCAAGCTCGCACCAGCCAAAAACTCTCAGCTAAGACCTACCCATAATGCCCCATCTCCTAGTTACTCCAGACTGAGTTTGCCCACCCCTAGAGAATAGATGTAGCAATAGAAAAAATTGTAGAAGGCTCTATCTGAGCAAATACCCTAACCAGGAGTTCCTAAAGTCCACCAGGAGTACAGGCAGGGGGAAGGAGGGCGGAAAGTAATGAATGAACAAAGATCTACAACACAGATGGAACATTATGGTAAGACATAACTTATTTATCTGATGTTGTAAATCTTTGTTCATTAATTACTATTAGGACCGAGTCCCCAGCTACTTGAGTCCTGGGTGGCCCTAAGGAAGGATATTCATGAGCACCATAGAACCAAAAGATGTTCGTCCCCTGGAGGCCAAATCCAATCTGTAATGAGAGATAAAGGTATGAGGTCTTGCCCAGGTGGCTGCTGTGCAGATATCATACATTGAGGCTCTGGAATGAAATGCTACAGAAGTAGCCATAGATCTGGTAGAATAAACCTTTATTCTGTAAGGCAGGGATAGCTTATTCTGTTGGTAGATAAATGTAATGATGCTTCTGAGCTAGGAGGATAAAGTCACTTTGGAAACAGGTTTACCCAATCTGCGTCCTGCAAAGGCCACAAACAATTGATCTGTTTTCCTGAAAGATTTAGTCCTGTCCAAATAACAATGAAGCTGCCGATGCACATAAAGGGTGTGCAAAAGGTACTCCCCTCAGTTAGAATGCTGAGGAAAGAAAACTGGCAGGTCAATAGATTGGTTAAGGGAAAAATCAGAAATTACCTTGGGCAGGAAAGAAGGGTCCGTACAAAGGGACACGCTATCCGTTTGGAAGATTAAGTAAGGTCTCTTGACACTCAAGGACTGCAGCTCAGATACTCTTCTCGTGGAGGCAAGTGCTACTAGAAGTAAGGGTTTCCATGACAAAAATTTTAAATCACATGAATCAAAGGGCTCGAAAAGAGAACCTGTGAGAGACTGAAGTACCAAAGTCAAGTCCCAGGGTTCTAACGGAGGCTTGACCGGAGGTTTAACATGTAATACTCCTTTCAAAAAGGTCTTCATAGGCGGTGTGACATAACTGAAGAATTATCAAGGCCATTATGAAAACTGGCGATAGCTGCTAAATGTACAGTGATCGTTGATGCTGAGGCTCCTGCATGTAAACAGTAGTCAGGCATTGTAGGATCTTTTGAATAGGCATAGAGAAAGGGTCTAAGCTCTGATCTTTGGCCCAAATAGAGAACCTAGTCCATTTATTAGAATAAACGTTCCTGGTGGAAGGTTTGTGTGAAGCCAGAAGAATTTCATGAACAGAAAACAGGATGTCAGGCAGCCTGGCAATCACTGGAAGTGGAGGAACCAAGCTGTGAGCCTGAGACTGTGCAGGTTCGGATGAATCAGTCACTGAGGATGAGATAACAGGTCTTGGAAATGATCCAGGATCCACGGGTTGTGAATCAGATGAGGCCATAGAAACGGGAACCAGACTTGATGGGGCCAGTAGGGGGCAATGAGGATCACTTTGCTTCTCAACCTCTGAGCTTTCTGGACAAATTTTGGAATGAGGGGAAATGGGGGAAAGGCATACAGGAGACCCAGGAGCCAATCGTGCGTTAGAGCGTTCCTCGCGGTTTCCCCCCAAGGGGGGGGGGGCAGGGCAAAGTAGCTTCTGCATTTGTAGTTTAGGGAGGAAGCAAACAGGTTGCAGCAAGGCTTGCCCCAGCATTGGAAGATCCGAACCACTGTTACAGGGTTGAGGGACCACTTGTGAGGCATCAGGATGTTCCTGCTCAGATTGTCGGCAATAAGGTTGGAACTCTCGGGAATGTGCACTGCTATAAGGAAGCAGTTGGAAGCTATCGCCCAGTGCCAAATCCTCATGGCTTCTCGACACAGGGGGTAAGATCTGGTTCCAGCTTGCTTGCTGACATACCAGATGACCGACATGTTGTCTGACTGAATCAAAATGGTCCTAGAAGGTAGAGATGCATGGAACGCTTGTAACGCTAAGAGAACTGCCCTCAGTTCCAGGACATTTATGTGCAAATTGGCCTCAATGGGGGACCAGGTGCCTTGGACAGTCTTTCCGTGGAAATGCCCCCCCACCATAACAGGGAAGCGTCCGGGGTCACCGTGGCCGTGGGCTGGGGAAGACAGACAGACACCAAAGATTCATTTGTGGCGTCATCCACCATAACATTTCTTCCTTGCAATGGTTTGTAAGACGTATCATGTGGACGAGTGGGTGAGTTAGCAACGACTGTTGTGCAGAAAGGAGCCACTGCAGGATTCTCATGTGCAGTCTCGCCAGTGGTACTAACGTATAAGAGTTGCAGTACAAGACGTGCTGGTACATAGGTCTGAGGAAGAAGGTCTTGGATTTGGTGTCTTATTTTCGAAAGCCTGTGAGGGGGGAGAACCGCTTGACAGGATATTGTGTCAAAGTTCCAGTGTCTTCGCTATTTGTCCTTGTTGACTGTAATCCTCAAGTGGAGAGTGAGACCTTGAGTGCAAGAGAGGCTGCAGACTAGGAGATCCCTGGTCGGAGCGGTAAGGAGCCAATCGTCTAGACAGGGAAACACCTGGAATCCTTCTAGTCGAAGATGAGCTACCACTACTGCCATACATTTGGTGAACACTTTGGGGGCTCTTGAGAGACCAAATTGCAGTGCCCTGAATTGTAGTGATTGGCTCCTCCAGGAGCAGTGATCCATCTTTATGTGGTAGTATGCGTTCTGGAGGTCTCTAGAGCACATCCAGTTGTCCCTCCCTAGAAAGGGAAGAACAGACTGTACCGTAACCATCCGAAATTTTTGAGGTTTGATAAATTTGTTCAATAAGCTGAGATCCAGGATTGGTCTCCAGTCCCCTGTCTTTTTTGGCACTAAAAAGAACCTTGAGTAAAACCCGGATCCTGGTGGGACTGGTTGGATGACTCTTTCTTAGCAGCTTTTCTATTTCTAAGGCTGCTAATGCCCTCTGATTGAGTGGTACATCGGGGATTCATTTGACGGGTCTGGGAGTTACATGGAATGGTATTTGGTGGCCTCTGGATATTATTCTCTGCACCCAAACATCAGTAATAATAAGATGCCAGGCTGGTAGATGTAGAGAAAAACGATCCCCGAATGCTTCCAGAGGAATGCAATCGGGCCGCTGCTCAGGAGGCTGGTACGGTCTGCTGGAGAAATAATCTCTAGCGCCCTGGTTATGCAAACCCCCTCCACCCCGAAAGGGGCGTCTTCGATACGAGTTGCCCCCTCTGCCCCAGGGGGATTGTTCACCACGAGTGTCACGAAAAGATCCTTGGGATTTCTTGAACCACATTTTTCCTCCCTTCTGGTTCCTGGAGAAGGACCTCTGGGGGTTGGAAAAGTGTATACCCACAGCAGACAAGGTCTTCTCGTCTTTCTCACTACGTGCAAGTGTGTCTCGTATTTTGGGTCCAAAAAGTGCAGATTTGTCAACAGGTGCATTGGCAAAGGAAGATTTAAAGGGGTCTGCGAAATCACACAACCACATCCAAGCATTACGTCTCATGACAACGCCCTCTTGGTGGTGTGAGACACCAAAAGCATCGAGGAGTTTGAGATGGATTCAAGGGTAGCTAGCTGCGAGGCAAAAGTATTGCGCACTTCATCAGGCAGTATCCCCATCAAAGAGGAAGACATTTCTGAAATGAGGTCTCTTTGGAGGCAAGTAAAATGTGCCAGATATAGTTCAGCGACCGAATTGCGAAGGTTGCTGAAGCATAGGTTCGCTTCCCTAGTCTGTCCATGGTCCGGGACTCCTTGTTTGGAGGATGGACAGTGGAACTATCTTCTGCCAGTTCTCACTTGGTGGCCACTGCCACGACCATAGAATCAACTATCAACTGCTTGGACCAGTGGGGTTGGTCTTCAGGCGTAGGTAAAATTTTGTCTAGCCTCCAGGGGACAGGTTCTACGTAGTCCGGGGCCTTCCAGGCATACTGCACAATGAGTTTAACAAGGTCATCTGCTGGTGGAGTCACCCAGGAAGTACATGGCCAGGCATGGAAGGCCTGCAAGAACACTGATTCCTTAGAAGTAGGGTTAGAGGACTTCCAGTCTCCCCGCTGCTTGAGCATTTTGAGAACGTCTTTGAATGAAACGTCGTCTGGGGGAGACCAGGACCCTTCCCCCTCATGACAATCAGTGTCTTCGGTGATAGATTCCTCCGGGGAATCAAAGTGCTTCCTCTTGCACCATTTCTTCTGGGGTGGCCCCCCAGTGGGATCTGAGGAGGACTCGGGAGAAGGGGTTCCCTTCAAAGGGGGTTCTTGTGACTCTTGTGCCCGGAGTCCTGAAATAAAGGACTGGAAGAGGTGCATGCTGGGGTGGATTCTGATACTGATGTCATTGGTGCTGATTGCGAGCCTTCGGAGTGAAGGACCCTCTCCACCACCTGGACAGCAGGTCCACCAGAGGAGGGATGGGAGCCCGGAACTGGGAGGGACAACATCGGAACAGGGGTCACACCTGCCCTGAGGAGCCCACCTCCAGGTGAAGAGCTCCGAGAGAACTGGATGCCGTCTGAGCCGTGGACATAGATGGCACCAGCGAGAAAATAGGCACCGGGCTAGGTACCAAGGTACGGATGGTCCAAGCACTGCTCCGAGAGAGAGCATCGGCTCCACTGGAGCCGTTGCAGCAAGGGTGGTCGGTGCCGACAGAGGAAACACTGCTGTTGGAGCAGAGACAGTATCGGTACAGAGATCTCCAGGATCTGGGTAGAGGCCAGAGGAGGATAAACAGGGGAAGATGTAGTAAAAGATTCTGAGCCAAGGGGGATGGAAGGTCTAGCGGGAATGGGGAATCCCCTAGCTGCCAGAAGCTGGTCCACAACCCGCACTAGATCTCATTCAGAAAAACTCCTAGTGGATCTAAAGGAGGCTGCTGAAGGAAAATCAGGCCTTTCGAGAAAGGGGCTAAACCTCTGCACAAAAAAGGGTCATGAGTTGGAGAGTATCTTGTCCTTGGTCAGGTATTCGAGTTTTGGAGCCGAAGAAACTGTCAGCACCGTGGCTGGGGATGGTGCTGAAGCAGGTACAGTCATCAGAGCCAATGTTGAAAACAAGGATGGCACCGACGTCAGTGGTGCCAAGGTTGGAACCGAAATAGGGGTGAATATCATGGACGGCATCAAGGGAGAAGACACAGAGCCTGGTGCCAAAGAGGTCTGCGCTGAGGGCGCTGGCAAAGCATGGAGCCAACTTGGTTCCATAACTGACGGAGATGCAGGAACCTAGTGACTCCATTTTTTCCTTCTGTTTTTTGGTCTTTGGAAGGGGTGAGACCTCAGACCCTGATAGAGCCGACGAAAAAGGTGTCTTGAGTAAACCTTTTAAAATAAGTTTATTTTAACGTTCTGCTAGTGTATGATTACTAAAACTAGCACAAATGTCACAATCAGTTTTAATATTATCCAACCCCAAACAGTAGACACAATGAGCATGTGTACCCGAGTTAGGCATTCTATGTCCACACTTATCACACTGTTTAAACCCCAACTTAGCTTTGCCTAACATAGTAAGGCAACAAGGCTATCCTATAGAAAAAACAAAATAAGGGAGAGAAAAAGGGAGAGAATACCAGAGATGGTATTTAAAAAATACAAGTGGTAAGAAAGGGCCTTGTCAAAGGCAGGAGAGAGGGACAGTACCAATAATGGTGGAAATTAAATTACCAAGGTAAAGGGTAGGGAATAGAATTAGGTTATAGGCGACAGTGAGAAAAGGCTAACTTGACTAAAAAATAAACAATTTTGAAAAGAAACTGTCTTAAAAATAGCAATTTTCTACTTAGCTTTGAGAGAGATGGCTAGCATGGCTGACTAGGAACGCAGCAAACGAGATCTGCAGTAACTAGGAGAGGGGTATTATAGGTAGGTCTTAGCTGAAAGTTTTTGGCTGGCACGAGCTTGGAAATGGCCGTATCAGTTCTGAGGATGGAACCGAGGTCCTAACAGTAATTAATGAACAAAGATTTATAACATCAGATGTGATTTTATTCCTTGTTTTTTGAATGAGAATATAAAATTTTTTTCTGCTATGCTTAATTTTGCTGTCGAAGGTATCTGCGATAATTTTTGTGCTGACAGGAATAACATTTCCTATAATCTGACTAAAACTGAATGGTTAGCTTTAAAAAGTATGAGTCATCATCAAGATTTGGTGATTAAACCTTCAGATAAAGGTCATAAAATTGTAGTGATGCATTTTACTCAATATAAGAAAATGTATGAAAACAATTTAAATGAGTGTGTATAGTAATGTTACGAGTAATGAGTATGATAAAACAGTGAGGGACTTTCATGATTTAATTAATAAAGATTTTAGTTAGGATACTTTTCTAAGGAAGATGTAGATAGGACATTTACTACACAAGGTTGTTCTACGGCTAAATTTTACTGCCTCCCAAAAATACATAAGAACTTAAATGCCCCTCCAGGTCATCTCATAGTGGCTGCTACTTACTAATTATTTTTTACATAATGTGGGTTTATTACTTCATAAATATTCATTGAAACCTGTTATGAAACTGGAGTCATACATACGTGACTCTTGATTTCTTTAAAAAAAAATTCAGCCATTGAAATGGAAAACTTAGAATTATTAGCTTGTTATGGATGCAAAAAGCCTATATATGAATATTAGTCATTCTTTGGGTATAGCGGCAGTACACCATTTTTTGGGTGATAGTCCATTAGTTAATTATATTATTGAGTTGTTGCATTTTAACTTGACTCAATTACTTTGAGTTTAATGGAGATTTATTTCATCAACTTAAAGGGACGGCGATGGGAGCATCTTTTGCTCCCATGTATGCCAGTCTCTTTATGGGGTTATTTGAGGTTAGACATTTATATAAATTAAATTTTTTAAGATGTATGTTAAGTACTTCGGATTTATTGATGATTTTTTTTTTTTTTTTTTTTTTTTTTTGTGTGAAGATGGACATATGTTTGTGAATGATTTTATAGATGATTTACAGAAGAATGAATTTAGCATACATTTTGATGGTGTTACGACTGGGACTAAGGTAGTATTTTTGGACATGGAATTGGAAGGGATAACTGGATATGGCATTTTGACTAAAATCCATAGAAAATTTCCAGATATCAATCATGTTTTGGATGGCAAAAGTTGTCATCCTTTCCACCTGTTGAATTCTTTGCCCTATGGTGAATTCTTAAAAATAGCTAGGCTTTGTAATAAAGAAGATATACTGACTGAGGAATTGATTAAAACTTCTTGTTCTTTTTTTTTACAAATGGGCTATGATTTCTCTATTCTAGAAAGACCTTTGACTCGACGGTTTGGGGTAAATCAATATTCGAGTAATGGAGAGAAATGTGAGAATAGTGCTAGAATAGTTAGGAAAAATGCTAATAATGCCCATGAAATAGATTATAAGGTGTATTTTGTTACTACTTATATTTTAACTGATGAAATTTTTGAGATTGTTAAATATTATTGGAATTATTTGTTGAAAGACAAAATCTTAAAGGATATTTGTTCTGTCACTTAAAAGGGGCCGGAGTATAAAAGACAGTTAGATATTACTTTATAGCTCTTTCATAACTCCTGAGGTAGAAATGTGTGTGCAACCTGAATGTATGGGTACGTTTGCTTGTGGGAATTACTCTGTTTGTAAATGTATAGTTCCTTTTTAGTCAGATTATTTGTGCTAAATATGTACCAAGACAAGTCTTCACTTGTTGTAGTGAGGATGTTATTTATGCACCCAGGTGTTCCTGTGGTCTTTTTTATATTGGAGAAACTAAGCGTGCATTTAGCGTTAGACTGCAGGAACACCTGAGAGATATTAAATGTAAGAAAGTTGAAAGTCCTGTAGCAGCTCATTATATGTCTTGTCATGGGGAGGGGGGGGGTGGTTGACAGTTTTGATTTAAAAAAGAAATTGCATTATAAGGAAACTATTTATATTTTAAAATTTGGAATGCAATTGGAAGGCTTTGTTTTAAATTAAGTGCACTTTTATATCTTTTTATTAGTTGTTGATTTAATGTGTTGTTAATTAACTTTATTGTGGGTTTTATATAATGTGATTTTTTTATTTGTTGAATTTTATCTCTTGAAGGCTTGTTGCCGCTGCGCTAAGATTATTAAAACTTTTTTCCATCACTGACCATTGTTTTTTGGTTGTGATTTTTGCATATTTTTTTTCTTTTTTTGTAGTATATTTACCTTATAGAATCTGTCAGATGACTTTGGAGCAGGAGGCTGAGAATCAGGAGACTTAGAAGCAGCTACAAAGATGTCTACCAATAGAGACAACACAGGAGGTACAACAGAAGGATTACGAGTAGCCACCTGAAGCAGCTCACAATACCTTTGCTGGATATCAGACACTTGAGAAGAATTCCACTTAAAGTATTCCATCATTCTAGCTATAGCCCCTCCAAAAGACCAGTCCTCAAAAGGAGATTCAGGATTAACAGACTCTTCTTCATTAGAACCATAAAACAAAGGTGAAGGCATATGGGAAGAGTAAGATAAGGACCTATCATCAGTCTCCGAATCCTCATCTGAAGAATTGGGTTCCCTAACCCATTTGGAAGGAGGTGAAATCCAAGGGGGAGTAGGGAGAGAAACCCCCTGGGGAGGCTTCAGGGTCATTAAGGGATTAAACAGTCCCTGAATAAACTCCTGCCATTCCCTTTGAGGATCCTTAGGGCGTACAGAAGTATGCTTGCTCTTGGTAGGGACATCAGCCTTAAAACTCCAGGGATTCTGACCCTTGAAAAGATTCAATAAGAGTACCCAGAAACTCTTCCCTGACCAGAATTTGCAGACTCCCTTCTAGGGCCCTCCAAGATGATCAACAGTTATTCCCCCTAGATGTCTGGAGCAGACGCCTGCAAAGCCTCAGAAAATGCACGAAAGGAAGAATCATTGCTGGTTTCCAATGGGGTTGTGGCACATGAATCTGACGAAGACACTGCAAAACCTACAGATCTATCATTCGCTTCTATAGAAACGCCTGGGTAGAGGATGGACAGCCAAAGAATCAGGTCGAGAGTTCTTGGCTGCCTTCTTATTTAACGGTACCTTCGGGTTCAAAGATTCCACCATGCTACCCTGGGCTAACAGTTTAAGCCTCTGGTTCTTGAGATAGATGGAAAGTGTTGGTGTGAGGGTATATACAGGAATCTGTGCTGGCACTGAAGGACAAGAAATCCAACCTCCACAATCACCTTAGCCTATGTAGGAAACTCTGAGCTAAATGTCTGTCTGGGAAGCAAACACGTACATCTCTGGGAACCCCATCTGATTGTCAGCTGCCGAAATACTTGTACACAATTTCCATTTGTGATTTCCCACCAGTGCCCTGCTCAGAATACCTGACGTAGGACTGCACTGAAGCAGTATGTATACAGTCATGATTTCTAGGCCAGATAGGCTGCTAGTTCACTAATAAATACTGCCAGTCAGCACAGTGGGTAGGTTCTTGCACCTCCCTTCCCACAGAGTTTATGTATCATAACCATGATGTTGGCTGTTGACATGGAAGAAACCCAGGTTTCAGCCATCCTTTAAAGCTTTGAGGGCTAACAGTACTGCTGCCATCTCCTTATGGTTGAAGTGCAGTTTCTACTGTGCAAGGGACCAGACCCCCCTGTACAGAAAGTACCTTGTATGTACCCTCCAGGTGAAGTTGAGTCATCAGTAGTCAGGAAATGGGATTGTTTAGGAATGGAGAAAGGCTTTGTTTTGTACTTCCATGCTTGATCCACCCACCACAACAATTCTTTCTAAATACTGGGCAACACACACCATGAGTATTATCTGATTCCAGACCGCTTTCAATAACCACTGTATCTTCCTCCTATGCAACCTGGCTAAAGATACCAACAGTATAGTTGACATCATGTATTCCAGGACTTTTAAAAAGTTCCTAGCAGTCATATGGTCCATTCTGGGCTGCAGAAGGTTCTGTATAGACTGAGCCTTGTTTCTGTGGAGATATACCCTGCATTCTTTTGTGGTCAGATCCACTAGAACAAGCTCCTTGTCGTGTCTAAGGACAAACTGAAAATGAGGAGGTTCAGATAAAAATTCCAGATGGTCCAAGCAATCAGTAGCAATATTCATACTGTTCACCACTTGCTGCGGTCTTTTGGTCTGCAGTAGGCAGACATCAGATGCATATATATGTGGATTCCTTTCAATGCTTAGGAATACTAGCACAGGGGCTAGAGACTTCATAAGTACCCTGAGCACATCAGTCTCCCCAAATGGCAAGGAAGTTGAATAGCAGTGCTAGAGATGGACTGAAAATCTCAGGAAGTTTTCAGTGGTCTTTGTGGATTGTGATCTGCTGCAATTATCCATCCTTCAAGTCTAGTGCTAACAGATAGGCCCATAGCAGGAGAAAATAGTATAGTGACTACAGAGTGAACATCTTGATTTTGGACATCTTCAAAAGGATAGCTCAGCTTTCATAGAGTCAACACTGGCCTCCAGAGTGATTCTCTCTGAGGGACTACAGAAAGGCAGAAATAAAAACCTAACCCTTCTTCCCATTTGGCACATTTTCTCTTACTCCCTGGTCTAACAGGAGCTGTATTAGAGGCAAGGTAAGATGCAACAGCTCTTCTAATACTAGAATCATTCACATAAAAAAGGGCTGGATTCTAAAGCTATCCTGCAGATCTCTAAAATGATACTCAGAAAGTACAGTTTTGTACCTACCATAAATGTAGATGTTAGAGTGTATACACTGCTGCAGTCATTACACTTGGGTTATCCTGCCTTCAGGCGGTCCCTCAGTCGGCCTGAGTTCCAAAGTCTTGGTCCGGCACTGGTTGCTGTCGCTTCTTCCCTGACGTCAGTGCGACAGGAGTATACAAGATGCAGCCGATGCCATTTTCTTCAGTTTTTCTTGCCCCAGATGTCAGGCCCCCAAAAAGGTAGGCAATGCAAATTGCTAATAAAACATACAAATGAAAAGCAATCAAAAACTTTCAGTTACCAGCAAATACTCCTCATAGGTAGTAAAGGGTAGAAGACTTAGGTACGTACCAGCAAGAAAGAGGGGAAGGAGGGAGGGTAACCTGGACTGCAGCAGTGTATACACTCGAACATCTACATTTATGGTAGGTACTAAACTGTACTATGTTCACCGTGTTACATTGCTGCAGTCATTATACTTGGGTAGAATCCCAAAGCGAGGCAGGGTGGCTGGTTCTATAAGGCATTAGGGGTGGCTATAATGCCCTGCAGCACTGCAGTGGCAAAGCCAGTTCTGGATTTAGAGTAAAGAGGCAGGTGGTAATGCTTGGTGAAGGTATGCACAGAACTCCCAAGTTGCTGCTTCCAAAATGTCCTTGGTAGGTACTCCTCTGAGGTAGGCAGTTGAAGTGGCTGTTGCCCTGGTAGAATGAGACCTAATGCTGTTAGGTGCAGTTTTCCCATGGTGTGTATAAGCAGAAAGGTATACACAGTGTCCTATCCATTTTGAAATGGTCTGTTTTGAAATGGCTTTTCCCTGTGCTCCTGCAGCATATGCTACAAACAATTGCTCAGTTTTTCTGAAAGCTTTTGTTTTGCCCAAGTAGAAGCGTAACTGCCTGTGTAGGTCCAAAGAATGCAGAAGTCTCTCCCCTTTATTCTGTGGGTTTGGATAAAAAATTAGCAAGTGAATAGTTTGGCTTAGAGCCACACTTGATACCACCTTTGGCATAAAAGTGGGGTTTGTTCTTAAAGACACCCTGTCTTGGTGGAAAATGATGAAAGGTTCCACTGCCATTAGTGCCTGTAATTCTGAAACTCTTCGTGCTGAGGTTATTGCCAGGAGCAAAGCAGTTTTCCAAGAGGCATATTTTAAATCTGCTGAGTTCGCTGGCTCAAAAGGAGGTAAAGTAAATTTTTCCAACACGAAGTTGAGGTCCCAAGTTGGAGTTGGTGCTCTATGGGGTGGTCTTATGTTTTTAGCCCCTCTGAGGTACTGCTTTAGCAAAGGATTAGAAAAAATAGGTGGGTTTGTGTTGTAATGAGCAGAGATGGCAGAGGCGTGGATTTTGATGTATGAAAAGGAGAGGCCTTTGTCCAGCATCTGTTAAATATTATAGTATCTGAGGAATATTTGGGACAAGAGGGTCTAGGCTGTGAGCCTGGTTCCAGGCACAGAATCTCTTCCATTTATCCGAATAGGCTTTCCTGGTGCTAGGCCTTCTGGCCTCCAGAATGACATCCATAACAGCTTTGGAGAGAGGCATTGCTTGCTTGACTAAGGAATCTGCCATGCAGCCAGGTTTAAAGTCTTTAGCTGGCTGTGAAGTATCTGATTGTTGTGTTGAATCAGAAGTGGGATTTGAGGCAAAATCCAGGGTGGACCTTCTGCTAAGTTCTTTAAGACTGGGTACCAGTGCTTGCGTGGCCAGTCTGGGGCAATCAGGATCATCTTTGGCCTTTCTTGCCTGGCTTTTATGAGTACCTTTGGAAGGAGAGGTAGTGGTGGAAAAGCATATACTTGTAGGTTCTTCCAGCTGAATGAGAGGGCATCCACTTTCCATGCTTGTGGGTGGTAAGTCCTTGTGCAGAATTTCTGTAGATGGCAGTTCATTGGTGATGCAAACAGATCTATGTCCGGGCTCCACCATTTGTGTGTTACCATTCTGAATATTTGTGGATGTAATTTGTGCGGATCCATGATGTTTCTGCTTAAGTCGTCTGCCAGTGTGTTTTTCTCTCCTGGCAGGAATTGTGCTTGCAGATGAACTTGATAGGTTAGAGCTGTGTTCCACAAGGTCATGGCTTGTCTGCAGAGGGGATAAGAATGAGTGCCCCCTTGCATGTTTATGCACCACATAACTGTGGTGTTGTCTGTCTTTAGTAATAGTTGTCCTGGATGCAGAAGGTCCTTGAAGGCTGTAAGGGCATTTTGTACAGCTAGCATCTCTTTTTGATTGATGTGAAGATGCCTTTGCTCTGCGGACCACTTGCCCTGAATACATTTTCCTGCCATGTGTGCTCCCCAGGCGTAATCCGAAGCATCTGTTGTCAGTGTTTGCCTGGCTGTGGGTTGAGTGAAAGGCTGTCCCTTGTTGAGGCGACATACTTAAGCCCACCATCGAAACTCCTGTTGAAGGCAAGGAATTAGTGGTATTACTGTTTCCAAACTTTGACAGTGTTGAGACCAGACACTCTTTAGGTACCATTGTAATTTCCTCATATGCAGTCTGGCATATGGAAATAGTAGTATGCAAGATGCCATGAAACCCAAGGCCTGCAGAATTTTTCTTGCAGGGAGTTGGGTCTTTGTTGCCATCAATTGAAAATATTGAGTCAGTTGTCCTTGCTGGTCTGGCGTGAGATAAGCCATCTGGGCCGTTGTATTTAAGCTGGCATCCAGGAATATTATCTCTTGTGAGGGCACTAGTTTTGACTTCTTTTCGTTTACTGTGTACCCTAGGCAACTTAACGTTTTTTACAAACGCCAGATGCTTTAGAAGAATGTCCTTGCTCTCTGCTTCAATCAGGCAGTCATCCAGGTACGGATACATTTGAATTCCTTTCTGTCTGCAAAATGCAATTACTGGTGCCAAGCACTTTGTGAAGACCATGGGCGCAGTAGATAAGCCAAAGGGCAGTGCAGAGAATTTGTAGTGCATTGAACCAGCAATGAATCTGAGGTATCTTTTGCAGTTTTGTCTGATAGGGACATGCAGGTATGCCTCCTTGAGGTCCAAAGTTACAAGACAAGCTTCCTTGCCCAGCATGGGAAGAAGCTGCTGTAGTGTCAACATTTTGAATTTTGGAACATCCAGGTAAGTGTTTAGAGAAGAAAGATCCAGAATAGGCCTCCAGGCTTTGTCCTTTCTGGGAACCATAAAGAGTCTTGAGTAAAATCCTTGTCCTTGCTCCTGTATTGGTACCTTTTGAATAGCTCTTATGGCCATGAGTGCTGTAATTTGTCTTTGAGCCTTTGCCCATTGATTTGGTGGCAGGTTTGGCATTCCTTTTAAACTTGGCAGAGTGTGAAAGTGGAACCTGTAACCTTGAGATATAATGTTGAGAACCCATTTGTCTTTGGTGATCATATGCCAGTTGTGACAAAAAAGTGCCAGTTTTCCTCCCAAGGGGGCTGCCAAGAGAGAACTGTTTGGCAGCTGTAGTGGGAAGTCATTGGTGCTGTTTTTTATAAGGTTGAGGTCTGTCTTCCCCTTCTTTCTGTGTTGATGCACCCCATTGTCGGGGCCTGTAAGGACCTTGTGGTTGATCTCTACCTCTTAGATGTCTGTATCTGCCCCTTTGAGGTTTCTCTGTAACTGGAAAGGACCAATTCTTTGTTGGCCAATTTCTACTAAATTGAGGAGGCTGAACCTGTAAGAAATCCTTCACCGTTTGCATAGATTTTGCCTTATCCTCCATTTTCTTTAATACCTCTTCTGCTTTAACTCCAAATAAAACATCCTGCTGTAAAGGTGCATCCAATAATTTCGCTTTAACATGATCTGGTAATGTCTGTTCTTTTAACCAAGAATGTCTTCTAATGACAGATCCTGTAACTGCTGCTCTACACGAGGCCTCTAATGAATCAAAACCACATTGCAAAGTATTTTTTCCAACTTGTTCAGCTGCATGCAATAAATCCTGCATTTCTTTATAATTGGAAGGATCCGAGTTTGGAAGCATTTTTTGTTTCAACTGAGACATCAAATATTGCTGATATTTTAGCATGTGAAACTGGCATTGCTAAAGTTGCAGATGTATACACTTTCTTCCCCCATCTGTCTAATGCTCTGGAAACTCTGTCAGAGGGGACTGGATTCTTTGCTGAAGAGGCCTTTACCCCCTTGGGGCCCTGAGAAATAGTTTCAGGGTCAGCAGCAGGGCTCTTATAAAGAAATTTGTGAGAGTCAGGGACTCTGTAGTATCTGTCTGGCTTAACTGGAGCAGGAGGTAAAGAGCCAGGATTTAAACTGGATTTATTATACACATCATCCACAATATCGAACACTGGCGGAATAGCAAGGGGTCTGTGTTGAGGTAATAAAAGGAAATCTCTGAGCCTTTTCTTGGATTCTGAATAATCCTGGCCCTCCCAATGGAAGTGCTCTCTCATGGTGTGCAAGGTTTCCCCAAAGGAGTAGTTCTCTGGTGACGAGGATGAAGGAATTGATTCCTCAGCATCAGAATCCTCATAAGAGGGTAAGGAGTATCCTAGGTCTGAGGATGAATCTGAAGAGATGGATAACATGGTCGATGAGTCATAGTTTGCATCCTGTCTAGGCCTTTTATCAGGAGGGGGATGGGACCCCCTGATCAGAGTGATTAGGTCTTCGGCCATTTTAAGCATTTGTTTCTTAGGCATGGAGGCCTGTCCTGGTGAATGCTGAATTTGTTTCTTAGTTTCTAAAGGAGTTTTAGACTTAGCAGAAGCTTTAATAGTTAATTGAGTAGGTCTGAAAACACCCTCTGAAGCTACAGGTTGTTCAGCTACTTCGGATCCCTCTGAAGGGTTGGTCTCGGTAGGCTGTAAAAGTGGTGCATCTGAAGGCCCAGCCATCTCCACGTGGGAGTCAAGAGGTGGCCTGGGTTCTAAAGAAGCGGTCGTCGGGGGCTGAGAAGGCGCCTTGCTGAAAACCGGAGAACCGGCGACAGGCCTAGAAGAGGCTTTGTCGTCAGTTTTGGGCCTCGGATGCCTGTCCTTGTCTTTGCGCTTTTTGTGTATTCCGGTTGTCTGTAGTTCTGACGGCATGGTGTAATTGAATTTTCTGCCAAAATAATGTCGGGCAAAATCAAACCGACGTTTAATAGTGCGCTTGTTAATCCTAGCACAAAACCGACAACTTGTGACGTCGTGGTCTGGGCCTAGGCATGGGATACAATAAGAATGGAAATCCTTATGAGGTATTTGCTTCCCACAAGAAATACAGTTATTAACTTTTACTGACATCGGCCTGAGGCAAGAAAAAGTTTCCCCAATAGGGTACTTAGCTTTGTAGAAGACTTCGGTTCTGGATTCGGAATGAAAATCTCAGGAGTTGGCCGACTGGCACTTGCGAACTGCTTTTGCTTCGGGCACCGCGCAGCAAGAAAGAGTGAAGAAAATGGCGTCAGCTGCATCTTATATACATATACCCCTGTCGCACTGACGTCAGGGAAGAAGCGACAGCAACCGATGCGGGACCAAGACTTTGGAACTCAGGCCGACTGAGGGACCGCCTGACGGCAGGATAACCCAAGTGTAATGACTGCAGCAGTGTAACACGATGAACATCTCAGCTGTCCATGCTCATCTTTGTCTAAGTCTCCCAAATGTGGCTTAGTCTGCAGTGTGCGTGTGTGTGTGTGTGTGTGTGTGTGTGGGGGGGGGGGATACAGCATAGTGGAATAAATTCTTGGAATGAGGGGTGGTTCCATTTCATGTCAACTTCCATGTTTTGTCCTTTCTTTTCCATGCCAAGCTGGCTTCTCCCCTGACTTCTTAGCCATGGTCTACTTGCCTTTAAGTTGGTGCCTGCGAAGGTGGTCAGTCTTAAGAGTGATAGATTCTGTAGTAATGGGTAAAGCGTGAAGGTGAGAAAACTGTTATTGATTGCATGACTTTGCCTTCTTGCTTACATTTGTTTAAAGATATCTTGGTATCATCTACCAAAGAATTTCTGCATAAAGGGCAATCAAGAGCAAGTGTCTTCAGACAATGGCTAAAACTTAAAAGCAAGCCATGACCCCTGATAACAGAACCTGTGGCACCCACTCTTGAGACTGTGTCTACATCACTTTAACTCTACTTCATGTGTTTCCAACCCCTTAAGAGAGCAAAATAAGTTTCTGGATATGGAACTTAAGTGACTCATGGAGTATTTCTGTACACAGGTCAGCAGCCAGTATCAAGATACCTCATTAACACTTTATGACACGTGTTTGGCAACTTATTTAGTTGATGTTCGACCAAAATCCTTTAATTATACCTTCGTTGTCCACATAAAAAAACGTACAGCTCACAAATGAACACACCAATGCAGTCAAGCGCTTTCGCCCGGGCTCTCCCAGGCTTTTTGGAATTGGTCTTGAAAAGAGCTGTACGTTTTTTTATGTGGACAACGAAGGTATAATTAAAGGATTTTGGTCGAACATCATTGTATCCAGGTTCTGGTGTTTACTTTGGCCGTGAGCTGTTGTTTCTTGGTTGCACTCGCTCTTCTGTTTGGGATTATTGTAACTTATTTAGTTGAACACCAGAACAGCTGACGTACATATTCGTTTTAACAAAACCTAAGCCCTTCTCTTCTCTCTTGTTTTGTAAGGTTTTGTAACCCAGGATCAACTTAACCACTCAGAGTTAAGCATTTATGCTTTTTAACAGATGCTGAGGCATATATATTTTATATTTTAAATTGTATTATAAATGTATTAGCAATCAAAACATGTTGTAATGGATGTATGAGGTTATGTTGTATACTATCACTTTAAAAGTTTTGGCGCAATTTTCAAATTCAGAATAACTGTTACTATAAATACTGGTTACAAAATGGAAACATTGTTCTGAAGAAGACTGAATACTATCAGTTGAAAGCGCTTAACCATTTGTATTGGAATAAAATCTACGTTGTATTGTTCTACACTCGTATGAGCTGTGTTCTTCCACCTTTGGTTCATATAACATTAAGTTATATTGTGTGCTTCTTCGTTGGGAATAGTCGTTTACGTGATATGGCTGACTGTGTGGAGGATTGTCCAGCTTCATTGTCGGGTGAAGAAATCTGTTACTATAAATACTGGTTACAAAATGGAAACATTGTTCTGAAGAAGACTGAATACTATCAGTTGAAAGCGCTTAACCATTTGTATTGGAATAAAATCTACGTTGTATTGTTCTACACTCGTACGAGCTGTGTTCTTCCACCTTTGGTTCATATAACATTAAGTTATATTGTGTGCTTCTTCGTTGGGAATAGTCGTTTACGTGATATGGCTGACTGTGTGGAGGATTGTCCAGCTTCATTGTCGGGTGAAGAAATCATCAAATTGAGAGCAGATGTAACATCTTTACAAACGGAGATACAGAAACTTTTTTTGTTAGTTTCCGAACTTGTTACGGATAGCAAGAGACCTGGTAGTCTCTCAAAAAGCAACCATAGCTATATCGGGTTGCAATCCCAGAATAAGTCACAAAAATGTAAAAGTTTTAAACAAGACTGTGCTGGCGATATGGCACGCAAGGAAACAAAGTATATGAGTAGTTATAGAACTGATGCTGCTTCGGATGTAGTGCGTGTATGTACACCGGATGTAGAACTTCCCTTGCTTTTACGGGAAAACACCGAATACAATCAGCATCAAAACACCAGCATAGATATGCCGAATCTATGCGAGGATGATTTTCATAGCAGTTTACATTCACCTGTTGACCAGAGAGACTTGACAGTAGATAAAAGACTCCACTTACTTTCGCCTTGTGATGATTTTACTTTCGATTTTAGCTTTCAGCATAACAGAAAGAAGAGGGATGACAATGTTATATTAGGGGCCAGACCTAAAGAACAATGGAATGTTAAACAATATGGAAACAACAAAAGGAAGGATGGTCATGATAAGAAAGGTACTGTCCCATGTATTTCTAGTCCATCCCATGGTAAAAAACGTATGTTTCATCACAAAGATAAAAATGAAACACATATGGACAAAAGTTTTTGTGACAATTCTTGTACTGGTATTTTTAATCAATTTTTGGGGGATGAATATGTGTTTGATCACGTTTCTAACCATGAACAAAATATGAATTTGAATATGGCATATTTTAAACAGGACTCTGAGAGATATGATTTATACTTTTGGTAAAAAGTTGTTACAGTATAAAAATACAAAAATTGATATTGCTTATTTATCGAAATGTCTTACTGCTAAAATAATACCTAAGGTTATTAGATTTTTTAAGCTACCCTTAGGAATTAATTATAACAATGAAATGAAAAAAGAATTTAATGAATTATTTGATAATTTTGGATTATTATATATTAGAACATTAATTAAATATAATGATGAAAAAATTATTATTTTAGCTACTGAAGTGGAAAGTATGAATAATATAATTATCAAACATCGTGAATTTCACCTATGGAAAGATCTGTATCACAAACAATTTGATATTACACAGGATAAGTCCAAAACTATTTTTGAAAGGAAAAACAGGAAGCTAAAGAGAGACATTGAATCTTATGAAATCAATAGAGCTTATATTTGGCCAACAGATATTAAGGAAAACATATTGGTAGAGAAGAAGCAGTACATAGAGAGAAATAGATACACTAATAGAGAGGAAAATTTTCGTGGAGGCAGATTTCATCCAGCTCCAAAATACAACAACTATCACAATCTAAGAGATTAATTGATATAGATGTATCTAGCTCGGCATCTTCCCATGGCTCTACAGTTATTTTCACCATTAGTCCCAAGTTTATTCCAGGTACAGTTCCGTTGTTGAGTGTAGTTCCAACAAGTAATATTGAATTTTCTTTTTATAATTCAAATTGCTTAGATATTACTGATGTTACATCAGCAAATAATAGTTTATTCAACACTCAAGTTTCACAACACGTTTGAACAACCAATTATTCACAATTTAGAAGAAATACAACCCATAGTAACTACTCATAATGGATTTAATGTTTATAATTATACTGACATTATCATGGAAAAGGAATTTTATCAACCTATGAGTAAAGGCATGAAATTCATACCTACAGTAGGAATTAATTTAGTAGATACTATCAAAGAGATTAAATTATACAGTAGGAGACTCAACTTGGCAGTTCAGTTTGACACTACACAACAGAATGAATGTAGTCATTCTAACAAACTTAAAAAGAAAAGTACATATGTACCGAATAACCATCCACACATTACTAATTTTGAACGGATGGTTAAAGATATATATTGGCATTGTGCGAAACCAAGGAATGAGTATAAGTACCAAGATAATTTGACTACAAAAGAAAGGAAATGTTTATACAATATCATACATAATAAAGATATCCGCATAATGAAACCTGACAAAGGCAGCGGAATTGTGGTTAGCTATACCATTGATTACAATGCTAAAATACATGCTTTGTTATATGAGTCAGGAAACTTTGAAGTAGTATCTTTCAATGAAATCAATGTTGGCTACAAAAGAATAGACCTTACATTAGAAGATTTTTTGATTGACAATAGAATTAGTAAGGGAATTTATGAGTTTCTCAAAACTGACTACCCTATCTTAGCTAAAATAGTGGGGATACCCAAAATCCACAAATCTATCAAGAATCCACCGTATAGACCTATTATTTCAGGATCCAAATCGAAGACATATAATATTGGAGTCTTGATAGATACATGGACTAAACATATTTACAAAGCTGTACCCCATATTATGAAAGACTCCTGGAGTTTTTTGAACAACCTTACAGAAGATAAATGGAATCCTGAATATTTATTCATTACCATTGATGTAACTGATTTATACACATATATACCTAAGACAATAGGATTAGATTTCTTCACCAATAGTCTTAGGAAATATTCTGGATATAGTTGGGACAAAGTATGCGTAATAACAGAATTGATGTCATTGGTGCTTGAATATAATTATATTACTTTTCAAGGAGAGTTTTTCAGACAAAAAACAGGTGTAGCTATGGGCGCTTCATGCGCACCAATTTTTGCAAATATGGTAATGTTGGAATGGGAGACAGAGTATCTTTTTAATAGCCAATATTACAAATATATCGTTTTTTATGCCAGATACCTGGATGATTTATTCATAATATGGAAGGGACCGGAAGAAATGATAGAGGAATTTATTGTTTTCCTCAATAACACAACACAATTTTTAAAATTCACGTTTAGTTACAAACAAAAAAAAAAAAAAAAAAAAAAAAAAAAAAAAAAAAAAATAGCCTATCTTGATACATATATAACTAATACAGATACAGGTTTTGCATCTAAAATTTATAGAAAACACACTTTTTCTAATGATTACATTGAATATAATAGTAACCATCCACCGTTTATGTTTAAAAATGTTGTCAAAGGGCAATGTATTAGGACAGCTAGGATGTCCTCTACTAAAGAAGCTTTGACAGAGGACATAGGGCTGTTATATACCATGTTTAAGAAAAGAGGGTATCCTGATGAGTTACTTGATATTACAAAATATGTGTTATCACAATGGGGACTACGGTATAAACCATTGTTAGGTATACAACAACAAACAGAAGACAGTAGCTCGGATAGTATAACATCATTTAATAGGGTATGTGTTCTTACGTATTCCCCATTTGTTCATTATATTAAAGACATATTGTACAGACATTGGGATATCTTTTTGTCTAATAATTTGGAATCTTTTTTGGGCCCTAAACCAGTAATAGTATATAAAATGGCGCCAAATTTAAAAAGAAGGTTAGAACATGCTGAGAGTAAACATAATGGGAATATAAAATTCAATAAAGCAACCAGAAAATGTGGGTTTTGCAAACAATGTTCTCATATTAACACACAGGATAAAGTTATATTAAGTGATATCAATCAAACAGAAATTAGTTGTATAGGTGGAAACTGCATTAGTAAACAAATTGTATATATTGCTACATGTATTGAATGTACTGCATTTTATATAGGTAAAACGGAGAGGATGTTCAAGAAAAGGATATACGAACATCTTTATAAAATACGTAAGCAGGATACATCCAATGCATTGTTTAGACATATAGCAGAAAAAGGTGATAAACATAAATTTGTATTTAGTATTATTGATCAGATGGACCAGGATAACCTTCAAGGTAACTGGAAAGTGAAATTGGCTTTGAAGGAAAGCATTTGGCAGATTAGAACGGACGCCACTAGACACCCTGGCCTAAATGACCATATTAGCATTAAACCGTTTTTAGAGCTAGGGTAGTTTTTCTACTTCTAGTATCATCAATGAAGGTTTTATATTCTGTATTTATATATTATTTATATATGAATTTATGTGACAAATATATTTAGTCGTTCAGCAATATTTAGGCAAAGTTTATTATAGGTTTATTTAAACTTACACGATTTTATGCATCAGTATTTAGAGTTTAATATAGGCTATCAATTGAGTATTTCATATTTATATATTTTATATATGTAGTCTACATAAAAGATTAGGTAGTAAATAGATAACACAATAATTTATATTATATTTTATATCTTATGCATTTTAACAGATGCTGAGGCATATATATTTTATATTTTAAATTGTATTATAAATGTATTAGCAATCAAAACATGTTGTAATGGATGTATGAGGTTATGTTGTATACTATCACTTTAAAAGTTTTGGCGCAATTTTCAAATTCAGAATAACTGTTACTATAAATACTGGTTACAAAATGGAAACATTGTTCTGAAGAAGACTGAATACTATCAGTTGAAAGCGCTTAACCATTTGTATTGGAATAAAATCTATGTTGTATTGTTCTACACTCGTACGAGCTGTGTTCTTCCACCTTTGGTTCATATAACATTAAGTTACAATGGAAGGTGTAGACAAAGACAGCCCCTGATTGCCTCAAGAGTGGGACAGTTGAGCACGTCTATAGGAATCAATAGGGGCAAAATCCCTGAAATGATCCCCTAGTACCCTTCTGGATAAGACTGCTTCAACCTCTGGGGTAGTGGCCTGACTGGAAGTCCCATCTCAAACTTCTGCCCTTCTGTTTTCTGTTCCAGGGCTGTTGGGATACAACAAAAACAAAGTTATATACTTACCATAATGATGGTTCCATGTTGTCTGCCTTTGGCTGGGGTTCAACCTGTGAATTATTGGATCCAGCTTGGATCATACACTGGCCAATTCCTTCAGAATTAGAGCTTGCCAGACTCTTCCTCCCTTATCCACAATCCCCTGCTCCTAGCCCTACTCCTCAAATTAAGTTAGGCCTATGAAAACCATCTCCAACTTCCAATAAACTTCCGTAACCAAGGAGACCACAAGTCCACAGATTAGGAACAGACAGCCTCCACTGTTTGGTCATCTCAGACAGGAAAGTTCACCAGGCAGGGGGAAGGCTGAACCAGATGGAGGTAGAAAGCACAGATCTATCATTATGGCAAGTACATAACTTTCATATCCAAGGGTCTATATTAGATCACTGAACGCTTAAAAAAGTGAACGGTGATTCAGCGACCCTATGCAAGCGAAAGCTTACAACGTCAAAGTGTCAAAACAGCTATTTTTTTCCAAGGGAAGAAAAAAAAATCGCTGTTCCAACAAAAATAAATAAATAAATAAATAAAAATTTCAAACATTACATTAAGTGGGGGGCTCCACCCCCACCCCCCCGATGTGGGGGGCTGCACCCCCCACACACCCCTACTTAAATATACCAGCTCCGAGACTGCACTATGATGCCGAAAACGGCAAAGTACCGAAGCGGCCAAGCAAATTCTTTCCCAGGGAAAGAATTCGCTTAACAGCCGCTTCGATGTTTTGCGTTTTCAGCCTTTTATGTTCGACCAAGACGTATTCGAAAGAATGCGTCTTCGGTCTTCTAATATAGATCCCATATCCAATGTCTGCTTCGTCTGGCTGAAATCTGTCCCCAGCAACAACAAAAAAATCCTCAGGAGGATCTAGGATATTCCGCAACACAGTGGAGCCAAAGGAAGCCCTGTATCTAGAATGATTATTCAGTTTAAAATGCAACATAAAAGTGTACTGACCCATCCAAGTCATGGCTGCAAACTTCATCCATTGATACTCTAGAAAGGAAAGCTGTAGAAGCAAAAGCCCTGGTAGAATGACCTCCTAGATTTGTGAGGAAAGGTCTTGCCTCTCAAAGAATACGCAAACAAAATACAGTCTCAAAGCCACTTGCATACAATCACTTTAGACACAGATGGGCCTAGCCTGGATTTTGAAAAGGAAACAACTGGCTGGATTTTCTACAGGCTTTGGTATGGTCCAAATAAAATATCAATTGCCTATGCACATCCAAACAATGTAAAAGATATTCACCTTTGCTGGAGAAATTGGGGAAAAAACACAGGGAGATGAACAGAGCTGTTAAATTCTCAGAAGCTACTTTAGGCAGAAAGAAGTGTTCATACAGAGAGATACCCTGTCTTTGTGGAACACTAAATGAGGAGGAGAAGAATCAAGAGTTTATAACTCCTAAACCCATCTCACTGAAGTAACAGCCACCAAAAACAAGGTCTTCCAAAACAAGAGCTTCAGGTCATTAGTAGCCAAATGTTCAAATGGTGGGTCTGCAAGGACCTGCAAAACTAATAGAAAATCCCAGGGAGGAGGTGGATCCTGAACTGGGAGACGAAGCACAAAGGTACCTTTGAGGAATGCCTTGGAAATCTTGTGAGAAGCCACAGGAACATTATAAATACCAATATGAAGATTAGAGATAGCAGCCAACTGTACCTTAACAAGAAAAATTAGAACCTGACTGCAACAACTCAGCAAGAAAATCCAAAATGGAGGTAAAGGAGTAGGAAAAGGGTTGAGTCCATGATACTCCACCCAAAGTACAAAACATCTCCATTTACTAGAATACACTTTTTTAGTAGACTGTTTTGAGATGAAAATAAGATGCGTACTACAGCCAGTGAAAGGAACTGGAGAAACCATGTGGTTAGCTTGAGGGACTGAAGACCAGGGAGAATCCAGACCCACTGGATGAGAAATGAGATCCAGAATGTGATCCAGTACCCAAGAGGGGTACTTCAGAACAGGCCAAAGGAAGGGAAACCAACCACACCTGACAAGGCCAAATAGGTGCTATGAGGATCACAGCTGCTCTACAATGGGCTTCCCTTCTGAACACATTTTACAATCAAAGAAGTGCTTGGGAGGCCAAGCAAGCAGAGTGACCCTGGGTGACTGCGTCAGAGGGAGAACTAAGGTCCAATAGCTGCTGTACTTTGTGTTGGGGGGAGGCAAATAGGGCGCAACAGATTGTCCCAGCACCAAAAATCTGAGCCACAACTTTCGGATTCGGAGACCACTTGTGGAGAAGCAGAATGCTCTCGCTGAGACTGGCAGCCAAGGTGTTTGATCTCCCTGGGATATGCGTTGCCACCAGGCACCACTGAGAAGAAACTGCCCATAGTCAAACCCTCATGGCCTCTTAAGAAAGCGGATACAGTGCGTTACCCCGCTTGTTGAGATACAAGACAACAGTCGTATTTGTCTGTCTGTATAGCAACCACACCTCTAGGAAGAGCACCCTCAAAAGCCTGCAATGCAAGGAAGACTGCTCTCATCTCCAAAACACTGATGTGAATGTTGGTCTTCGCAGAAGTCCAAGACCCTTGAACTGTCCTCTCTTCAAAATGTCCCAACCATATCCCAGAAGCGCTTGTCATTTGTGACAAAGGTCAAGGGAACTGGATGAACATCAATGTCCTGTTGGTTACTAAAAAAAAAAAGAGTGCAACCACCAACGAATTTGGCTGTAGCACACCTTTGTCAACTGTACTGGAAAATACATTGGATGGGTTAGGAAAGGCAAGGCCACTGTACAGCCGGAGTAGACTGCAGAGCTCTCATATGATATTTGGCTAAAGGGACCAACATTATGGATGCTGCATATAACCTAAGAGCTTCATAACTGCATGAGCTAGATGTTTCAAAGCTGAGAGCATTTTGATTGACTGTATTCAAACAGCCACCTATGGACTCTAATACCTGAGCAAGCTGCAGGCTCAATTTTGGGTAATTGACCATTACTCCTAAGTGGTCGCATAGTTAGAATATGGTATCTCTGGACATGATCAATGATGCTCTTGTGGGGACGGTAAGGACCAATAGTCCAGGTAAGGAAAGACCTGGAATCCCTGCAGCCACAGCCAGGCTGCAACCACTACCATGTACTTGGTGGTCATTGAGGAGCTATGATGAGACCAAATGGCCGGATCATGAAAGGCAATGACTGGCCTCCAGCCGGAAGTTCAGAAACTTCCTGGATTGCCTATCTTTATATGATGGCAGATGTCCTTGAGATCTATCAAGTATATTCAATCTTCCTTCCTCAGCAAAGGTAAGATGGACTGCACTGTGACCATCTGGAATTTGATACGTTTCACAAATGGATTCAGTTTGCTCTCATCCAAAATTGGCCTGAGGTCCTTGTTTTTCTTTGGTACCAAAAGAATCTCAAATAGACCCTGAATCCTTCTCATCTGGTGGGACTTCTAGGATGACTCAGTTTGCAAGCAACTTGTGAATCTTTACTGCTACCCGCAGTCTCTGATGGGGTGGAATGTCTGGGAGATGCTTGAGACAAAACTTTGGGACCTCTAAAAAGGGAATAGAGTACACTCTCGAAATTAATCTCAACACTCATGCGTCCAAGGTGATGGCCTCACGAGTTTCTGGGTGAAGAGCCAAGCGACCACTGACTGCCTCCAAAGTAGGACAGTCAGGCAACCCTTTACTCTGAGAGCTTCTCGACACAGTGGGTAGGATTTGGTTCATTCCTGTTTGCTGCTATACCAGATGACCGGCAAGTTGTCAGACTGTATTGCAACTGTCCTCGAAAGGCGAGCATTCTGAAATGCCTGCAACATTAACAGCACTGCTCTCATCTTTAGGACGTTTATATGCAAACTGGCTTCCTTGCTGGACCAGGTGCCTTGGACTGTCTTCCCCCAAGCGTCTGTGGTCACTATGGCCTTGGGATGAAGGGAAATGAACAGATGATCTTGTAGAACCTGGTCTGAATGAATTAGAAGTTATGTACTCACCATAACGTTCCATCTGAGTAGGTGTATTCATTTGTCTGCAACCTGTGGGTTATGGATCCGATATCGGATCCGAACCGGCATGGTTTTCCAGCTATGGATCCAAGCTCTCAGCTCCTCCCCTCACCCATAATGCCCTGCTCTACCCTCATGACCTCAGATCGAGTTTGCCAAAGCAACAATACCCTAAAAAGGGTAACAAGGAATATGCAGGAAACTGAAAGGCCAGGGGGATAGGAGGGCGGGATGGTTGCAGACAAATGAATACACCTACTCAGATGGAACGTTATGGTGAGTACATAACTTCTAAATCTGAAGTAGGATATTCATTTGTCTGCAACCTGTGGGACAGAGTCCCCAGCTACCTGAATCTTGGGCGGCCATCATGGAAGGATATTCCGAGCACCGGAGCCAAAGGATGCTCTACCCCTAGATGCAAGATCCAACTTATAGTGAGAAATAAATGTATGAGATGAAGCCCACGTGGCTGCTGCACAAATATCATCTAGAGGAATCCTAGCCTTGAAGGCTGCCGAGGTAGATACTGACCGGGTTGAATGGGCATGAACACCCCGGTGCGGGCCTTCCTGACGCTTGATAAGCCAATAAAATGCACTGTGAAATCCAGCGGGACAGAGAAACTTTAGAAATTGGCTTGCCCAAATTGAATTTTGCAAAGGAAATAAACAGCTGGTCGGATTGCCTATGACCAGCTGTCCTGTTGAGATAAAATCTAAGTTGCCTGTGAACATCTAGTGAGTGTAGCTTATATTCACCTTTGTTTTCATACTTAGGGAAGAAAACAGGGAGGTTAATGGATTGATTGATGTTTGCTTCAGAAGCGATTTTAGGAAGGAAGGACGGGTTGGTCCTGAGGGAGACACGGTCCGGATGAAATACCAAGTAAGGAGGTTTAGCTGATAAAGCTTGAAGTTCAGAAACTCTCTTGGCTGATGTAATGGCTACCAAAAGGCTGTCTTGTAGGACAAGAATTTGAGATCCACCGTAGCAGCGGGCTCGAAGGGGAGCGGTCAAGGCCTGTAGGACCAAAGAAAGGTCCCAAGGAGGAACTGCTTGTTTTATAGGGGCCTGAGAAGGAAAGTACCCTTAAGAAATGTTTTGCACAATTTGGCTGACATAAGAGGATTAGACTCTTGACCAATGTGATAGTGAGAAATTGCCGCCAGTTGAACTTTGACTGTGGAACTGCTGGCACCATCATTAAAGAGAGGTTAGAAAATCAAGCACTACAGGGAGAGGAACCGTGAAGGGATTTAGGCCTTGCCGCTCCGCCCACACAGAGAACGTTTCCATTTGCTTGATAAACCTTTCTAGTGGATGGTTTATGAGCCGCCACCAAAATAGCCTTTACCGGTGAAGAAATACCGAGTCCTTATCAAGAGTGGAACTGGAGCAGCCAAGCGGTCAGCTTCAGGTTGTCCAGGTTCGAGGAGGAATGCAGGATGGATGGGATATCAGATCCGAATGGGATCTAGAATCCAAGGAGGATTCATCGAGTGAGACCTTAGGAAGCGGAACCAGATCTGTCGAGGCCAGAATGGAGCAATGAGAATCATTCTGCAACCCACCCGAGAGGCTTTCTGAAGAACTTGCAGCATCAGAGGCAAGGGTGGATAGGCATACAGAAGACCGGGTGGCCAAGCATGCACCAGAGCGTCTCTTGGGGTACCTCCGGGAGGAGGTATTAGAGCGAAAAACTGTCGCACTTGGTGTTTGAGGGAGAAGCAAAAGATCGCATGAAGGGTTCCCCACCGTGCGAATATGCGTTCGCTACTTGACAATTGAGAGACCACTCGTAAGGGGTCAGAATGGTGCGACTGAGCTTGTCCGCTAGGATGTTGGACCGACTCGGAATGTGCGTTGCTATGAGAAAGCGATTGGTGGAGATTGCCCATTCCCAAACTCTCATGGCCTCTCGACAAAGAGGGTAAGACCTTGTTCCCCCTTGCTTGTTGATGTACCAGACAACAGACATATTGTCCGATTGAATCGCAATTGTTCCCAAGGGAAGAAAGTCCTGAAGTGCTAGCAACGCTAAGAGCACTGCTCTCATCTCTAGAACATTGATATGCAGTAAGGTCTCTGAATCGCTCCACGTGCCTTGGACTGTCCGGCCCAAAGTGCCCCCACCCGAGGCGGGAGGCGTCCGTGGTCACCGTGGCGAGAGGGGAGAAGCACAAAATGGGCGACCCTCGTGGAGATCCGGGAGTGGAGCCACCACAAGAGGGACCGCTTGCAAGCCTTGCTGATCGCTATGGGATGATGCATGGGAGAGCAAGGTATGACCACTGTACTAAGGCGTCCACTGTAGAATGCGCATATTGAGCCTGGCAAGAGGAAGAAGTGCTATAGCGAAGCCATGGACCCTAGAGCCCTCAGGACCAACTCCGCTGGAACAGAACTTGAATGGAGAATGGCCCGCACCTGGAGCTGCAGATTTAGAACTCTGTCCGCAGTGAGGAAGGCTCGTAAACTCCTTGTGTCTAGTCTGGCCCCTATGAAATCTAAGAGCTGTGTGGGCCAGGTTGGACTTTTTTGTATTTATTGTGATGCCCAGAAATGGAGCAAGATGGAGAAAGGAGTCTCACGCCAAGAGAAGTAGATGCCTTGTTGGGGCGGTAAGGAGCCAGTCGTCCAGGTAGGGAAAGACCTGCACCCCTTGAAGCCTCAGGTGGGCCGCTACCACTGCTAGTACTTTGGTAAACACCCTGGGGGCTGTGGTGAGACCAAAGGGAAGGACCCGGAACTGGTAGTGACTGGCTCCCAGCCGGAAGCGGAGAAACCTCCTGGAGCGCCTGTCCATCAGGATGTGGTAGTACGCGTCCTTGAGATCTATCGAGCACATCCAGTGATTTTCTCCCAGAAGGGGGAGAATAGATTGCAGAGTGACCATTCGAATTTTTCTTTGGGGACTGCCAGATTCAAGAGAGAGAGGTCTAGGATTGGTCTTAGTTCCCCGTCTTTTGGCACTAAAAAGAATCTGGAGTAGAACCCTGATCCGATCTGGTCTGGGGGAACGGGCTGGATGGCTCTTTTCTTTAGCAGATGGCCAATTTCTGCCAAAGCGGCCTCCCGTTGACCGGGTGGAACGTCTGGGAGGGACTTCAACTTTGGAAGGTGAAGGAAAGGAATGCGATATCCCTGGATATGATTTGGAGAACCCAGCGGTCCGATGTTATGGACTCCCATGCCGCTAGGTGCCCGAACGTCCCCGACTGCCTCCAGAGTAGAGCAGTCGGGCAACCCTCAGGGTTGCTGCGGGCCGTTCAGAGAAAGGTTCCCTGGACCCGAAGTTTCTGGGAGCCCCTCTGCCTCTAGGGCGGCGTCCTCCCTGTCCTCCTCTGCCACGGAAGGACTGGTTGTCCGGAGCAGGCTGGGACTGCTGCGTCGTTCGGAGCCACCTCTTCCTCTGTTCCTTTTTCTTCCTAGTATAGGGCTTCTGGTGTGCAGAGAAGCGGATTCGACGGCAGACAGCGTCTTCCCGTCCTTCTCGCTCTGGGTCAAGCGTCGCGAACGGTCTTGCCAAACAGAGCAGAACCATCAAAGGGGCGTTAAAGACGCCTTGAAGGGCTCAGAAAATCGAGTGACGGAGCCAGGCCTGACGTCTAGTGACCAGTCCTGTCCCCGCAGCTCTAGCGGCGCCCTCCGTTGCATGGGAGAGTAGCCGCATAGAAGTATTTGTGACTGACCTAAGAGTGGCCATTTTGGTGGAGTGCAGAACTCTGTCCTCCTCCGAAATGGACTCAGGGGGGGATGCAGCGTATTCCTTAATAAGATCTCGCTGCATCCGAATAACATGTGCCAAATAGTTCAGCGCCCTTACCGAGAAGGTCGCCGAACTGAACATCCGCTTCCCCAAGCGGTCCATCATCCGAGACTCCTTGCTCGGTGGGTGGACTGAGGGACTCTCCTGAGCCAGTTCCCTCTTTGTGGCCGCCGCCATCAACATGGCATCTGAGGCCCCTTACTCCAATGGGTCCTGTCGGAGGGCGGACTAAGGATCCTATCCGGTCTTTTGGGAATTGGCTCCACGGTGTCCGGTTCCTTCCACGCCCTGGTGGTAATAAGGTCCACCAGGGGGTCGGCAGGGGGACACCCAAGAGGTAGACGGGCCCGTTTCGAATGCCTCCAAGAACACGGACTCGTCCGAGGAAGACTTGGGGGCAGACCACCCCCCCCTAATACGGAGCATTTCCATGATGTCTCCGAAGGAGACATCCTCGGGGGGTGACCGTGGGGAGCCTTCCCCTTCCTCCAAGTCCGTGTCTTCTGTGAGAGACTCGGGGAGTCAATGTGCCTCCTTTTGCGTATGCTTGCGAGGGCCTCCTCTGGGGGCTGTCAGAGGAGTCCTCAGCAGCAATTTGCTCCATGGGAGCAACTTGGGGCACAGAAGCGGGCTGTCCCAGGGGCCGGATGGTGGAAGCCTGGCCCAGTGCAGAGGGAGCGGGGCGGAGCCGAAGCAAGTGCCGGGGTCCGGAGACCCTCAACAGAGCCCTCTCCACTACATCAAAAGCCGAAGGGAGCCGACCTCGACCAAAGGATCCGACAATCGGCTCCCCTCGGATCCGAAGAGTGGATCGGAGCCGGCGCGGCACTCGGATCCGAAGGGACAGTGCGCTCCGACACAGACGGCGCCGAAGGAGCACTGATCCCCGGATCCGGCTCGGATCCAGGCTCCGAGATCGGGTCCGACGCACTGAGGCAGGGTCGGATCCGGTACCAAGTACTATCGGCTCCGACCTTCCCCGGCTCGGCTGCTCGGCTCCAGTTGCTCCGAACCCGGATAGCGGGTCGGAGAAGGAGCAATAGGCTTAAAAGGGTGTTGAGCTCCCCGAGGGGAGGCAAGAGCACTCCCATCTGCATCTGGGCCTGGATGAACCTTCTCATCATCCGGTCCAGATCAGCATCAGAAAGACTATGGGTAGATCTCGAAGAGGCTACCGAGGTAGGCCTGGAGTGCCTCCTCGATAGCCTCGACGGAGATCGGGTCTCCTCCTCCTCAGGACCCGGTGAGAAGCACACAGGGGACCGGAGCCGAAGGAGGAGACCCGACAACGGAGCCGGGAGAAGCCGCTTGGCTGGCGGGCGAAACAGAGGTCTCGGCCCGCCGCTTGTGCTTCTCCCTCCGGTCCTTTAGCTGCATCCCTCTCCTCTCCAGAAGCGGGAGTTTGAGTCCCAGGAGCAGGAGGGGGTGCCACAGGGGGAACAACTGCAGAAACAGTAGTCCCGAAGGAGCGGAGGCGGAGCCGAGTCCGGCGGTAAAAGACCCGCCAAGACCAGCTTGGACCTCCGCTCCCTCAGTGCCCTGGGGTTGAACCCTGCACAAATGGAACAACCAGATGTGAGGTGTTCAACCCCAAGACACTAACACACCGAGTGTGGCCATCAGCCGGTGAGAGCTTATGGCCACACTCGAGCATTTCGAAAATATAGATTTAGGCTGTTCAGCCATAATCTATAAAACCTAAAGTTACAGAAAGTAACTTAAACAACAAAAAAAACACACAGGCCTACACACACACTCTACGCACAGCGAGGGGAGGGAATAAAAATTATTACTTTAACTTAAAATAAACTCAAAACAGTCTATATTAAAGGGAAACCTACTACTTTCACACAAATTTAGTTAAAGAATCAAAAAATTTTCTGTTTTTAAACAAGAAAAGAGTTCACTTAGCTGAGAGCTATGTATCCACATCCAGTTACCAGCGCGGCAAACAAGATCTGAGGTCATGAGGGTAGAGCAGGGCATTATGGGTGAGGGGAGGAGCTGAGAGCTTGGATCCATAGCTGGAAAACCATGCCGGTTCGGATCCGATATCGGATCCATAACCCACAGGTTGCAGACAAATGAATATCCTACTTCAGATTCCACCATTTCAGATCTCTCTTGTAGATGTGAGTGATTCTTATCTTGTACAACATAGATTGATAAAGAATTGACTACTGAGCAGCTGACATCCACTGAAGAATTGTCATATAAAACCTGGCAAGTGGTACTAACGTTATTGCTGCTGTCATCGGTCCCAGAGCCTGAAGGACCAGATGGGCTGAAATTGAGGTGCTGGAGATTATCTTTTTGACTTGGAATCTTATAGTCTGAACGGTCAGTAATGGAAGGGAAGCAACAGTTGTTTTTGTATTGAGAACTGCTCCTATAAACTCTAAACTCTGAGTTTGTTGCAGATGAGATTTGTCATAGTTTATGGTTATCCCAAGAAGAGAGCAAGTTAGGAGAACCTGGTCTCTTGCACATATCAGTTGATGCCTATTCGGAGCGGTAATGAGCCAGTTGTCCAGAAATGGAAACACTCGGAATTCTTGCAGTCTCAGGTGAGCTGCTACTACTGCCATGCACTAGGTAAACACCCTGGAGGCTGTGTTAAGTCCAAAGGGCAGTTCTCTAAACTGATAATGACTGGCTCCCATCTGAAAAACATAACAGGGTCATAGGTGTTTACTAGCCTAACAACCACAAGGGCCTTTTTAAGCTTCGCCATGCAGCCCAAATATGATACCCTTGAAAAGTGTAAGCAGGGGCTTGGAAGATTAAATATTTAAAAGATAGGGCCTAGGAGATGAACCATTTATAGGTTGCCTGTGTCCATTAGAGACAGGTGTCAAACCAAGGATGAATTTCCTGTTCCCCATCCAATTGTCCAGGTTGCACTTGAATTGGGTTAGGAAGGAACTCTGCTTCACATGGATGGGAAGCCTGTTCCAGAGACAGGGTAATCTCTGGGATACATACCCGTTTCTCCAGCAGTGTCCTATTTATAGTTTTAAGTCTTTAGAATAATTAATTCTGGTGCTGATTGTTTTGCAGATATACAAGAGGTCCATCAGAGTGCAGTCTGACAATGCCCTATATTTCAAGCATAACTCTCCCCTCAAAAACCTATACGAGACAGAATACAGGGACAGAGCCTTGAGGCAGTCTGTATACAACATTTTAATGACGCCCTGTACTCTTTTAGTGAGGAACCTCTGTGGACGTTCCAATTGTTGGATATGCCTCATTAGGTACATATCAATGGGGGCATTGTACTCAATGATAGGTCTGATGAATGCCGAATACAGTGGAAAGAACAATGATTTCCTTGAACTTAAATGCCATACCTTTATTTATAAGTTGCGCAACAGAGAAGATGTCCTCACTACTGCAGACATGTGGTCAAAGGCTAGATTACTATCTATGTGTACCCCTAAGTCCCTGACTACTGGGTCAACTCTAAGGGGTGTGTTGTCAATATGATAGTTACTAGGGGTGGATAACTTCTCAGAGGATACTGTTATGCATTTCTTGACATTACATTTCAGTCCATGGCTCTGACACCAGTTATTTGTCTGTGTCAGCCCCTCCTGGAGAACATATGTGTCAGTATGGGATACAATGACAGCTCCTAACTTGCAATCACCTGCAAATTTACTCAGCCATAGACCACTGGCATAGGTCTTGACTTCAGAGAAGTAAATGCCAAAAAGGAGCATTCCAAGGACTGATTCATGAGGGACTCCACTAGTGACTGGCCTCTTTGTAGAGGTGGACTTCCCAATTCTAACTTCCTGGGTCCTGCCTGTGAACCAGTTGGCTATCTTCCGGGTGACATACGAGTTTGTATCTAACCTCCTGAGTTTCTCAACAATGGCCAGGTAGGGTATTGTGTTCAAATGCCTAGGCCAGGTCAAGGTAGGCAGTGTGAACCATTTTGCCCTTATCCATTGCTTTCGTGACTTTCGCAAAGTCGTCCACCAGTCTGAGTAGGCATGATCTGCCCCTGATGAGACCAAACTGGGTTGGGTCCAATGTAAGCAGGTTTACTATATCACTACTGATCATTTCCACGATAATTCTTTCTATGGCTGCACATATAAGACTAGTGAGACTTATGGGTCTGTAGTTTCCAGGGTCTGCAGTTGGCCCAACTTTGTGCTGAGGGATAACTGTTGCTGTTCTTCATTCTTGTGGCATGAAGCCTGTTTGGAGGCTATAGTTAAACAACAATTCCAGAGGCCCTGATAGGTCATGTTTTATACTATTCAGAAGGAATCCTGGGATATTGTCTGGGCCCACTGATGGAGTGTTCTTGGACTTAGAGCATTAAGAACCTGTTCCCTAGTGATAGCAGGGGGAGTTATATTTGATGGTATGGCCTGAAGGAAGGTTGAGGAGGAGAGTGGGGCAAAGCTGGAGCTGAATTTATCGGCCAGTAGGTTTGCTATATCTTCTGGGGCAGTATAGGTGGCTCTATTTACAATTAGCTCTGCACAGAATTCTGTACTGCCTTTCAGGTTGTGGACATAGCTAAAGAATGCACTGTGGCTGTCCTTGGCCTGGGAGACCAAATTCACCTCAGTTTTGGCTTTGGTAGACTTTATTTGTCCTCTGAGATGTCTGTTTAGTTTGATGAGAGTGCTTTTATCCTGCTGAGCACTGCATCTCATAATTTTTGCCATGATCTTCTTCCTTCTGTTATACATGTTACTGATTTTGTGATTTCACCAGGGTGGCTTGCAGTACCTTCTGGACTGTCTGCTCAACTTTATGTGATATTACGCATCCTGAAGGTCTACAGAGCACATCCAGTCATCCTTGCCCAAAACGGGGAGAATGGCCTGAACTGTGACCATCTGAAACTTGGTTCTTCTAACTGTCTTGTTTGGTTTGGAAAGATCCAGGAGTGGTCTCCAGTCCCCTGTTTTCTTTGGCACCAAAAAGAATCTTGAATAAGTCCTGGATTCTATTTGGCCTGGTGAAACCTCTTGGATGACTATTTTTTTCTAGCAGCTTTGGTATTTGAATTGCTGCTCGTTCCCTCTGACTAGATGGAACAGCGGGGATTTTCCTTGGGATTAGTGGAGAGAAGGAAAAGGGTATAATATAGCCTCTGGAAATAATCCTCTGCACCCAAGTATCTTTTCTTGCATCTAGCCAGGTTCTCTGGTGCAGGGATAATCGTCCCCCCTGACTGTCTCCAGAGGTGGACAATTGGGCCTCCTTTCAGGAGAGCGGGTAGGGTTGGTCAAAGAACGATTTTCTGGAACCCTGGTTCTGCAGGCCACCTCTGCCACGGGGGTGTCTTAGTCCATTAGATTTCCCTCTTCTGCCTCTGGGAAACCTCCTCCACATGTGGCCTGAAAAAGACCCTGTGATTTCTTGAAACACATTTTTTGACTACCTCGTTGATTCCTGGAAAAGATTCTTTGAGGAGTCAAAAAATGCAAGCCCATGGCAGACAGGGTCTTTCTCTCTTTTTCACATTTGGACAGAATCTCTTTTACTTTGGGGCCAAATAAAGATATTCTTTCAAAAGGAGCATTGACGCAAGAAAAATTGAAAGACTCTGCAAACACACAGAGGTGCATCTAGGTGTGTCTCCTTATGGAAACACCTGAACCTGTTGCCCTTGAGGTTCCTTCTGCAACATGTGAGATCACCCTCATTGATGAATTGTATATGGACTGTAGGATCATCAGTTGAGAAGTTACAGATACCTGAACTTCATCAGAAACAGCACCTGAGAGGGTATTTGATAACTCTTTGATCAAATCTCTCTGTAGCCAAGTAAAGTGTGCCAAATAGTCCAGAGACCTCAAAGCGAAGATCGCTGAAGCATAGACATGCTTCCCAAATCTGTCCATTACCCACGACTCCCTGTTGGGGTGATGAGCAGTGGAACTTTCCTCAGCTAGTTCCTTCTTGGTGACCACAGCAATGACCATAGCATCAACAGGAACTCTCTTCTCCCAAAACGGTCTATCCACAGGTGGAGCCATTATCCTATCTGGTCTGAGAGGAATGGGCTCTATGGTGTCAGGGTCTTTCCACGTCCTCCGTGATTGATATCAAGTCAATGAGCTCATTGGCAGGAAGTCTCACCCAGGAGGTAGAGGATCCAGTACCAAAAGCCTCAAGGAGAACAGATGCCTTAGATGTAGGGTTGCTGGACGTCCAATCACCTCTCTGCTTAAGGATTTCTAGGATGCCTCCAAAGGAGACATCTTTAGGAGGTGATCATTGGGACCCTTTGCCTGCATCGAAATTTGTCTCTTCAGTGATGGATTCCTCTGAGGTATCTACGTTTTACTTCTTACACATCCTCTTCTTAGGGACCTCCTCAGTGGGGTGCTCTTGGAAGGTATCAGAAGAGGGACTACAATTCCCTGGGAGGGCACCTGGGGTTTTGGTACTGACCGCCCCTGCAGAAGATGATGTTGAAGCACTGAGACATCATGACAGAGGGCTTAGGATCTGAGGGGGATAGATTTGTCAGAACTATCGAGGCAGAAAACACTGTCTTCAAAATCTCGAAGGCAGAGCAGCTTAGAGATAGAGGATTTCGGCGCCGAGAAGACAAGCTTCTGAATCACAGGTCACCCCTGCTATGAGGGTAAAACCTCAGAGGGTGAAGCTGGAACAAAGCTATCCAGTGCTGAGCTCCAAGGTGCACAAATGGCTCTGAAAGCTTCAGAGTCGAATGCAACACCTGGGATCCGGCAGAAAGACTACGGCTCTGGGAGTGCTCCAGATCCGATGGGACCGGAGCCCTCTGAGAAGATCTCTAATCTGAGGATAAAGTTATCCTTGGACCAGAGCCAGATGGATCCGGATGAGACAGATTCAAAAACTTTGAAGCTACAGGAATCAGAGGAGGAATCTGTATCAGGGGAGTAGTAAATATGCGGATCTCCTGACCCAGAAGGGCAGAAGGCCAAAGGAACACCAATCTGGTTCTGTGCTAAGAGAACCTTCTTCACCGGTCTCTCCACATCACCTTTTCTAAGGCTTCTGGAAGAGCAAGTGAAGCATATGGATGGAGACCTGGGTCTTTCGAAGAACAGAGACGGTACCCTGTCAGGAACGAGCTACAGCGACACAGTGTATTTTGTTCTGGGTAGAAATTTGGCAGTCTGAAGATCAGGTTCGGATAGCACTGGATCAGAAGTTGGATCCAAGACTTCATCAGATCCAACTAATGAGGTGTCTAATCCAATAATTTTTCCATAGTACGATGTTTAACTTTTGCTTTTTTTGGATCTGGGTTGAGACTGGATCTTTATGAGACCTCTTCTTCGAGGACTCTGAAGCAGAGGAGGATGGCTTAGGAAAAGAGGATGTTTTAAGTTTAGTAGTTTTTGATTTAGAGGAAGAAGAGCCCTCCGATACAGCTTTCCCAAAAGAAGGAAGATTATGACCTTTTAGGATCAGCTCACTTTTGTGTTTCACTAACACACGAGGATTAAAGCCATAACAAACTGAGCAATCCTCTTGTAAATGGAGGGGACCCAAACAGTAGACTCAATATGTGGACATCGAAAATTGAAAACTTGTGCCCACACTTCGTACATTTCTTAAAACCTGCTGGTTTATCTGCCATGGCTAACAATATACTAACAATAACTTTTTTTTTTTTTGAATAGGAAAAGTGAAGAAAAAAAGAGACAGAAATACCAACAATGGTAACCAAACTACGACATGGTCATATAGGGAAGGAAGGTACTAACAACAGTATCTAAGAGGTACAGAAAAAACATATGCTAGATAGAAGAAAATGGAAGAAACAGGAAATTTATAAACAAAGGTAGGGGAGAGTAATATAATTTTTTGAAGAATAAAATTGAAATATATAACACTTATTTAACTAATGCTTGAGAGAGCTAGAAGAGCACACCTTTAGCTTGAAGTGGCAAATGAGATCCGAGGTAATTGGGGTTGATGCATTATGGGTAAGGGAGAAGCTCGAGAGTGTTTGGTTGCCACGAGCTTTAGAAACAGCCAAGCAAGATCTGGGGGATTGGATCCGAACCCATCAGTTGAGACAGAATTAAAACTGACATCATCAGATCAAATCTTTTCCATTTACTTCTGTAAATCTTCCTAGTGGAAACTTTATGGGAAGATGAAAGAATGAGAAAGAGGAGCCCACCTTAGAAGAAGCAAGAACAGCACTAAGGAAGATGAAGTCAGGGAAAGCAGCAGGCTCAGATGATGTCACAGCAAATATGATAAAGATGCTGGGCGAAATACGGAAGAAATGGCTCCTGAGGGAACTAATAGCAGTGTGGAGAGAAAGGCGTATCCCAGAGAACTGGAGAATAAGCATACTTGTGCCAGTGTACAAGAACAAAGGGGACATCCACAACTGTGGGCAGTACAGAGGCATCAGACTCCTACCTCATTGCATGAAAGTTCTGAAGAGGGTGATTGATAAATGGATACACAGAGTAATAGAATGTAAATAGGAGATGAGAAGTTAGGATTCAGATCAGGATGGAGCACAACTGACCTGATGTTTGGATTGAGACAGATACTTGAGAACAAGCTAGAGATGTGGAGACAGTCCAGCTGGGCATTCCTAGACATGGAGAAAGCATATGACAAGGTCCCAAGAAAGTTGATCTGGGCAGTACTGCAGTGGTTTGAAGTCCCAGAAACATTGGTAGAATTAGTGCAGGCTATGTACAAGGGGACTCAGTGACTCAAATATGAACAGCATTCAGCCTCACAGAGGGGTTCCCCAGTGGGAGTGGGTGTACACCAGGGTTCAGCTCTGAGCTCTCTGCTGTTCATACTTGTGATGGACTACATTAGCAAACAGGTTGGAGGGGACAGATCAACAAAGCTGCTGTATGCAGACCATGTGGCAGTACAGGCAGACACTGAGCTAGAACTTCAACAAAGGATAAGAGAATGGAATGCAAATCTGAAGGCACATGGGATGAAACTAAGCACAGATAAAATGGTGGTAATGGCAGCAAATTGGGGAAATCAGAAGATGAGAATAGAGATAGAAGGGAAGATAGTGGAACAGGTAAACAGCTTCAAGTATCTGGAGGGGTGGTTGAGGAGAAGGGTAGTCTGAATTAAGAGGTTAAAGCTAGAATCAGAGGGTCTGCAGCTAACTGGCATAGAGTATCAGGTATACTCTGACAGAAGAATGCCAAAGAAGCTGAAAAGTAAGGTGTAGAAAACAGTGGTGCGACCAGTACTACTGTATGGTACAGAAACCTGGGCAGTAAAGGCAGAACAGTTGAAGAAGATAGAGGCGATGGAAATGAAATGCCTAAGAAAGGTGGTATATGCACACTGTGGGACCGACGAAGAAACGAGGACATGAGAGCAGAAGCCAAAATAGCTCCAATTGCAGAAAATATCAAAGAACAGATTATGGTGGTTTGGGCACACGTGTAGAAAAGTAGAAGACAATCTGGTGAGGAAGATTTGGGTCAGACAGGAAGAAGGTAAGAGGAAGTGAGGACGTCCAGCAAAGAGGTGGATGGATTGTGTGAAAGAAGATCGGCAACAGTCAGACATGAGTGTTGAAGAAGGTGGGTGTGTGGCACTGAATTGACAGAGTTGGCGACAGTTAACATGATACCCCAACACCATGTAGAAAAAAATGGCAAAAAGGGGGCTGATGATGATGAAAGAACGTCATGGACAGGGGAGGAGAGCCTGGGTTGTCTAGCTATCAATGGAAGTGGAGAAACCATGCAGTCAGCTTTAGGCCTATAATGTCTGGGTGAATCATGTCTGTTGGGTGAGACAGGAGATCTGGTATTGGTTCCAGAATCCATGAAGGGTGAACTAGATGAGGCCAAAGAAAGGGGAGCCAAATCTGATGAGGCTAATAAGGGGCAATGAGGATAACTTAAATCGAGATGCTTTCTGGAGAAACCTGGGGATTAGAGGGGTTGGGGGGGTAAGCATAAAGGAGACTGGGGGCCAATCGTAGAGGAGAGCATCTCTCTGTCATTCCCCTGGTGGGGGATCAGGGCAAAGGACCTGCTGCACTTGATGAGAGATGCAAAGAGGTCACAGCAAGGTTGGCCCCATTGGCAAAATATCTTCCGCAATTCTCATTTTGAGAGAACACTTGTGAAGTAATAAAATGGACCTCATCAACTTGTCTGCTATCACGATGAATTTTCTCAGAATGTACGTTGCTATCAGAAATTGACTGAATGAGATAACCCAATGCCACACTCTACAGCTTCTTGACACAGGTGGTAAGATTTGGTTCCCCCTTGTGTGTTGATGTACCATACCAGTGACATATTGTCCATCTGAATTGCAATAGTCCTGGAAGGGAGAGTGTCTTGAAAAGCCTGCAACACTAGGAGTTCATTCCCAAGAAACTGATACGTGTGTTGGTCTCTTCAGGAGATCAGGTGTCTTGGACTGTCTTTCCCAAGAAGTGACCCCCCCCCCCCGCCCAATTTGGGAAGCACCCGTGGTCACTATGGCTTTGCTTTGGGCTGAGGAAGAATGAAGAGAGAGCCTTGTAAAAGTTGATCTGAGCAAATCCACCACACAAGGGATTTTTTGCATTATTGAGTTATTCTGATCTGGATGGACATCAGTCAGAGCAAAATGGACCACTGAGTTGCTAGGGTCCATTGAAGAATCCTCATATGGTATCTTGCTAATGGATATGAAATATGCAGTTGATGATGTGGTAGCTGGAACATAAAACTAAAATATACCAACAAATCCAACTCCAAAAAAGTTTTATTGCAAAGTTTTCAGGTAAAACATCCTTCTTTAGTGCTGATAGCACTGAAGAAGAGTGTTTTTACTCGAAAACGTTGCAATAAAACTTCTTTGGCATTGGAGTTTTTGGTTTATCTTGCTAATGGAACCAGAACTATCTCAATAGACATTGACCACAAGGCTTGTAGAATCAATGAAGCTGATAGAGATGAATTTTGGATGATCTTTTTTACTTGAAATTGAACAGTTTGTACCCTTGGTAAGGAAAGGGAGGCTGTCACTGATGCTGTATTGAACAAGGCCCACTATGAACTATAATGGCTGAGATGGTTCTAGCTGAGATTTGTTGTGACTGATGGTAATTGCTAGATGAGAGCAAAGCTGGAGTACATATTCTCGTGCTTTTATCACAAGATGCCTGATCATAGCAGTTATGAGCCAGTCGTTTAAGTACATAAACATCCGGAATCCCTGCAGTCTCAAGTGAGTTGCTACTATTGCCGTGCATTTGCTGAACACCTTAACGTCTGTGGTGAGGCCAAAGAGAAGGGCTCTGAATTGCATAGGTATCTTCTGGATCGTCTATTCCTTTTTATATAATAGTACATACACATCCATTTGTCCTTGTGTAGGAAGGGCAAAATGGACTGAACTGTGACCATCTGGAACTTTGTATACTGAACTGATGTATTCAGACTGCCGAGAACCAAAACTGGTCTCCAGTCCCCTGTTTTTCCTTGGCACTAAAAAGAATCTTGAGTAAGTTCCAGACTCTTTCTGGTCCAGGGGGTGGCACTTAGATGCCTTTTTTTCTAGTAGCTTTTTTTTTTTTATTTCTAGAGCTGTTGCTTTTCTCTGACTGGTTGGAACATCAGGAATTTTGTTTACTGTTGAAGGGGGGGGGGGGGCTAGGGAAAAGGGTATTATATAACCTCTGGAAATAATCCAGTGCACCCATGTATGTTTTGTAATGTCTAGCCAGCCTCTCTGGTGCAGCGATAAATGACCCCCATTTGCCTCCAGAGGTGGACAACTGGGACACCTTTCAGGAGCACTGGTAGAGTCTGTCGGAGAAAGAATCTCTGGACCCCTGGTTCTGCCAGCCTCCTCTGCCAGGTGGGTGGCGTCTTCCTTTAGAGATCTCCCCTCTGCCACTACGGGAACTATCTCCACAAGGATAACGGAAAGGACCCTGGGACTTTCTCAACCACATTTTTCAACCACCTTGTTGATTTCAAGAGATGGTTCTTTGAGGAGTCTGCAGACAGGTTCTTACCATCTTGCTCACACCTGAAGAGTGTCTTTTTAACTTCAGGGCCAAACAAAGAACTACTGTTAAAAGGAGCATTGACAAAGGAAGACTTGAATGGCTCTGCAAAATCACACAGGCACATCCAGGCATGTCTCCTAATGCAAATGCCTGAACCTGCTGCCCTTGAGGTACCTTCAAGCTCCATGTGAAAGGAGCCTCAAGGATGAATTTGTGATGGATTGTAGGTAAGCCAACTGTGAGGCAGTAGAGCTCTGTGCTTCAGAAGTAATGGTCCCAGAGAGGGAAAGTTCTTTAAGGCCCTCTGAAGTCTGCTGAAGTGTGCCAAATAATTCAGCAACCTGAGTACAAGGTCACTGAAGCATATACACACTTCCCAAATCTGTCCCAATGCCCTGGACTCCTTGTTAGGGGGATAGACAGATGAACTCTGTTCTGCTCATTTATTCTTTGTGGCCGCCACTACGATCATGGCATCAATTGGTACTCCTTTGCTCCAAAATTCTCTTCCTTTCAGTGGTGCCAGGATCCTGTTTGGCCTCATGGGGATAATCTCAACAGCACTGGGTTCCTTCAATGCCCACCTAAAAATCAAATAAATTAGCTCATCAGCGGGCAGAGTCATCCAGGAGGTAGATGGGCCAGACCCAAAAGGCTCCATGAGTACCTCTTGGGAAGGGTCATCAGTAGACCAACCACCCCTTTGTGTGAGGATCTAAAGGATGCCTCTAAAGGAGACATCATCAGGTGGTGATCTTGGGGACCCTTCCCCCTCATCAAAATTGGTATCTTGTGTGTCCAACTCTTGTGGAGAGTCTAAGTGCCTCCTCTTGCACTTTCTTTTCCTTGGGATTTTGGTGGAATGTTCCAGAGAAGTATCAGAAGAAATAAGTATACCCTGCTGGGTAGACTGGAGACTTTAGGCTGGCTATCTCTGTGGAATAGTATGTTGAGGCTCAAGGCACAAAGACATATGGGATTCCGAAGAAAGATCCAAAGGGAGTGGAATCGCCCATCCTCTAGAAGCAGGGAACAAACTCACCACCACCTCAAAGCCAAAATGCTCCAGGGAGGATGAGGCCGACAAAGCCAAGAAGACATGCTTCTGGACTGTCAGCTCCCTCTGACCAGAAGGTGGTCCATCTGAGGCAGAGATCTGAGCTGAGCTCTCCAACACCAAGTCTCCAGAAGGCAGAGACTGCTCCAATAACTTCAGAGTCAACTCTAACATCTCGTATCAGATGACACTACAGTTCCCAGAGCCATCCGGCTCCCGCACACTTGGAGCTGGTCCACTCAGAGAAGGTATCAGAGCAGAAGAAGTGACAATCTCTGGATCCAATACAGATGGTCCTGGAAAACTCGGATCAAAGAGCTCTGAAGGCAAAGGTCAGATTGGAGTAAGAGCAAACATAGGTGGAGTATTACTGGAAAAGGTCTCTGGACCCAAATCGCTAGGAGCCAGGAGAACTCCCATCTGTATCTGCGCCAAGAGAAAAGTACAGTTTGTACCTACCATAAATGTAGATGTTTGAGTGGTTATGCTGCTGCAGTCATCACACTTGGGTTATCCTGCCGTCAGGCGGTCCCTGCAGTCGGCCTGAATTCCAAAGCCTTGGTCCAGCGTCGGTTGTCGTCGCTTCTTCCCTGACATCAATGCGGCAGGGGTATAAAAGAGGCAGCCAACGCCATTTTCTTCAGTTTTTCTTGCCCCAGATGTCAGGTGCCCCAAACTAAGAAGGCAAAATAAGAAGCTTGCAAAACATACCTTAGTGTAAAACAATAGCAGTAGTTGTAAGCAAATACACCATATAGACATGCATCCCAATGGTAGATGTACATGGAGGTATAATAAAAGCCTTGTTAGGTAGAGGGGATGGAGGGAGGGTAACCTGGACTGCAGCAGCATAACCACTCGAATATCTACATTTATGGTAGGTACAAAACTGTACTATGTTCATCGTGCTATGTTGCTGCAGTCATCACACTTGGGTAGAGTCCCAAAGCTATGGCTAGGTGGTAGGAACTAAACTGGGTTAGGTGCAGCTAAGATGCCCTGCAGAACTGCAGTGGCAAACCCAGCTCTGGCTTTTGAGTACAGAGGAAAGTGGTAATGCTTGGTGAAGGTGTGCACTGAACTCCAGGTAGCTGACTCCAGAATGTCCTTGGTTGGGATTCCTCGGAGGAAGGCTGCTGAGGTTGCTGTAGCCCTGGTAGAGTGAGACCTAATACTAACAGGCACTGCTTTCCCATGGTGTGAGTAGCAAAAGCGGATGCAATGTGCTATCCATTTGGAGATTGTCTGTTTTGAAATGGCCTTTCCTTCTGAGCCTGGTGCATAGGACACAAGGAGTTGGTCAGATTTTCTGAAGGCCTTAGTCCTGTCCAAATAGTAACGTAACTGTCTGTGAATGTCCAAAGAGTGAAGGAGTCTCTCTCCTTTATTCTGTGGGTTTGGATAAAAGGTGGGCAAGTGTATGGTCTGTTTGAGAGCCACGCTGGATACTACCTTTGGCATGAAGGAAGGGTTAGTGCATAAAGATACTCTGTCCTGATGGAAAATGAAAGTTTCCACTGCCATAAGAGCCTGCAGTTTTGAGACTCTGCGTGCTGAGGTGATAGCAGCAACAGGGCTGTTTTCCATGACAAATATTGAAGCTCTGCTGAAAAGGCTGGTTCGAAAGGAGGAAGTGTTAATTTTTCCAGCACAAAATTTAGATCCCAAGTTGGAGTTGGTGGTTTTCTGGGGGGTCTTATATTTTTTGCCCCTCTGAGAAATTGCCTTAGCAAAGGATGAGAGAAAATGGGAGGAACCGTATCATAATGAGCTGAAATGGCTGAAGCATGGATCTTTATGGATGAGAAGGAAAGGCCTTTGTGTAGCATCTCAGCTAGATATTGGAGTATGTGTGGAATATTTGGGATGCCAGGATTTAGGTTTCTGACCTGGCTCCATACACAAAATCTTCTCCATTTGTCTGAGTAAGTTTTTCTGGTGCTGGGCCTCCTGGCCTCCAAAATGACATTTTCGACGTCCTTTGAGAGAAGTCTTGTTTGATAATTTAAGGTATTTTCCATGCAGCTAGATTTAAGGTCCTTAATTGACTGTGAAGGATCTGAGAGTTTAGTTGGGTTAACAGCAGAGGGAATTGAGTTAAGATCCATGGAGGGCTGCGAGCCAAGTTTCGTAGTAGTGGGTACCAGTGTTGACGTGGCCAGTCCGGAGCAATGAGGATCATCTGTGGTCTGTCTGATCTGGCTTTCACTAATGCCTGGGTCAGTAGAGGCAGAGGAGAGAAGGCGTAGACTGACAATGCTGTCCAACTGAATGATAGGGCATCCACTTTCCAGGCCAGGGGATGATAAGTCCTTGTGCAAAATTGTTGTAGCTGGCAGTTGTTGGTTGAGGCAAACAGATCTATGTCTGGTGGTCCCCACCTTTGAGTTATCATTGAGAATACTTGTGGGTGTAGTCTCCACTCGTGAGGGTCTGTCAAATTTCTGCTTAATTCGTCTGCCAATGTGTTCTCCTTTCCTGGCAGGAATTGTGCTTGCAGCTGTACTTGGTAAGTTAATGCTATGTTCCACAAGTCCATTGCCTGTCTGCATAGTGGGTAGGAGTGCGTTCCTCCTTGTTTGTTTATGTACCACATAACTGTGGTGTTGTCCGTCCTTATTAGAAGTTGTCCTGGATGCAAGAGGTCCTTGAAGGCTGTTAGTGCATTTTTTACAGCTAGCATCTCCTTTTGATTGATCTGTAGTTGCCTTTGGTTTGCAGACCATTTGCCCTGTATGCATTGTCCTACCATGTGTGCACCCCAGGCATAGTCTGATGAATCCGTTGTCAAGGTTTGGTTTGCTGGAGGTGAGACAAAAGGAAGGCCCTTGTTTGCTTGGCATGCTTAAGCCCACCATAGAAACTCTTTCTGAAGGCAGGGAATGAGAGTTATACTTGCTTCGAGGCTGTGTCTGTGTTGGGACCATACACTTTTTAGGTACCGTTGTAGTTTTCTCATATGCAGTCTTGCATATGCAATTAGTTGAATGCAGGATGCCATGTACTCCAATGCCTGCAGGAATTTCCTTGCAGTGAGCTGGGTAGAAGTTGCCATATTTTTGAAGTACTGAGCCAGTTGTTTTTGCTTGTCTGGCGTGAGGTAAGCCATCTGGGCCGTTGTATTCAAGCTGGCACCCAGGAAAATTATTTCTTGTGAGGATATTAGTTTTGATTTCTTTTTGTTTACTGTGTACCCTAGGCAACTTAGTAACTTTGTTACAAATGTCAGATGCTGTAGTAGGATGTCTTTGCTGTCCGCTTGGATCAGGCAGTCGTCCAGATATGGATAAATTTGTATTCCTCATTGTCTGCAGTATGCAATTACTGATGCCAGGCATTTCGTGAATACGCTGGGCGCAGTAGATAAGCCAAAGGGCAATGCAGAGAAGTGATAATGTGTTGTGCCTGCCAAAAATCTGAGGTATCTTCTGCAATCTTGTCTGATAGGGACATGCAGGTATGCCTCTTGGAGGTCCAACGTTACCAGCCAAGACTCCTTGCCCAGCATGGGAAGAAGCTGCTGTAGTGTGAGCATTTTGAATTTGGGAATGTCCAGGTACGTGTTTAGAATTGAAAGGTCTAAGATGGGTCTCCAGGCTTTGTCCTTTCTTGGTACTAGAAACATTCTTGAGTAAAACCCTTGACCCTGCTCTTTTGCAGGTACCTTTTGAATTGCCTTCATGTTCATGAGAGCTGAAATTTGCTTTTGTGCCTCTGCCCATTGGTTTGTTGGCAGATTTGACATGCCTCTCATCCGTGGTAAAGTGTGAAAATAAAATCTGTAGTCTAGGGTAATAATGTCCAGAACCCATTTGCCCTTTGTTATGATGTGCCAATTTTGTGGAAAAAGAGCCAGTTTGCCTCCTAGAGGTGCTGCCTGGGCAAATTTGCTTGGCAGGCGAAGAGGAAAGTCATTGAGTTTGTTTTCTGAAGGGTTGAGATCTGTCGTCTCCCCCTCTTTGAGTTGTTGTTTGCCATTGTCTAGGCCTGAAGGTACCTTGTGCCTGGCCTCTGCCCCTAGGGCATCTGTACCTGCTCCTTTGGGGTCTGTCTGAAGCAGGAAAGGACCAGTTTTTTGATGGCCAGTTTCTGCTGAAGCGACGAGGTTGCACCTGTAAAAAACTTTAACTGTTTGCATAGATTTTGCCTTTTCTTCCATTATCTTTAAAACTTCCTCTGCTTTGACACCAAATAATGCATCCGTTTGCAGTGGAACATCCAGTAACTTTGCTTTGACATTTTCTGGTAGTGCCTGCTCTTTTAGCCAAGCATGTCTACGTATTACAGACCCTGTGACCGCTGCTCTACATGAGGCCTCCAAAGAATCAAAACTGCACTGCAAGGTATGTTTTCCCACTTGTTCTGCTGCATGCAACAAATCCTGCATCCCTTTGAAATCTAGTTGATCTGTCTGAGGGATCATTTTCTGTTTTAACTGAGTAAGCAAGTACTGCTGGTACTTAATCATGTGGAATTGGCAAGTTTAATGCCCTCATGGCCAAAGTGACAGAGGTATACACTTTTTCCCCCCCATCTTTCTAATGCCCTGGAACCTCTTTCCACAGGTAGTGGATTTTTAGCAGTGGAGGCCTTAACCCCTTTGGGTCCCTGGGAAATGGTTTCTGGGTCTGCAGCAGGGCTTTTATATAAAAACTTGTGAGAGTCAGGGACTCGGTAGTATCTGTCTGGTTTAAGTGGAGCTGTGCAGTGTTTCCCCAAAAGAGAAGTCTTCAGGGGGGAAACAAGAGGGAATTGATTCCTCAGCATCTGAGTCTTCATAGAGAGGGAAGGGGTCATCCTGTTCCTCAGAGTCTGCTGAGGAAATGGATTCCTGGTCAGAAGGAGGTAAATCTTCCTCTAGTCTAGGCCTTTTGTCAGGAGGGGGTTGGGAACCTCTGATAAGGGTAATCAGGTCCTCCGCCATTTTGAGCATTTGCTTTTTAGGCATAGGGGCCTGTGTGGGAGTCTGTGGACCCGGTTTCTTAACCTTTGGAAGCTTAGCGTATGACTTAACAGAGAGAGTCGTCGGTTTAAAGACGCCTTCTGAAACCGAAGGCCTGTCCATAGTCTCCGGATCGCTGCCAGGGCTGGCATCTGCGAGTTGAGGGGGAACCGGCTTCAGTGGACCAGCAGATTTTGTCTGAGAGGTAGTTGCATTTTCTAAGTCTGCGGTAGTCAGGGGCTGCGTAGGCACCTCACTGAATACCTAAGATCCGGCGGCAGGCCTAACCCAGACCTCAGTATCTGGTCTAGGTCTAGGCTGCCTGTCTTTGTCCTTGTGTTTTTCAAAAATAGCGGTTGTCAGAGGTTCCGACGACATAATGTAGTTGAATTTTCTGCCAAAATAATGACGGGCGGTATCAGCCCGACGCTTAATAGTGTGTTTATTGAACCTAGCGCAAAACCGACACCCAGAAACGTCGTGGTCTGGGCCTAGGCAAGGAATACAATAAGAATGGAAATCCTTATGAGGTATTTGCTTCCCACAAGAAATACAATTATTAACTTTGTCTGACATCGGTCTGAGGCAAGAAAAGTTTCCGCAACGGGGTACTTAGCTTTATAGAAGACTTCGGCTGAAATTCGGTTCGAAAATATCAGGAGCTGGCCGACTGGCACTTGCGAACTGCTTCTGCTTCGGGCACCGCGCGGCAAGAAAGACTGAAGAAAATGGCGTCGGCTGCCTCTTTTATACCCCTGCCGCACTGACGTCAGGGAAGAAGCGACGACAACCGACGCCGGACCAAGGCTTTGGAATTCAGGCCAACTGCAGGGACCGCCTGACGGCAGGATAACCCAAGTGTGATGACTGCAGCAGCATAGCACGATGAACATCTTTCTCATCATTCTACTAAGATTCCTGGAAGAATGAGAAGAGGAGGCCACTGAAGTGGATAAAGAATAGTGGCATCTCTCTAAAAAGGGTGATGGCAGCTGACAGGGGACAGGGTCTAGAAAGGACACATATTGGTAGATTTTCAGGTCCAAAAAGACATTAAAGAAGATCAGGTATCTGAGACAGAAGGATCCGAGGATTTAGTCTTCGGCTCCAACCTTTTTGAAATATTACGGGCTCGCTCCATGGTCGGATCAGAAGACAGAGTGAACGGCCACTTTCTGGACTCCTTTTTCTCAAGCTTGCAGATATGAGATCCAGATAAAGATTAAGAAAAGGTAGTAGATAGAAGACCTTATAATATCAGCTTATTTTTCTGGTCAGTTAAGGCCTGCAGAATAAAAGCTTTGCAAATATCTCATGAAACCTTTAAATGTGCCAGGTCCAAACAAACACAAGCATCATGAGCATCTGACTGAGGATCTTATGCCCACACTCTGCACATTTTTAAAACCGGAAGTTTTTTCACCCATTAAAAAAAAAAAAAAAAAACAGCACAATACTAAGTAGTTTTTTTTTTTTTGTTAAATTAAAAATAAAAAGGAAAGAGAAAAAACGAGTAAAATTACCAACGATGGAAGTTAAAGAAATTACCACAAGGGTAAAAGTAAACTGGAGAAAAATACCAACAATGGTAATTAAATTACACAAAGAAAAGTGCAGGATAAGCGACAAATAAATGAACTATATAGAAAAAAAGGTATAAAGATAGCAAAAAAAGTAAATAATCTGCTTACTTATACAACCAGAAATAACCACAACCATGTCCGTATGCGAAGACAGCAAATGAGATCTGAGGCATGGTAGGAGATTAAAGCATTATGGGTAAGAGAGGAGCTTGAGAGTTTCCCGTATCCACGAGCTGTAACCGAACCCAATTTTTAAGGAATGAATGAAAATATACATCAGATCATGCAACCAGTCATGGAAACAATCTCCACTGACAACTCTTATAAATAGTAGACTTTAGTTAAACAGTATGACATTAACTGCAAAAATTGTGACAAGTACTGTAGGTACAAGATGCATGGCTTCATACTTACTGGAATATGATAAAAAATGAAGTGGCACCTGCTGATGCTACTTCAAGACAAGCTTAGTAAGATGTTTAAATTAATAGGATCACTATTACAGGAAAAGAAACCAGAAAGGGAGCCAATAAACAGTTCTTTTTAGCTGTACTTGAAAGGTCACCTGTTAACTGAATTCAGCTCAGAAATGTACAAATAATAGGGACTGTGTTTTGATAGTATATGTTCAGTATAAAGCCAGATGTATAAGTAATGAAAATAACATATAATCAAATAAAAGCAGGACAAACCTGGAATGCTTTTCAACTGCAAAGTGTTACAAGGCCTGTACATTTTCCTCTATACAGAAATGGAATGCAGGTTTAAGTCCTTAAGAAAAAACTGCCAAGACTAGAATAAAATACAAAAAACGTGCTTCACGCCAACATCTACAAATATCCCAAAAGTGAAGATTCACTAATAATAATATTATCAAAATTTGTTCTGCAAACACTTGCTCTTAAAGCACTTAGTGAAGCTATGATTTTTTAGATACTGCGGCAGGGTTGCAAAACACTGCTACAAATAGGTGAGCACTGCCTAAACAATGTGAAGAAAGGTGACAACACAAGATTTTCCTCATTAAGGTCGCAGCATGCCAGAAGCTACAAGGCACTACATTAAAATGTGACACGGAAATGAAAAAAATAACTGGGTGGCTGGTTTCTTCTTAAGTATGGCCTCATCCCAATGAAATTCTGTAAAGTTTCAGCCAATGAATACAGAAATAAGGAACCACCAATAGGCCACTAAGATGACAACAGCAGTCTAAGACTAGTTTGTGAAGGAGAATAAAAGTTATATGGAGTCATTCATCAAGCAATTAGGTATTTAGTGGACTCCACAGCCTGAACAGCATCCACAAAACTTGGGCCCATTGAAAAAAAGAAATGATTACCTTGGTATTCTGTACTGGAGAAGGAGAATTACATACACTTAAAGTCACTCTTCAAAGAGAAGACAACATATCTTGCTCTCAAGTTGCATATGAACAGATGCTCTCTGAATGCAGATGTCACAAAAAAACTAGAATCACTGTATGAACATTAGGAATTCCTATTGGTACAACTACTGGCATCATAAAAAGAACTGCATACTTTAGTTTTGGCAGATGAAAAAGTGAAGTGCTGATATGATATTTTTTTCCCTGTGATCTTGAAAAATGTAATGTTTTGCCTCTTCCTTACAATACAAAATGCATGGGATTAGGGCAACATGAAATAAATTCAAAGAAGAATTGACCTGCCTATTAGTGCCAAAGTGACTTCTTTCAGTGATGCCACATACACTTACTTAAAAAATATTTAGCACCATACAAACATCAGCTACATTCTTAACACATCATTTGATCAATGAACAGTACCCTCTCTATGGCTCTTCGGCTGTGTTTGAATTTCCACCAAGCAGAATTCAGCATATTTTTTTTTCAGAACTAAAATTCAGGAATGAAAGCATGACTCTGAAGCCATATCCTCTGATTAGTCACATTAACCAAGTGCACTTGTTTCCCTTGCTTTTCAGATTTTTAATCATCAAACAGCACCTTCTTTCAAATTAAGAATCAGTTAGGATCATTATCCCAACTGCTACCACGTGAAACACTTCTATTACACTTGCTCAACTTAAAGGGAAACCCATATGTCAAAGCCAGTCTGAGAAATTGCCCATGGTAGAAGTATCTCTGACACATCATGGAGGGTCCTCTTCAGAGATCAACTGATGCAGTGAGAAATATCTCATAATGAGTATCAAGGGCCTTGTCTGATGGGTCCTAAATATAGGTGAAATTCCAAGTAGTAAAACCAAAAAGTGGAAGAGGCCAAAGAACCACCACTATTAAGAGGAGACAAACCTTCCAGCCTAGATGACCTGTCTTTAGAGAGTTTGACAGGAGTACTATCATTTTGAGTCTGCAAAACTAGACAGAGGGTAGAGAAATGTCAGGTCTAGAACCCTTTGCTAAACACAATACTAAATGAAAAACTGGATCTTCCCCTCCTCTGTTGAGGGCAGTGGAGGGGAAAAAAGGTGTACAGAAAAGGGAAGAACACACTTCCCTGACAGGAGCAGGTTACATTGCCCACTGGATAGGAGCATCAAACCTAGCTACCCCTGACCCAAAAAGAATATTTCAAAAGTAGGGTGAAGAAAAGGAAACCCAAGTCACCCCCCCAACACTTAACAGTCCCACAAATGGACCTCCTTGGTGGATACAGGCAAAGGGAAAGAGCAGGCCTGACATAAATAGAGAAGGTACACCTACTGACAGAGGACATCAGCAGCTAAATTTATGCAGGAAATGTACGGAAACTTGCCTCCATCTTGTGCAGCAATATAAAAGGTGGTTTGGGGGAAGGGATCTCCACTGCTGAACAGGACCATTTCATAGCATCCCACAAGACAGTACAGTTGTGTAAAATCTTACAGTAACAACAGATGTCCCTCTTTTCACTGTTACAGTATTCTTTACATAATAAATGTCCTGTCAAGGACAGCCCAATGTCCAGCCAGTATACCAAAGCCTTTAGATTTTATAGGAGCTATACGTCACATGTATGCTCCACATGCAAGATGTAATAAATAAAGGTGAGTTACGGATGCAAACAATCAGAACTGAATTGCCCCAGGAGGAAATAAAATACCCTCAGGGACAAAGGTGAACATGTACATTCAGTAAGAAAGAGGAGGATAGGACCCCTCGACCAGGAGGGCAACAAAAGCAAAGGGACAAGAGCCAGGAAAAAAGTGGAGGGAGGGAGCAAATACTGCAACAGTGAAGAGAATGACATCTACGGTTATGGAAAGATTCTACATAACTGTACTGTCTTCTCATATCACAGTTATAATCCCTCAAAAAACCCAAGCAAAATAGGCAAAATAGCCCTGGCAAAACCAACCCTGGCTCTGGAAACAACATAAAATTTATAATGTTTAGTGAAAGTATGAAGAAAGGCCAACTGGCAGCTCCAAGGATGGAACTGGTATCCAAATCCTTGAAAGAGGCATCAGAGGAGGCAACCGCTATGTTAGAAAATGCCTTTACAAATGAAGAAATAGACTTGCCATGAAAGGAATAACAAAATGAAACTCCATTAGAAATCAAAGATGAGACAGTTTGCTTGGAAGCAGCCAAACCAAAAGTCCAGGGATGAAAAGAACAAAAAGCTGCTCAGAACTATGAATTGCCCTCATTTTATCCAAATAATACCTAAAGCTGTATAAGTAGATCCAAGGTGTGAAGATTCTTCTCACTGGCAAATTGTGGAGAAGGAAAAAAAAAGGAAGGGGAATCGCCTAATTCATTAACCACCTCAGGCATAAAAGAAGGATTAGTCCAGACAGACACCCTGTCACTGCGAAAAACCAAAAAAGGAGGAAGGACCATGATAGCCAGACATTCAGACAATCTCTTGCTGAAGTGAGAGCTAACAGAAGAACAGAATTCCAACTACAATGTTGCAAGGAAGTTGAACTAGCAGATTTAAAAAGGAGCCCGAGTCAATTTTTCAAGTATAAAACTGAGGTTCCAAGAAACTGGGATAGGCTTTCTGGGAGGTCTGATATGAAGGATACCTTTAAGAAATTGCTTGACATCAAACTGAGAGGCCAAATGAGGAGTTAAGAGCAGAAACACAGAAAATGCTGACAGGTGAGATTAACTGAAGAATGTGCAAACCCAGCATGGAGCAGAGGACACAACTAAGAGAACCAGAAGAACCCCCACCAAAAGGGGATCTTGATAGCAACAATCACCAGACAGAAAATCTCTTCCACTTGGACATGTATGATTTTCCAGTAGCGGGTTTCCTGGCCTCCTGCAGAACCCAGAGCATACCCTTAGATAAGATGTGCCTAAAAGGAATCAAAACTTTATCACCCACAGTGTCACTTGAAGAACTGACAGGTGAAAATGGATAAGAGATCCCTTGTTTTGTGCGAGAAGATCCAGCCAGTGAGGTAACTTGTGGTGATCACCCCTGGTCAAGTGATAAAGAAAGTGGAACCAGTGCTGTCTGGGCCAAAAGGGATTTACAAGCAAGATTTTGGAAGAGTCCTGCCTGCTTTTGTGTGGAACTCAAAGCAACAGGGGGGTGGGCATACAGAAAAAAGGAAGTTGCCTGTTCAGAGGGGAGGCAAAAAGATCCATCTGTAGAATACCCCACCGATGGATTACGTCAAGAAAAACATCCTTGTGAAAAAAAAGTTATGCATTCAACCATTCCATCTGTGTTGTCCATTTTCATTCTTTCTCAACAAATGGGTTCGGATCCGACTCGGACGCTTTTTCCAGCTCATGGAATACAAACTCTCAAGCTCCTTCCTTACCCATAATGCACCAGTCCCCTACTATACCTCAGATCTTGTTTGCTGACCTTTAAGCCTATATAATACTTAACGAATAGAGAGAGATGTGATAATAGTATCTGGATCTCATATAAAGGAACACTGGTTCCTTTAGCATCTTCTAATCCTTACGAAAAGGAAATTGGTGGGGGGGGGGTTGGAGGGAGAGGAGTTGAGGAAGAATGAAAATGGACAACACAGCTGGAACATTATGGTGAGTACATAACTTTATCTGATGTTATTTTCATTCATCCCTCAACAAATAGGACAGAATCCCCAGCTGTCTAAATCCCAGGAGGACTCTAAGGAAGGATATTCCTGAGCACTGCTGAGCTGAAGGCTGTTCTTTTCCTACAGACCAGATCTAATTTGTAATGAGCAATAAAAGTATGAGGATTAGGCCAAGTTGCAGCTGCACAGATATCCAAGGAAGATCTGGATAAAAACACTTAAGTTGCCAAACACCTGGTAGAATGAGCTTTTAGAGGTTTTGGCAAAGACAAACCCAATTTTTGTAAACAAAGGAAATATAATCAGTTAACCATTTGGCTAAGGTCACTTTAGTAACTGGTTTACCCAATTCTGAGTTTGAAAAGTAGACAAATAATTGATCCGATTTCCTGAAACTTTTTGTCCTATGTAGATAAAAACATAACTGCCTATGAACACCCAACAGGTGCAACAAATACTCTCCTTTGTTTGAAAAATTTAGAAAGGAAAACTGGAAGGTTGATAGCTTGATTGATAATAGATGCTGACACTTCATTAGGAAGGAAGGATGGGTTAGTTTGTAAGGATACCCTATCTTTATGAAAAATCAAATAAGGGGCTTAGAAGATGGGGCTTGAAGTTCTGAAACTCTTCTACCAGAGGTAATGGCTACTAAAAATACAGTCTTCCATGTTAAAAATTTTAGTTCACACTTGGCTGACGGTTCAAAGAAAGATTGGGTAAAGGGTTGTAAAACCAAATTCAAGTCCCATGGAGGAGTGGGATCTATAAAAGGGGGTCTAAGAAGAAAGGTTCTCCTTATAACGGCCTTACAAAGTTAGGAAGGAGCTCAAGACAAATTATTTACTCCAATGTGAAAATTAGAAATGGCAGATAGTTGCACTTTAATAGCTGAAGAACTAGCACCTTCATTAAAAAATTGTAGTTAAAAACTCAAGAACCTTAGCTACTGGCACTGAAAAGGGATCAATGTCATTTTGCTGTGCCCAAAAAAACAAATCTTTTCCAATTACTTTAAAAGTTTCTAGTGGAAGCTTTGAGAAAGCATAAAAGAATGTGATAGACAGGGGAAAGAGAGCCTGGGCTGCCTACCAATCAACCGAAGTGGAAAAACCATGCAGTCAACTTTAGGTCTAAAATGTCCAGGTGTACCATATCTGTTGGATGAGACAGAATGTCTGGAACTGAATCCAGAATCCATGCAGGCAAAGCAGATGAGGTCAAAGAAAGGGGAACCAAATCTGACGAGGCCAATAAAGAGCAATGATGATGACTGTGCTCTCCAACTGAGATATTTTCTGAAGGAATTTGGGGATCAGAGGTACTGGGGGAAATGCACAGAGGAGACTGGGGGGCCAATTGTGCAGAACAGCGTCTCTTGTTGATCCTTCTGATGGGGGGATGAGGGCAAAGGACTTGCTGCACTTGTTGTTGTAGGGAGATGAAAAGAGGTCGCAACAAGGTTGGCCCCAATCAATGGGATATCTTCCCCCTACTTTCATGTTGACTGACCACTCATTAGGCTTTAGAATGGACCTTAATAGTCTATCACTCTGGATTTCCCAGGAATGTGCATTGCTATCAGAATTCGATTGAATGAGATCGAACATTGCCACACTCTCAAAAGATTTTGGGGCAACTATCTCCACACAGATCTTGGAAGGGACCCTGGGACTTTCTGAACCATATTTTATGACCAGTTCATTCATTCCTGAAAAGGTCCTTTATGGAGTCAAAAAACATATGCCCACAGCAGACAGGCTTTTACCTTCCTGTTCTCACCTAGTAGCATGTCTTAAACCTTGGGGCCAATTAAAGAACTTTCGTCAAAGGGAGCACTGATGAAGGAAGACTTGAAGGGCTCCGTGAAATCACACAGGCGCATCTAGGTATGCCTCCTAATGGAACTGCCTGAACCCGCCGCCCTTGAGATACCCTCAGCTGCACTGTAGATGAGCCTTGTGGACAAGTCTGAAATAGACTGTAGGGTAGTCAGCTGTGAGGCAATAGAGCTCTCTGCCTCAGATGAAATGGTGCCAGGGAGGGATTTGCCAAGTTCTTTAACCAAATCCCTCTGGAGTCTAGTGAAGTGTGCCAAATAATTCGGTGACTGAAGTGGGAAGTCGGAGCAGAGGAGGGCAGATATGTCCTTTTCCTTGGAGCACAGAAAAATCTCTTCACTACCTAAAAAGCATAATGCCATGAACAGAGACTGAGTTCTGAGAAGATAGGTTTCCAGACCAACAGCTCCCTCTGACCTGAAGGTAAACCACCCGAGGTAGGCGTTAGAGAAGAGCTGTCCAGCGCCAAGGCTCTGAGGGGCAAAGATGGCTCCGACAACCACTGAGCTGATTCCAACACCCCAGATCCAATGCCAATGCTAAGACTCTGACAGTCATCCAGCTTAGATGTGCACAGATACAGTCCACCACTCAGAGATGGTACCAGAGTAGAAGATGCAATAATCTTCGGATCCAGTATCTTCAGATCCAACTGTTCCAAAACCAAAGGTTGGATCAGAGAAGGGGACAGTACAGGTGGAGGTAGTACTCACAAGGGTCTCTGGACCTGATGAGGTTGGAACTGGGAGAACCCTTACTTGAATTTGCATAGAGAGGAATTTCCTCATCATCCTGTCCACATCTGCTTCAGTCAGACTTCTAAAGGATCGATAAGATGCTACTGAAGAAGCCCTGGAATTATGACGCTTGGGAGACCTTTCAAGAAAGGGAGATGAGAGAAAAGAGGACACCGGATTCAAGTGTAAAGGAGATCTGATCCGTGGTGACCTATCAGAGTGCTTCGGATCTGAGGGAGTTGAATCCAAAGTTTTTGTCTCTGGATCCAAAGGAATAAGACCAAAAGATTTTATATTTGGATCTGAACAGGTAGAATCTGAAGGTTTTGCAATTTTAGGAGGTGGTTCCAAACCCGGAGTTGAGAAACTTGAAGGATCTGGAAAATACTTCTTAGCCTCTTTTTTGTCATCTTTTCTAGAGGTTTGACCCCCAGATAGATCAGAAGATTTTGATGACAGTAACCCTCTCAAAATGAACTTATTTATTCTATCAATTAGAGCCCCAGGGTTGAAAGCCTTGCACATGAAGGCAGAATCTAAGTGTGTCAGGCCTAAACAATACACACACATAGCGTGTGCATTGGAGATAGGAATTTTATGGCCACAGGACATACATTTTTTAAAACTGAAGGATTTTTCATCCATATTTTAACTACAAGAAGGAAGAAAATTATTTATTTTTTGGGGGGCGGGATATGGATAGGAAAAAACTAAGGGAAAGTACTACCAATAACGATAATACAAGGATAAACCTAAAAGGCACAAAGGGGAAAAAGAAAATACCAACTATGGTAATGTAGAATTGCACTAAAAATTGTAGACAAATAAGGGAAGATATGTAGAAAGATTTTTCTAAAATCTACTTTTATTCAAAGACACTACTACTAAAGAGCTAACAGTGAACATGTCCATACAAGAAGGCGGCAAACGAGATCTGAGGTATGATAGGGGACTACTGCATTGTGGGTAAGGGAGGAGCTCAAGAGGTTTCAGTGTTTCACGAGCTGGAAAAAGCAGCCAAGTCAGATCCAAGGGTCGGAACCGAACCCATATGTTGAGGAATGAATGAAAATGACATCAGATGCATCCATTCATGAGCCTGTGTGCTGGAACTGCTCAGTGAGTCTACCACTAGATTGTGCTCTGAAAGAATGTAAACCAGCTGAAGAGTCACTTGACACTGGATAGCTAGATCCCATGCCGGAAGAGCTAATCTGCATAGAAGATAGGACCTTCTGTCCCCTGCTTGTTGATGTCCCACATCACAGTGGTATTGTCCATGAAGATTTTGAGGGGGGCTGGGGTGGAAAAGGTGATGAAAACTTGCAGAGCCAGAAACAGAGCTCTGATCTCTTTTATGTTGATAAGATTTGACCTCAGAAACCCTGGACCTTTAGAGGGCCAAAAGAGGTCCTCCACCCCAGGTTTGAGGCATCCATGTACAGCCCTTAAAACTGAATTGGAGTATGGAAGGGAAGCCCTGGCTCGAGAAGAGAGTTGAGTCCACCACTTTAACTCAAGTTTGAGACAAGGGAGGCAAAAAGCAGGGGACTTCAGAAGGTGGCAATGTTGAAGTCACACTGATTTGAGGTAGCACTGTAGCCTCCTCATATGCAGCCTGGAGAGAGGACGCATGAAAATAATGGATGCCATAAACCCCAAAACCTGAAGAAAAAGTCCCTGGCTATAAGAGAGGACAGAAGATAGAAGGAGAGAAGGGAAAAAGGCTGTCAAAAACAAAACCTTTGGAGTAGGAATAGAAGCCAACATGGGAAGAGTCTGAAGCTGTTACCCTAGGAAAGTATGATCATGGGAGCTCATCAAAACAGATTTCTGATGGTTTATGTGAACCCCAGACTTTGTAAAAGACAAGTGGTAAAGTGGAGATCCCACAACAGATTGCTGGGAGAAGAAGCCTGAATGAGTAGATTGTTGAGATGGGGGAAATCTATATCCCTTAAAGTCTGCAAAAGGCAAAGACAGGGAGCAAGGCATTTGGTGAATACCCTTGGGGCAGTAGAAAGGCCAAAGAGCAAAGCAAAGAACTGAAAATGAGAATACGAAACAGAGAAACAAACATTTCCTGAACAGAGGTGAATGGGGATGTGGAGGTAGGCATCTTTGAAGTCCAGGGAAACCCAAAAGGCCTGGGGAAGAAAAGGAGGAAACAAGGTCTGAAGAGACAGCGTTCAAAATGAAGGGACCTTGAGAAAGGTGTTGACCAGAGAAAGATCCATAGTGGGTCTCTAGGGTACCTTCCTTTCGAGGAACCAAAAATTCTGGAGTAAAATCCTTTTCCACTTGGGATTTTCCACTTGGGAGGGTGGAACAGGCTGAATGATGTCCTCTCATCCAAAGGGACTGCAAAACTCCTGTGAAATGAGGAAGTTATTCTACAGGAGGTTGTGGAATGCTTGGAAGGGGGGGAGGGAGTGGTTTCGAAACCATGAAATACTCCTGACAAATAGACAGCACACCCAGAAGTCCGAGGTGATCCGATATCAATTTGGAAGAGACAGAGAAAGGAGAGACAGGGGAACCTGGCCAAGGGGAAGAGGAGGCCAAATGTCAAATGGAGACGGCCTTGTCCTGAAAAGAAGGCTTCTGAGATGAAGGAATCCAAGTAGATAAAGCAAGGGGAAATATGCCTAGACACCTTCTTACCCTTGGGACGTGGGCGAGTTTGCCTACAAAGGCAGGCTTAGAAGGGTAATTCAACTGGAATTCAGGGACAGGGAAGACAAAAATATGCTTGAGTGACTGCAAGACCACATCCTTATCCTAGAGGGACGTAAACAGGTTAGTAGGAGCTGTTCCAAAAAGAGTTTTATTATCCAGAGGGGCATCCAAAAGCTTGGCTTTAATATAATCAGGTAAAGCCTGCAGACATAAGAATGACTCATCACAGAACCAAAAACAGCAGCCCTGGAAGAGGCATCAGCTGCATCACAGCTGCATTTTACAGTGTGACGGGCAACCTGGGAAGTGGATCCAAGCTGGAGCCTTCCCATCAGAATCAGAATGGTCAGAGACCACCAATGTTACCTGAGAAAGAAAGACAAGAACATACCTGGTCATGTGGTTTTGATAATTAATAGCCCTAAAAGAAAAGGTGGCAGCAGTAAATATGTTTTTACCCAACCTTTCCATAGATAGATGCCCTTATCTGAAGGAAGAAGCTTAGCAAAAAGGATAAGTTTTCCAAAGGGGAGTTTGAGCTCAAAGAATCCTCTTCCTCAGAACTACAGTCAAGAGGGGAAGGAATATCAGAGAAGTAAGCTAAGGATTCCTTCCCACAGTCCAGGTCGTCATCTGAGGAATCCAGTTCTCTAGGCCTCTTAACAGAAGTGGAAGACCAGGACTGAGCAGACTGGCACCGCTTGAGGAGGCTTCGAGGCCATTAAAACATTGAACATGCATGGAGTAAAATCCTGCCATTCACGCTGGGGATCTCGAAAAACAGGGTGGTGTGTTTAGTTTTTTGCTTTTTTCTTGTGCGAGACATCCCCCTGAAGGGCTCTCAGTGGTTCAGACCCTTGGCGAGTTTCAATAAATGTAGTATGAATCTCTTCCCTCACTAAAATCTGACTAATCCCCCCTTGGTCTCTCGGAAATGATCAGTAGAAGTTCTCCCTCAAAGTCTGGCACAGACAATGGAAAAGCTTCAGAGGATGTGTGAGAATTGGGATCCATGCCAGCCTCCTAGGGGGTCGTGGCAGAGGAATCCAAGGCAAGCACCAGACAGTCTTCAGGGCTTTCACAAGCTTCTAGAGAGACATCCAGGGGAGGCTAGAAGGCAATTAGATCAGGTCCAGTCTTTTTGACCTTCTTGGCATATGGCTGACCCATGGGATGGGAGGACACCACCATAGCACCCTAAACCAACAGCTTAAGTCATTGGTTCTCAGGGTATATGGATAAGGATGACATGAACACAAGTACACTATATTAATGAAATAAGGTAGAGAAGAAACCGCAATGGGGTACTTATCTGAAGACGGCTTGGCAACCAGCACCCTTAACCAACAGCTTAAGTCATTGGTTCTCCGAGGTATACGGATAAGGAAGATAAATGACTATGAAAGGTCTTAGGGACAAATGCTTGTCAGATGGAGCACTGCTTATGGTCGTGGAAAGCACATAATCAAAAAAAAAGACACTGGTTGTCACAGTCTTCATGGGGACTCCCACCCTGACATTTCTCCTTCTTGGATGAGATGGATGCAAGTACTCTATTGTAAGAAACCCCAACAGGGTACTTTATCTGAAGATGGCTTGGCAACAAGCACAGCAGAAGGGTGGTCTGACCAACGTTCGGCAATAACATTCCGACTAGTAGCAAAGAAGTTCTAGGTGTTTGCATCTGTATGTCACTTTCATGCCCTGCGTCTTAAACAAGGAGCATACTTGTGATGTACAGAGCCTATTAAATCTAAAGGCTTTGGTATAGTGGCCAGACAGGCTATTCTGGCAGAAGATCCCTTACGTAAAGAATACTGCAATAGTGATATGGAAGGACATCTGCTATCCCTGCTAAGAGAGTACAAAGCTATAAAAAGGGGCATCTACTACAAAAGCCCTCAAATCCAAATAAGCTGGCATACTATAGTGCCATACAACATCAGTCAGCACATTTGCTGTACCCAAAAGATAACACTCCAAACACAGACTTACCACTGCTTCCAAAAACCTGAAAATCAAAACAGCTTCTACAAGATCATGCAACCAAAGAGTATAAAGCTTCTCAACACCATCTCAGTGGAGTGGAGGGAGTTCTGTAACCTAGACAACGCAGAGCCTAATAGAAAGCCCATAACCTAAAAGTGGCCAAGGCAACTTTTTTTCCCCTACCCAATTTCTTTTCTTGGTTATCTTGATCTCTATCTAAGAAAGTGAAAAAGGGTGGGAGGAAGACCTTGAGGTGTGAAGAGGGATGTCACCGCCATCCAAAATCAGCTCCAATCTGTCAGGTGGTGATAAAACATACCAAATACCCAAGGGGGATCAACAGAAGTTATAGTGACCCTGGACCTTCTTAGTTACATCCTACAATAGATGGACGGAAATGACTAGATTTGGATTAACCCATAATCTAATGGAGGAAGAAACAAGCATGGGCAAATATAGAACTTTAATGTAGAAAAGCAATAGAAGTAGACAACTCTGGACCTTCACACACATCCAAAACAAAGACGTTTACCTTCAGCACTCAAATAGAATTGGGTAAAAAGGGAAGCATTACACCCCCACTTACTCCAACAGTGAAATCAGAATGAAGTTTGTTTAAATCTGAGAAAGACTGCATAATCTGCAAGTGTAAGAAAGTATGCATATAAGAACTTGTGTGGTGGCGTGAGCTAAGAAGACATCTATAAAAAACATGGCACAGACATCTTACAGAGGCCCCATGAGTGAACTCATTATCAGCTGGAGAAGTGTCCTAAATCACCAGTTGCTGCTATGCAGGCAAGTACAGCGATCCCTATCACTCAGGACTGATAATTCTGGATGGACTAAAGTAGAAGCTCCTAAGAGATACCTCAGTACCTTGAATCTCTGACCAGATGGTTTTGGCAGCCACATACTCTTATAAGCCCATAAGGATTTAGGGCTAGACTGAAGAAGGAGATGGAATCTCAGCCTGAGCAACATCAATCTGTAACAAGACAGACTCGACTGCAGGGTTACTCCTTGGTACTCAGCCCCCAAAAAAGACTTGGGGCTAGACTGATCATGTTATACAAACACTATGGGATGTTCCCCTCACCTAGCCAGGATGCACCTGTCACTCCTCCAGTGAAAAAGGTAAACATGATAGGACTGAGTCTTCACTTCAAGATGGCAATCTTTACCCATGGATAGTCCTGGAAGCCATAAAAACAGAGAGAGAGAGAGAGAGAGAGAGAGAGAGACAATCTTACCTCCATCAGTATAGGGTGTTAACTGGTACACTAAGCAAATTCAAAGGTACCAAGACAAAAGCTAGCCTGCTAAGTGAAGGTAGGGACCCTTGTAATAACAAGTAGCCCACTTGTGCCATCTCACGATAAATCCCCCTTCCAGAAAAACATGAAGAGTTTTAATTCCCAAAAACAAGGGTCACGCTAAAACATAACTTTACTGATGACAGCAAGAACTGAGACTCAAATAATACAATTGGCAGTAAAGATTTGCTAGGCAGAGGGAATGAATTTGCTTATTTAGACATCTTACATCACAAGGTGTATTGCCACAGGCATACTTTCACAATTAAGTGGGAAGTAAAAAAAAAAAAATTTAAATTCTGACTTAAGGAAAGGGGTGACCCAGCCTGGGTATCAATGTTAAAACCGTCAGAGTTGCAGCACAAGAGCACAGTATGAAAGCAACAGTATAACTTAACATAACTCTATATTTGACAAACTTTTAGCACCGATACCTCAAGTTATTTATCAGCACTTTCAAATGTACATGCCAAAATAAAATAGTACTTCTCAGTTTGATCCTGGTCTCGCTCCTGAAGAGAGGAAAGTCTGGTCAAGTGGGTAATCTGTCGCTTGAGGTCAGCATTTTCAGATTCTAAAGCATGGCATTGTAGACTTGGATGTAAAACCTGCAGAGAGAGTGAATTTATTCTGTAAAATAACATGAAAATATGGTATTCACACAGTAGTCAATGTTTTAAGTTAAAAAAAAAAAGGAAATCAGTAAAACTTAGGAAGTATTCTGGCCTACTTATCAACATTACATGCCAAAAGGAGACAAATCTGATCTGCCTGTGTGCTGAAAGTAGTTGTAGGGCAGTTCCTTGTTCCCTTTTCTCTCCTCCTTTCCCTCCAGGTATTCCAAAGCCTTTTAAATACTGCATATATTAAGACAATTTATTCCACGTCTCTACAACCCTTTCAAAATGCTTTCTAATGGGCCTATATCAATTTGCCGAAACCCATATGGTCAAGACAATATGGCCAACAATTTGGTTCTTCAAACCATTCTGACTGAGATTACAGTACATTAAGGATTGGGGAATTTACTGTTTTCCCCACTGTAGTGTGATCTTAGAGCTGGTATAAATAATTAGCAGGGGATGTGGGAGACAAAAAAAGAAGCTGTGTCTTACAATAACGTTCCATCTGTGTTGTTAATTTTCATTTATTCTTGACTTGTGGGTCACAGTTCCAATCCTCGGAACCGATCTGGCCATTGTATAGCTCACTTCAGCCAAAAATCTCTGGAGTTGCTGGTCTATCCACAACGCCCCTCTCCACATTACCTCAGATAGAGTTTGCTATCATGCAGAAAAAAGGACTCTATAAGACTTTGCCCTTGTCCAAAGTATCCCTAACAAGAAGAACCCAGGACAGGAAGTCACTTCACCAGAAGTATAAAGGAGGGGATAGGCGAAAAGGACGCAAGAACAGATAAGATCGACAACAAAGGTGGAACATAATGGTAAGACATAACTTCTTTATCTGATGTTGTCAAGTCTTCATCTATTCCTGACTTGTGGTACAGTCTCTCCAGCTACCTTAGATCCTGGGTGGCCCTATGGAAGAATATTCCTGAGAATCATAGAACCAAAGGAGGCTCCCCCCCTGGAGATCATACCCAATTTGTAATAAAGGTATGTGGATTAGCCTATGTTGTAGGTGCGCAAAGTTCTGACATGGAAGCTTTGGAATGAAAAACAGCCAATGACACCATAGATCTGGTACAATGTGCCTTGATCGGCATAGTGAGCTTCATCTTAAGTTTTGTGTAAATGAAAGAGATGCAATTGCTTAACCATTTAGGCAGAGTCACCTTGGATACTGGTTTGTCCAAAGTTGCACTAGCAAAAGATATAAATAATTGGTCTGACTGTCTAAATTGCTTTGTTCTATCAAGATAGAAACACAATTGCCTGTGTACATCCAGGAGGTGCAGGCAGTTTGTTTGTGTCTTTCGGCTTTTCCCGGTTAGAGGTTGCCACAGCGGAACTCCGGTCCGCTAATGATTGGCAGTAGATTTTTATGTACTGGCTTGCCAGGCCTAACGCACAACCTTCAACGAAGGAACGCCCATTCACACATGACGCTACACAGAAGATGCTCTAACTGAGAATCGAACGGGCAACGTCTGTGAGGCGACAACGCTACCGCAGCACCACCACCACACTTGCCTTTATTTGAAACATTTGGAAAGAATACAGTCAAGTCTATGGACTGGTTAATATTGGTCTCTGCTATCACTTTAGGAAGGAAAGTAAGGTTCATCCTGATTGACACTCTGCCCTTATGGAAAACTAAATAATGAACTTTAGAATTTAAAGCCTGTAATTTGGACACTCGCTTTGCTGAAGTGACAGCTACAAGAAATAATGTCTTCCAAGAAAATAATTTTAAATCACAAGTCACTGCAGGTTTAAAGAGAGGTGAAGTAAGTAACTGCAATGTAAGAGTCAGGTCCCGCAGCAGAAGAGGGTCTTTGAAGGGGGGGCTTCAAACAGATTGTGCCCTTAAGAAAAACCTTACAAAGTCTGTGAGAAACCAGATACCATATCGCTCAACTGTATGGATTTTTGCCTCATATTTTTGATCAGTTTTTCATAAAACTGTCGTTTTCTGGCAAATTAGTGGCAAATCATTAAAGGTTGAAGTTAGAAAATAATGACAGACATTTGAGTTTCAGACTTAATACCCTTCAGAAAATTCAAGCTAATGCAAAACCTGTTATTCTGTCAACTTTCTAAGTTTGTAAGAGCAGTATTTAAAAAATGTCCCTATTTTTGGACCTTTGTACAACTTTTATTTAAGGCTTTGTCCAGATTTCTTACTCTAAGAGGTTGAGAGGCATTCCCGATACCGTTATGGAAATTTGAAATTGCTGCTAAAGTAATCTTGACAGTAGAAGCAGAAGCCCCCTTACAAGAGGGCAGCTAGAAATTCTAGAATTTTCTCTACTAGCACTTGAAAGGGATCCAGACCATTGTCAAAGGCCCAAATAGAAAATCTCTTCCATTTACTAAGGTAGAGACTCCTGGTGGATGGTTTATGGGAAGCCAACAAAATGTGTCATACAAGGGAAGGAATACCATTCTACCTAGCAACTACTGGAATTGGAGAAACCAAGCAGTTAGCTTGAGAGTCTGATGACTGGGGTGAACTAGCACGGGGGTGGGACAAGAGATCTGGAAATGGGTTCAGAGTCCACAGGCAGTGTAGTAGATGAAGCCAGAGAAAGGGAAACCATATCTGTCGAGGCCAGTAAGGAGCAATGAGGATCACTTTGCTTCTCAACCAAGCTGCGTTCATGAGAAAAAGAGGGATCAGAGGGAAGTGGGGAAAGGCATAAAAGAAACCTGGAAGCCAATCAGGGAGAAGTCTGTCCCTGGGGGACTCTCCCTGAGGGGGAATCGTGGCAAAGTAGCTTCTGCACTTGTTGTTCAGTGATGAGACAAACAGGTCACAGCAAGGCTGGCCCCACTGAAGAAAGATCTCCTTCGCTACTCTGGAATTCAGAGATCACTCTTGAGGCATGAGGATGCATCTGCTTAACTTGTCCGCAATCACTTTTGAACTCCCTGGAATATGCGCTGCTATCAGAAAGCAGTTGGAAGTCATAACCCATTGCCACACTCAAAGGACTTCTGAACGCAATGGATAAGACTTGGTTCCCTCCTGTTTATGTACCAGGCTACCAACCAACCTACCTTGAGGTAATGCAGAGTGAAACAGCTGCAATGCCAGAAACACTACTCCTTGGACTGTCTCCCCGAGATAATGCTCCCCTCACCCCATCTGGGAAGCATCCATGGTCACTATGGCCTTGGACTGAGGGAGAACAAAGGGATGGCCTACAAGAATTGCCTCTGCATGCATCCAACAGGATAGGTCATTCTTGCATCAAATGGATATGAAAATTAAATGGTTCATGGAGTGGGTTAGAATAGTCCACTGATTCTCAAGTAACCTTTGGAGAAGTCTTGTATGAAATCTTGCCAATGGAACCAGTGTGATCATTGCTGCCATGGAACCCAATGCCTGCAGAATTAGGTAAGCAGGAATTTTGTCTGAGTGAAGAAGAGGGAGTACCTGCGACTGCATTTTCTGTAATCTGTGCAGTGGAAGTGATGCTATACAAGAAACAATGTTGACACGAGCTCCAATAAATTCAATGTCTTGAGAAGGGGCCAGCTGAGATTTTGCAGGATTTACTGTGAAGCCCAAATGAATGGCCAGTTCCAGAATTTAGGCCGTAGTCCGTAGAAGTAAATGTTTGGTGGGAGCGGTGAGGAGCCAGTCATCTAAGGAAACACTCGGAATCTGTACAGCCTCAAATATGCTGTGACTGCTGCCATAAATTTGGTGAACACCCTGGAGGCTGTGGTGAGACCAAAGGGCAGTACCTCTGAATTGGAAATGACTGTCTCTTATTCAGAAGTGGAGAAACTTTCTCAAGCATTTGTCTCCTTTTATGTGGTAATATGTGTCTTGAAAGTCGATAAAGCACATCTAATCGACTTTTTCTAAGAAGGGGGGAATTGACTGAGATGTGACCATCCGAAATTTTGCCTGTTGGACAAATTTGTTTAGAATGCGGAGGTCTAAAACTGGTATCCAGTCCCCCGTTTTCTTTGGCACTAAAACGAATCTGGAGTAAAAAATGGATCCTAATTGGTCTGGTGGGACTTCTTGGATGACTTTTTTCTAGCAGCTTTTGTACTTGTATTGCTGGTGGTGCTGCGGTAGCGTTGTCACCTCACAGTAAGATGCTGTCCGGTTTGATTCTCAGCTAATGCGTCTTCTGCGTGGAGACATGCGTGAATGGGCGTACCTTCGTTGAAGGTTGTGCGTCAGGGCTGGTAACTCGGCACGTAAAAATCAACTACCAATTATTAGCACACCGGAGTTCCGCTGTGGCGACCCCTAACTGGGAAAAGCCGAAAGACACAAACAAATTGCTGCTTGAACTCTCTGACTGGGTGGAACGTCGGAGAGTCTTGCTGGAGTTCTTGGGTAAAGGGTGAAAGGAATTAGATAACCTCTGAAAATGATTCTTAGCACCCAGGTATTAGTGGCTATGCATCACCAGGCATTTGGGTGCAAGGAAAAGCTTCCCCCAACTGCTTTCAGAGGTAAGCAACTGGGTTTCTCTTCAGGAGCACTGACAGGGCTAACCAGAGAACGAGTCCCTGGAACCCTGATTTTGTGGACCACCCCTGCCTCTGGGATGGTGTCTTCCATTGTAACTCCCCCCTCTGCCCAGAGGGGAGTCTGAACCATGTGTGTCCTGGAAAGTCTTTTGGTATTTCTTGAACCACATATTACCACTCCTTTGATTACTGGAATAGGATCATTGAGGAGTGGAAAAATGTATGCCCACAGCAGAGAAAGTCTTTCCATCATTTTCACACCTGGACAGAGTTTCCTTTACTTTGGGGCCAAAAAGAAGATCAGTCAAAGGGAGCATTGATGAAGGAAGACTAGAATGGTTCCACAAACTAGCATCCGAGCGTGTCCTTGAATAGAAATACCTGAAGCTGCTGACCTGGTCGCTTCTTCAGCTGCACATGCAATGTGCCTCATGGGCAAGTTTGAAAAAGACTCTAGGGTAGCTAGCTGGGAGGCTACTTTTTCTTGGACCCTCTCAGCGACTGCTCCTGCCAGGTTATCTGACAGCTCCTTCGACCAGATCCCTCTTGAGCCTTGTGAAGTGTGCCAAAAAATTCAAAAACCTGATGGAAAAGGTCGATGATGCATAGACCCGCTTCACAATCCTGTCCATCTCCATGGACTGCCAGGTCAGGGGATGGACAGTAGAACTTTCCTTCGGCTAGTTCTTTTTTAGTGGCGGCCGCTACCACCATGGCATCTACTACTAAGCCCTTAGCCCGATGTGGTTGGTCTTCTGGAGCAGTAAGGGTTTTGTCAGGCCTCCAGGGGACTGGTTCCATAGAGTCAGGAGCTTTCCAAGCCCACTAAGCAATTAGTTTAATTAAATTGTCAGGGGGGGGGGGGTGTCACCCAGGATGTAGATCCTCTGTTTTAGGATCTTCCAGAGGTAGAGGTTGGTGGCTGAACTGAAAACCTGGAAGGCACCAAGGAAGCCAGAGCCAGACCCAGCTCTGAAGACAGAAGTGTTGTTGATGCCGAAACCACTGGTGACTGGGACGTTGAAGCCAAGAGTTCTAAAGCCTGAGTCGAGGTTAGAGGAGGAGGAGAATAAGTAGGGGTGGATGGAGAAAAACCCTCTGCACCTGAAGGGAGAGGGGCTAGAGAAGAGGATGAGAGACCCTGGGGTTGTCAAAATCTAATCCACCAACTTAATATCAGCCTCATAAAAACTTCTGGTGGAGAGCATGAATAAGCCAGAAGGTGAATTGGGTCTCTCCATTAATGGACTAGGAAGCTGACCATGGAATGGAAACAGACCGACCCGGGTTCTGTAGATACCACTAATTTTGGCACCTTTGCTGTACCGTAGGGGAAATAGGCATAGAAATGGAAGTAGTGACAGTCGGCACTAACGTCGGAGCCGTGCTCAAGGTCGGAGCAGAGATAGCTGTACTTGCAATAGTTGTCGAAGTCAGTGTAGAAGGCACCAATGAAGTTTTCGTTGCCGGAGATTTAGTCTGCTCTAAGAGCCTAGGAATCTTAACTTTTGGTTCCAAAGATGAACCCACAGAAGCGTGTTCACGTATGACAGCAAGTGCCGATGGAGACATTGGCACCAAAGCAGAGGATTTTGATCCAGAGGCCGAAGGTGACTGGTCAGCCTTGGACAAGGTTTCTTCAAAAGGGGTTTTAAGGAGCCCTTTGAGAATCAGTTAATTTCTCCTCTTTGCCAGAGTTCTATTACTGAAACCCTGGCAGATGGAACAATCTATACTCAAATGGGGAACACACAAACAGTAAAGACAGGATTCATGGTCATCCGAGTTTGGCATTTTCCTGCCGCACTCTACACATTGCTTATACCCTGTTGGGCAGATTTTTGTTTTTTCTGCAATATTACTTACAAACAAATAGGAAGGCAGAAAAAGAGAAAAAAAGGTTTTGAAATAGGACCTCACTCACACAAAAGGAAAGAGGAAAAAGTCTACCAACAATGGTAGACAGACTACTAATGGTAGAGCAAAAAAGGGATAGACTACTAATAATGGTAGGGGAGAATTTACCAATGGTAATAGAAAATTACAGCACACTCGCTAAGGGTAGACCAAGAGGTAAAGGATAGAAAAGATTTAGACTTGAATAGAAGGATAATAATAATAATAAAAATATACTTCGCTACAAGAGAGATGGCTGACACATCTTGTCGTAAGAGTGGTAAATGAGATCTTGGGTAATATGGAGAGTGGCATTGTGGATAGAATAGCAGCTCAGGAGACTTTTGGCTAATGCGAGCTATACAACAGCCAGATCGGTTCCAGGGATCGGAACCATGAACCACAAGTCAAGAATAGATAAAGATCGACAACATCAGATACATTGTTTGCAGGTGTTGTTTGGGTTTATGTTATTAATCAACAAATTGAATTGTTGACCATATGGGTTTCGACAATACGGTAATTTGATAAACTGACATAGATCCCTTTCTAATAACCAGGTTGAATGTATTTCCCTTAACATGGCAACAATTCCCCTCCTACCCTCACTGTCCTACCATAGGCAAAACTGCTATACAACTGGTAGCATGTTACAGACCACCCTCCCAATCTCAAGAACCTCACTCAGCCTTCCTGAAGACATTGGAGGATATGAATGTATCACAAAATACCATCATACTGGGAGACTTCAACTACCCAAACATAGATTGGGTACATTATTCTAGCCCTAATACCCTAGCCCAAAGGTTCCTGGAATTCATAAATTCAAATGCACTGGAACAACTAGTCACCTCTCCCACTAGGGGAGATAATATACTAGACCTGATCATCACAAACATGGGGACAAAATGCTCCACACCGGAAGTATACCCCTCACTAGTGAGATCTGACCACAAACTAATCACCCTGGATATACATATCCCACCTCCACCCCAGCACAAAAGACCACAGTGAAAACTTCTCAAAAGCAGACTTCACTCTTCTTAAGAAGGAGATGGTATCCTTTAAGCCCACTGTGCCAGTGGATACCACATCCCGCAATGCCGAATCCTTCACAAATGCTTTCTATGGACATATCCAAGAATGCATGGATCATGCAATCCCAAACAAATCCAAGTCCCTCTCCACCAAATGTAAGCGTCCTGTCTGGTGGACCTCAGCCATAAACAAATTGTATAACAAAGAAGGAAGCTACTGCACGTCAGAGCGAAATCCCATGAAGGGAAGACGTCTCTGATCAACATTAGCAGAAAACTACGTTCTCTCATAAAAACATCCAAGGCAAACTTTGAGAGAAAAATCGCTAAGGACACTAAAGATAACCACAAAGCCTTCTTCAGCTATGTTAGAAACCTGGGCGGAAACCCTCAGATATGCTCAGAGTTGGTTCACAACAACAAAAAATACACTGAACCCACAGATATTGCTAACATTCTGGCTGACAGGTTCAGTGCAAACTTCTCACCTCCTTCACCCCCAAAAGAAGAAATACTTATCCCAGCTGAATGTAATCTCCCTGTCATCTCAGATGTCCAAGTGAGAACCGCCCTAAACAAAGCAAAAAACACAGCATCAATGGGACCTGACGGTATCCCGGGGTGCGTGTTACGTGAACTCCATGAGGAGCTAAACCCACACATAAAAATGCTATTTAACCTTAGCCTTACTTCGGGTTATGTACCTGTACACTGGCGTACAGCAACAGTGGTCCCACTACACAAGGGGGGTGCATCTACAGACCCTGGAAACTACCGCCCCATAAGCTTAACTAGCCTGGTCTGCAAAGCTATGGAAAGAATCATTATGGAACTCAAACAGAGACATAGGGGACCTACAGACACTTGACCCCACCCAGTTCGGCTTTGTGAAGGGCAGATCCTGCCTTTTAAACCTGGTTGACTTTTTCGAAACCGTCACTAGAGCCATTGATGAGGGCAAAGCAGTCCATACAGCATACCTGGACTTGGCTAAGGCCTTCGACACAATACCCCACTCAGGCATCATAGATAAGCTAAACAGCTTAAAAGTAAACCCCTATGTCACTAGATGGGTTGCAAACTGGCTAAAGGACAGAACCCATAAAGTTAAAATCGCTGGAGCAATGTCAGACTCAAAGCCAGTCACAAGTGGTGTCCCACAGGGATCTGTCCTGGGACCCCTCTTGTTCGGCATTTATTTCTCAGATGTTAAAGCAAACATGGGAGGGCTGTGGCTGACAAAGTTCGCAGATGACTGCAAACTAGGCGCCATAGTCGATACACCAGCTGACACACACATCCTACAAAAAGGCCTCACTGAAATGGACAACTGGTGCCGTAGTCACGGCCTTAAACTAAATGCCAAAAAATGTATAGTCATCCCTTTTGGAAAAAACAAAGTACCCACAAATTATCACATAGACAGCAACCCACTGAGTACAGAAAAAGTAATCAGAGACCTAGGGACCCAAGTAGACCGCGACATCTCATTTGACACCCACGTTGCCAAAGTGGTTAGAAAAACATTCTACCTTGCACACCTCATCATGAAGGGATTCACATCCAGATCCAAGGATGTCATTGTACCCCTGTATTCCTCCCTCATCAGACCCATGATTGAGTACAATGCCCCATTTGGTATGTACCTCACCCGGCACTTGCAACAACTGGAGAGACCACAGAAGTACCTTACCAAAAGGATCAAGGGTCTCCAACATATGTCTTATTCCGCCAGACTAAAGAAACTTCAGCTCTATTCAGTGGCATACCGCCTGCTCAGGGGTGATCTCTGCCTGACGTACAAGGCCATGTCCAATCAGGATTTGACGGACATGCTCCACCTCAAAAAATCCAAATCCATCAGGACCACAAGAGCTAAAGACTTAAACCTCGGCACAAGCATGAATAGGACATGCTGGAGGGATAGATTCATAACCCAAAGGCTTCCCATGCTTTGGAACAGGATCCCAGTTCGTATTAGGCAGAGTCCCTCACTGACTCTCTTCAAGAGAAATCTTGATGAGTGGATGGGAGATCGAAATTTTACCCCAGGGGTCACATCTGGGTCACTGCTAGACAGGGGTACAGTAAACTAATTCTATTATATAAGGGGACCTTCATTGTGTCACTACTAGACAAAGGCACAGTATTATAGATTTATTCTGTACATTTTTGTACCATTTCAGGGGGTGGCTAAAGCCACATCACTATGGCTAGGCTTACAAATGCCCCAGGGCAGATAGCCTAGTACTATACTATGAAACTAATACAGCCTAATCAAGCAGCACTTGCACAGCAATTTTGCTTGCTCACACCACACCACTGCTTTCTCCTCGAGTGAAATTACATGCAGTTTCCTATGCTTCTCCTTTTTCTCCCATCATCGAGTGCCACTTTTTATACCACCTCCAGCAGTATGACCTCCTCCTTCTCCCCACTCCCCATGAGGTTTACAGAACTGCACAAGGAATTCCAGCTGTACTGTCACAAAGGAGAAGTATCATTACCTTCCTAAAATCTGGTTTGTCCTGCTCCTTGCTGGCACTCGGAGATGGCTTGTTTATGATTTCTATAACTTTTAAGTCCTCCTCTTGCCCTGGGCTTGTGAGAATTAATTATACCCTACTTCCAAAGGCCACTTTGCTCCTCTGGGCTATTTTTTCCTCGGGTGCATATTTAGGTGCATAGGTGTGTATTTGGAAGGTCTGAAATGAATATATTAGCTCTTGAACCATGCTTCCAGCTTTATTCAAACACCCACACCGGCTTCCTTCAGTTTTAACTTCAACTTTGAAGTGGCTGAACTCTAGCCCTTTACAGAGTAAATTTGGCAAATATAAAACATTAAAACAGACAAAATAAACAAAGACAACATCAAGTAAAAAAACAGAAAAAATAACAAGTGGAAAATATTGTTTACCTGCAATATTAAATATACAAGTGTGACCATTCAGTATAAACACAAGATAATCAAACTGCAAGCTGAAAGAAATATGATTTTCAGGACTTGAAACCGTCCAACTTTAGAGATGCTTCTCATCTAACCAGGTAACAGGTTCAAGAGCCAAGGACACTAGTAAGCAAATGCCAGATGACGCAAGATACACAACTGGAACTGCCTGCAGACTCTGGAAAGCACAGTGCAGAAACCTGGCTGGCCAGCACCAGCTGAAGCGGTCCTGTAGGTAAAATTCTATACACAGTGCTTTTGTCAGAAATGTCGAGGAAGTAAATGGCAGCAAGGAAGGAAATTATTATTTTGAACTGGGATACAGGATCTGAATTGCCCAGGCATAGTAAGGTCTTACTAAGTTTAAATGCTGTTGGCTGTCAAAAAAAAAAATTACAACAGAACAGAAAATCATAATCAAAACCAGCTGTAACTTAAGTACTGAATATTGTAAAGGAGATGACAGAACTAGAGGTAGGATCTTTAAGGGAAGGAACAAATTACACAGAAATAAATGGGATTTATGAGAACAATGCATGCAAAGTGATGTTCAGTAGTAGTGAGGTTTAAAACAAGGCAAGAACTGAGCAATTTATGCAATGCTGGAGTGAATGATAATGGTCACAAAGGAAATGTCCAATATATAAAATGCATGAAAATAACGAAAAATGTTAATATGGTTTGTTTTCTATCAATATAAGTGGACCTATGCTACCCTTTAAAAGTAAGAATTGAATATGGAGGTATAAGGAAAAAAAAAAAAGAAAACAGATGTCCCACAGTATTTTTTTTTGGGGGGGGGGGGGCATAAGCCAAGAATACCAGAACAACATATTTCTAACAGATAGCCAGCTGTATTCCCACCGAACAGATGTAAAACAATAACACTCTGAATTACCTGTAAGTAGCCAGGCTGCAGAACTATGAACTAGGTGTAAATGAACAAGATCTGTATCTGGAAGCCCTTGTTAAACAATACATCAGTAGTCAATTCTGAGGATGACGACCAAGGCATGTACCAAACTATATTCTGGTCCTAGGATTATATAAGATGCTTAGTAACGGAAATTCTATTTCGAAACAAGCAGATTTGACAAGAGATCTAGTCCTGTAATCTCAAGTTATCAATAATCACTCATTTTGAAAACAAGCTGCAACTTATCTTCACTACCAAAAAAAAAAAAAAAAAAAACTAGAAACCTGGACTGGCATGAAGTAGCACCTGAGTGTGTCATGTATGATCATAGCTACTGTCTTCGAGATGTTGAACTTCAGATGGTTACTGACCATCCACAGAAGGTCTTTAGCTAACTGCAAGGGAAGATTCCTAAGGGAACAAAGGTCAGAGCTGCATATTATCAGCACAACAGTGATACAGAAAGTTTCTTGCTTGAATAATGTCACCCAAAGGCAGCATGTACACAGTGAACAAAAGCTGAACAAGTATGGAGCCTTGTGATATGCCACAGTCCAGAGGATATGCTGCTGAAGAATTAACAATTAAAAAGAACCCACAGGGTCAGAGTTGCTGGCGCCATGTCAGACTCAAAGCCTGTCACAAGTGGTGTACCACAGGGCTCAGTCCTGGGCCCACTCTTGTTTGGCATCTACTTTTCCGAAGTACAAGCAAACACAGGAGGGTTATGGCTGACAAAGTTTGCAGATGACTGCAAACTGGGCGCCATAGTAGAAAACACATCTGACACAGATATCCTTCAGAAGGGTCTCACAGAAACAGATAACTGGTGCCAGAGCCATGGCCTAAAGTTAAATGCCAAAAAATGCATAGTCATACCCTTCGGGAAAAACAAGGTTACCCTAGCTACCAAATAGGTGGCAATCCACTGAGTACAGAAGAAGTTATCAGGGACCTGGGGACCCAGGTTGATAGTAGTCTGTCATTCGACACCCATGTAGCTAAAGTAGTTAGGAAGACCTTCTACATTGCCCACCTTATCATGAAGGGATTCTCATCTAGATCAAGGGAGGTCATAGTCTCCCTATACTCATCACTCATCAGACCAATGATTGAGTACAATGCCCCATTCGGAATGTATCTGACCCGACACTTGCAGCAGCTGGAGAGGCCACAAAAGTTCCTCACCAAAAGGATAAAGGGTCTCAAACATCTGTCCTATGCTGCCCGACTGAAAGAACTCCAGCTCTATTCAGTCACTTACCGCTTGCTCAGAGGTGACCTTTGCCTAACATACAAGGCCATGTCAAACCCAGATTTGATGAATATGCTTCACCTCAAAAATCTAGATCCGTCAGAGCCACAAGGCGGAGACTTAAACCTCGACACGGCTATTAATAGGACGTGCTGGAGGGATAGATTCATCACCCAAAGACTCCCTATGCTGTGGAATAAAATCCCGGTATATGTGAGGCAGAGCACCTCGCTGGCCTTGTTCAAGAGAAATCTTGACCAATGGATGGGAGATCGCAGATATACCCCAGGGATTACCTCAGTGTCACTGCTCAACAGAGGCACAGCAAAATAATGGGTATAGTTCCCCATACTAAAGGGGTGGCGTAAGCCACAAAACTATGGGCTAGGCTTGTAAATGCCCTCCGGCAGATAGCCTAGTATGAACCTATGAACCTATGAACAGAAGAAACCACTCCCTGTTTTCTTCCAGAAAGACAGAAATACAAACTAATATGCAACACTCCACCGCTGCTGTCACAGTAATACTCCGTTCAGTTAAGCATGGTAGCAAGGTCCACCCCATCATATACCAGTGACAACATATCTAAAGAGGACCAGAACAGAGTCATGATACTGACCCTCAACATAAGGAGTCCAAAATCTAGTAAGAGATATAGCAGTACTATGCATAGCATGAAACATACTGGAATACATGACTGACTTTCTTCTCTCTGAAGAAGAATTCCAGATGAAGGTATGCTACTTTCTCAGGAATCTCACTATTCAAACTCTTATTTTGTCAGTAAAATGTTGTCAGGATCCCTGTTAAATACTACCAAACTGACTAGTTTTCATTCCCCATACAAGGTCAAATATAAACACAATAAATATGACTGCCCCCAAGATAAATCCTTGGACCTGTTCCCACCTTCTTCTGTGACAGATTCCTTCTTACTATTATCTTATGCATTCTACCATGTAACCCCCCCCCCCCCACACACACACACACACACACACACACACACACCCACACCCATACCGTCTGACACCCAACTTAGCACTACAAACATCAGAAGAAGCCAGCATTGGGGTACAGAGTAAAAGGCTTTACGTCCAGAAAGATTACATACATTTGCTTTTGTCCATTTTCCTAGTAAATTAATCACAGAAACAGAGTTAGTCTGACAAGATTGACCTACAGCTAATCTTTGCAGCAATTAAACTCATTAGCTCATTTTTATCTACAGTACAAAAATGAGCAGTATTCAGTGCTATGCCCGCAATGCTATTCATGTGGATTTTCCAAGTTTACCCTACTAACAGTGAAAAGGCACACTGTAGATGCAGCTACTGAAACAATGTTTTACTTTTTATTTTTAATCTGACTTTCTTAATCATTAAGCTCCATAGTCAGTCACGCTACTGACTTGCACATTTCCTGGGGTGAGGAGGAACTGACAGCTCTAAGGCTCACTCATTCAGGGGGTGAGAGTTAAGCAAATAGTGTGTGCTACCAGTTATTTACATACAATGCATCAGGTACTCTTACTGCCTAGTCAGTTGCCTGAAAGCTCTATCAGAGCTACCTCACAAACTGTGCATGTGTCTTAACATGCATATTAACCCCTCGTAAGTGGTACACTGTTGTATAGTGTAAACTTGCTAGGCTGATAGATGTGGGTGATATACTTCCAATCCTGCAAGATGTGATACATCAGTGATAGACACAAACGCGCAATGACCATATACATATTCCCATTACATGTATTTAAACATTAATGCTGTAGTATCTTGAGGCTTTATCTTTCAGATAGTAAAGTCCAAAGACAGTAATCACAGAGTAAGAGCAGAAAAGAAGCAGAGGTGACGGGGCTATACCTAACATATTAGAGGTATCTCTATACTTCCCTATCATTGAATTTTGATGGATTTGAGAAGAAGCCATCACACAGTAAGGGTATTTCTGCAATACAGCCAAGTTTTTCATACTACAGCTCCAGAGGAATTCCCACATCCCATTACTGATTGTGCTGAGAAGCACACATGAGTTAAGTTCTTCAGTGCACTGGAGTGCATCCAAACAAGGAAGAAGTGAATCAGTGGCAGAAAAACTCGTCATAAATGTACCATATAGATTACGGAGTGCTGTCAAGAAGCAATCTGCATCTTTTTAATGCAATGTCACAGTTAAACTGCTGCATTCAGTGATGCAATTTAAGTTAGCATGTGTTACATTCACATTGAATCCAACTAAAGAAACAGATGAACTGTTTCTGCAGCTGTTTACGGTGTGAATTTAAGACATTTTGAAAGAATTTTTGCAAGTCACTCAGCTGAGCCCAACAAGATGCAACCAATTTACCAACCTGCACCATTATCTGCTATAGTTCTGATAAGATTAGAAGCCCACCGAGCTCCAGCAATCATGAAAATGGCCTGAGATCTGCCTCTATTAACTTGCCTACCTAAGAAGTTAGAATGACTGGCTGGACTAATTATCAATACGGAAAAGTGTAACTAAAAAACACATTAAAAACACTTTTTTGCAAGATGCGAGCCCTCCCCTCACTCTCATGTATGGTCTTACCCCCCACCCCATACCCTCTTAACATATACACCAACCAACCCATTGTGGAACAACAATAGAGAAACAGGAAAGAAAAACGGAAACTGCACCACTGACTCTCTCAATCCAACTGATGTAAAATATATGGAGATATTAAAAATCTGAACAAAAGTTCTTTGATCACATACGACAGAAAGTGTAGATGCATTCTTTACTTACCCTAGCGCTTCCCTTCTGTTGTCTCCACTGCCTTGCTTTCATCCTGCTTTCCCTATTTGGTTAGCATTTCCATCTTTAAATGTTGCAGTTTGTTACCTCGCTGTTTCTGTGTTAATTTCTATAGCTGCAGGAGACAGAGTCATCACCTAAATCCACTAACGAAATACATTTCTTAACTTACTGCAATGGACATTACTTAAGGTCTGCGTGAAGAACATGTGACATTCTTAAAGAAATTTCCACATATGTGATGCCAAAAACAAAAATATTAACAGTGACAGGTACTGTTAATCTTACAGGTCTGCACTGGCTTCATACCCCACTACAGGAACCCAGAGAATCCAAAGACTGTTGTGACTCATTTGTGATCCTCAAATGTCTTCTTGCTTCTGGACCAAAGTGCAATGCAGCTGCTCAGGAACACTTTGGTGAAATCCCAGGAAAGATGTGACTTGAAATATAGGTAAGTAAATGTCTGAGCTTCAAAACTGGTTTATGCAGTTAAGTAAGCTGTCGGTCATTGGAATGGGCAACATTTTCACAAAAACTACCATTACAACACACACATTTTTGCAAGAAGCAACCCCCATGCACTGTCACAACCCAGCTTCTCTCACTAAATCGCAGTTCAAACATAGTTGGCTACTCACCTGCACCTCGGCCTCTAGCCAAATTCCACTCTGATCACACTCGGATACATGCCTAGACCTCTGGATCCGATCCCATTACATGTACAGCCTACTCAATTTAGCAGATTCATCATTTTAAAATACTGAGAGCTCTTTCTCCCTCTCCCCCCTGGTGGGACCGCTCCCAATGAGCTGTGAAGCACTGGAAATTAACTCCTTATCCTAAAATAACACACAAACACACACACACACACACACACACACACACACACACACACACACACACACACACACACACACACACACCCCTGATTCTACCCATAATGTATCAGACTGAAAAATGTTACAGATTCATAGACTGTTACTAGGTTAATGACCCATCAGGGGCCTTTCTAAGCCCAGCTAACTTCTCCCGAAAGAATAATGATGTCCTATATTCAAATAAGACATGGAGGACCAGGCATTTATAAGCTACTTCTGTCCATAAAGGACATGGGTGCCAGGAACAGTGTATATTTCCTATTTCCTATTCCCCATCCACTGGTCTAGGTTGTGCTTAAACTGGGTAATAGACAAACTCAGCTTCATATGGAAGGAAAGCCTGTTCCATAGGACGGGCAGTCTCTGGGGCACGCATATGCCTCTCCAGCATGCTCTGTTTAAGTCACAGACAAAATTCAGGTCCTTAAACCTTGCATTTCTGGTACTGTTTGACTTATAAATAAGCAGAAGATTCATAAGAGTGGGGTTTGCGGATGCCTTGTAACCCAGGCATAGATCACGTCTTAGCAATTTAATGGAGACTGAGTACACGGAAAGAGCTTTAAGGCACTCTGCGCAAGGCAGATTTGTTATACCTTATATTTCTTTTGTAAGGAACCTTAGAGATTGCTCTACTTGCTGCATGTGTCTGGTCAGGTACATACCATAGGGGGCATTGTACTCTGTGACTAATCTGATAAGAGCAGAGTACGTGGGATAATGATCCCTTTTGATGCAGATGGCATGCCTTTACTTACAAGTTGCACAGTATAAAAGGATTTCATCACCACTGTGGGCACATGGTGGTCAAAGGTAAGGCTACTGTATCGATGTGTATCCAGATTCTTGACCACTGCATCGACTCAACAAGGTAATTAACCAGGATGGTTGACTTCCCAAAGGGTGCAATTATGCATTTCTTAGGACTGAGTTCAAGACCATGCCTTTAGCATCATTTGATAGTCAGAGATGGGCCTTCTTAAAGAATGCTGTGTCTGCAAGAGAATCAGTGATAACCCCCAGCTTGCAATCATCTGCAAACTTAGTCATAAAACTTCATCTTTTGCTTCCACTTCAGAAAAATAGATGCCAAAAAGGAGCAAGTCCAGTACTGAGCCTTGGGGGACTCTGCTAGTGATTGGCCTCTTCTTATTTATTTATTTTATTTTTTATTTTACATTTGTTGACTGGGCTAGTCTAACTGGATACATGTCCATTTTCAGTAGAGGCCTGGGGAGAAAAGTTCCAAGACACATACATAAAGACAATATAGTAAGTTACAATAGTCAAAGTATATAACAGCTATTGTTAGTAAACTTTTTGGAAATGGCCTCACATATTTTGGCCTTCTGGGTCCCATCAGTGAGCCAGGTGGCTATCCAAAGGGAGATAAAAGGGTTTAGCTTAGTGAGTTGTCTATAATGCCTGAGAGGAGCATTGTATCAAAAGCCTTGACGAGGTTAAGGCAAGCTGTGTGCAGATTCTTGCCCTCATCCATTGCTCTGGTAACCCTCTCAAAGAAGTCCACCAGATTTAATAAGAATCATCTTCCTTTAACAAAGCTGAACTGTGATGGGTCCAGCGTTTGCAGGTTGCTTATGTCCTCAGTTATGTCCACAATGATTCTTTCCATGGTCTTACAGGAGGCTGGTCAAACCTATGGGCCTGTAGTTACCCACATCAGTCGTTGGGCCTCCTTTGTGCTGGGGAATGAATGTAGCCATCTTCCATTCTTTGGGCACAAAACCTGATTGTAGGTTCCAGCTGACAAATGGTTCAAGTGGATAAATGAAGTCATGTTTTATGCTATTTAGTAAGCATCCCAGATGTTATTGGTGCCCAACAGTGCAGTGTTTTTGGTCTTGGAAACTGCATTGAAGACCTGTTCCCTAGTAATGGTTGGGAGACTGTGGTATGCAGCATTCCCTTTGGACTACTGGGGGGAGTGGGGAGAGAATTTTGAGATGAACCTGTCAGCCAAAAGGTTGGCAATGGCCTCAGGTTCAGTGTAGGTTATACCATTTACAATAAGTTCTCCACATTGTTGAATATTTCCCTTAAGGTTACAGACAAAGCTGTAGAATTTTGTGATTGTCCTTTGCTGATAATCTATTTTTTTCTTCAAATTTAGCCTCTGAAGTATTAATTAACCCTCTTAGCTGCCTGTTTAGATTAGTCAGGAGGTTTTTAGTATGTTGGGCTTTGCTCCTCCTACGCTTGCCCAAGATTGCTTTTTTTTGTTGTATGACAAACTGATATTGTGATTCCACCAGGATGGCTTGTCTTTTGAGTTTGTCTTATTCTTAATAGGAGTGGGCACAGCTCGCTCTATACACCTATCAATACGGCTGTACAGGGATTTTGTAAATAGTTCAGCATATGTTAAGGTGTTGCCTGGGTTTGGGGTTCCTTGGAATTTAGCCAAGGTGTCACTTAGTAGAGGGAGAGGCTAGCTTTGGAATAGTTCTTAAAAGTTTTTGGTTTTGCTGGGTCCCCGGATTTAATTTTTAATTCATGTAATACCCGCGGTGGTGGTGCTGTGGTAGCGTTGTCGCCTCACAGTAAGACGCTGTCCAGTTCGATTGTCAGCTAGAGCGTCTTCTGCGTGGAGACATGCGTGAATGGGCGTACCTTCGTTGAAGGTTGTGCGTCAGGGCTGGTAACTCGGCACGTAAAAATCAACTACCAATCATTAGCGGACCGGAGTTCCACTGTGGCGACCCCTAACTGGGAAAAGCCGAAAGACACAACAACAACTGCCTTATGGTCAGGTTTGATGAGCGAGGACATTACACTGGGTGAGGAACATCGTTCCCCAATGTTTGTGAGTATAATATCAAGGATGTTTGTACCTCTAGTAGGAGAATGGACAAGCTAGTCCAGGATGTTGGTATTAAAGTTTAGAAATCGCTGGGCTTTGTGCATTAGAAGTGGTGTAGGATTCTCAATCTATAGAGAGCGTACTTGAGATCCCTCATGAAGATCGTATTGGGTTGAATGGTGAGGGACTCAAGTACATTGACAGATAGTTGGTATGGGTTTCCTTGGATATGGAGTGGGACCTACAGGTTACAAGGATATGGTGCAAGACTGTTTATGGTGAGTTGCACATGTATGAGTTCCAGTAGGTCGTACACTTCAGTCTGGATGTGAGGTTGTTTTTAATACAGACAGACTCCACCACATTTAGTTCGCTCTTGTGCAGCAGCTTCTCTAAAGGTGTGAAAGGCAGTATAACCTTACACTGCTGGGGTACTCAAACTGACTTTAAAACCATGCCTCCATTACTACACAGATGTCTACACTCTACAGGGAGATAAAGGCTTGCAGGGAGTGGAGTTTATTGTTAAGACTTCTAGCAGTGAGCACTACCATCTACACATATTCCTTTGTAGGTTCAGTTAGTCGGGAGGTTCATCAGTTTGGCATTGCATAAAAGAGGAACTATGGGAGTGGAAAAGGCCTTTGCCAATATCTGGAAGCCTAGTTGGGATAAGTGCAGACAAAAGCAACATGGCTGGTCAAACATGGCATCACAGGCCATCAAATATCACACACGTTAGATAGATATCAGAAGCTAAGCTAATTGTTAAAATCAATCATTTTCTGTGGTAACATGGCATCATACTTGCAGAAGGTAGTATGCTAGTTAGTGCTAGGTTCATACCTGCTTGAGACAATATCAACGAGTTTGATTTTATCACGTCTCACTTCATATAGTCAATTAACACCCACATGGACTATGACAGAGTCATACTGGTACCTGTGGTTCAATGGTCATAGTCCCTGTGTGACTTGACAGATCCTACTCCGAAAAGGCAGCTACCATGACTCTCTTTTTACTCATTCTGGTGAGGGGAGACATTAATGTGCTTCACTATAGAACCATCAATAACCAGAAAATTTGGTTGTGTGCTGGTTTGTCTTAAGGGCTTAGCAGTAGAGGCACTAGATACAGTGTCACTTTATTCTAAAATATTTAATGCAACCATGCCCAAAGTGGTACAGCTGTGCCTGGTTACACAACAGCTGACACCACAGGGCCTGATGGCCACAGCAATTCCAGCAATGTACAACACTTGGGTAATTTACTGGTCTTAAGCATGGTGAAACCTGATCTTGACAGCAAATACAGTGAATCAAGTAGGCAGAGAGCTCAAAGTAACTTTATTCTTGATAAAAGTAGTTTAAGATTTTTAGCCCTCTGACTAAAATGATGCACTTATTTGGCAGCACATTTAATAACCTTATCAGTCCTAGCTCTGTCAGTTTTCAGTTCTCTCGGTTCTGCTTTCATTCTAGGAAGGCATCTTGAAACTCTAGATACATGCAAATTTTAACGTGGTGCAGAACAATACCAATTTGAAAATATCCAAAAGATAACTTTGGACCAAGGAAATTGAGGACAGGGTCAGGTCTTTTTTGCAAAAGAATTCTTTTCCATTTTGTTAGCTGTGAGTTCTTTTTATTAGGTTTAGGTTTTAAGCCTGCATTACTAAGAAATCAAAAGGTAGCTGTGCACACAACCAAAACTCACTAAAACAAAACAAGTTTACTACAAACGAATGGCAAGAAGCAGAAATAGTGTAAAGGCGATCCTTTAGTCAACAAATAAAACATATTTAATGCCACAAAATAACTGTTACAGCGTTTTCATCTAAAACTCCAGACTTCATCAGAATCGATGATGCAACATTGAACTGCTGAATAAATAACCATTAATTAAATAATTAAACAAAGGGATTTTCAACAGGTGTGCCGCTAGAGGTCGACAGGTGTGCTGCAAGACTGTATGAACAAACCATTTCCACTCGAGCTAAATAGACAAAATGCACTGCAATGCATTTACAGCTAAAATCAATAAGAGCAATCGAGCGATCTTGTGCGAGTGAATGCATGTATGAAAGCAGAAGAGACTATGTGTGAGAGATCGAGAAAGTGAAAGCGATCTTGTGTGAGTGAATGCGTGTATGAAGCAGAAGAGATTGTGAGAGCGAGTGAGCGATCCCCTGGCAGCAGTTAAGAGGTTTGTAGATACCTCTCAACCTCTTACAGCAAGAAATCTGGATAAAACTATAAATAATGGGGGACAAAGGAACAAAAAAGAGGGACACACTTTAAATATTGCTCTTACAAACTTAGAAAGTAGAGAGAACTACAGGTTTTGCATTAGCGTGAATTTTCTGCACTGTACTAAGTCTGAAAATGAAATGAGTGTCATTATTTTCTGACTACAGCCCTCAATGATTTGCCAGAAAAAGTACAGTTTTGTACCTACCATAAATGTAGATGTTCGAAGATCCACATTGCTGCAGTCCTTACACTTGGGTAGTCCGCTGTCCTCGGTCGGCCCGAATATCAAAGTATTAGGCTGACGTCGGTCAAGGCGCTTAAGACTGACATCAGGACGTCAGGGTACAAATGCGCATGACCGACGTCATATCCTCAGTCTTTTCTTGCCCCAGATGTCAGAAGACCCTAAACAGAAAGGTCAAAACCAAAAGACAGCAAAAAACAACCAACCACCCTTGCACTAATCATATGAACAATATATACAATATGCACAATATTTACAACCCAAACCACACAACCGCCTCTAACAACAGAGGGGAAGGAGGGAGTAATTGGACTGCAGCAATGTGGATCTTCGAACATCTACATTTATGGTAGGTACAAAACTGTACTATGTTCTTCATCTCACATTGCTGCAGTCCTTACACTTGGGCAGAATCCCAAAGCAGAGGTTAGGGAGGATGGCAAAACTATAAAGTAGTAGGAGCTGCCAAAATGCACTGTAAAATAGCAGTGGCAAACCCAGCCCTAGATTTAGAGTAAAGTGGAAGGTGGTAATGCTTAGAGAAAGTATGCACTGAACTCCAAGTAGCTGCCTCCAAAATATCTTTAGTTGCCACCCCCCTTAAAAAAGCTGTAGAAGTGGCAGTAGCTCTAGTGGAATGAGGCCTAATCCCAGCTGGAATCTCCTTACCATGATGGGAATAACAGAAAGCAATACAAAACCCAATCCACTTAGAAATAGTTTGTTTTGACACAGGCTTGCCCTGAGAACCCAAAGCAAAAGAAACAAACAACTGCTGAGACTGCCTGAACCCTTTAGTTCTGCTCAAATAATATCGCAACTGCCTGTGTATATCCAAGGTGTGCAAAATCTTTTCCCCTTTATTTTGGGGTTTGCATAAAAGTAGGCAAATGAATAGTTTGGTTTAAAGCCACACTAGAAACCACCTTAGGCATAAAGGAAGGATTAGTGCGTAAAGATACCCTATCCTTATGGAAAATTAAGAAAGGCTCAACTGCCATAAGGGCCTGTAATTCAGAAACCCTTCTCGCAGAGGTAATGGCCAACAAAAAGCAGTCTTCCATGATAAATATTTCAACTCGGCAGTAGCTGCAGGCTCAAAGGTTGTAGAGTGAGTTTCTCCAACACAAAATTGAGATCCCAAGCAGGAGTAGGAGCTCTACGCTGGGTCTTATATTCTTTGCCCCTCTAAGGAATTGCTTAAACAAAGGATGAGAAAACAATGGTGGATCACAGTCATAGTGAGCAGAAATTGCTGCAGCATGAATCTTAATAGAAGAGAAGGACAAACCTTTGTCCAGTAACTCAACAAGATATTGAAGAGCCACACTTAAATTAGGCTTAGCAACATCAAATTCCTTTGCTGCACTCCAAAATAAAAATCTCTTCCATTTATCTGCGTATACTTTCCTTGTACTAGGCCTTCTGGCCTCCAAAATAACATTCAAAACTTGCTGCGGAAGCTGAGACCCTCCAGGGTTTAAAACAGAATATGCCAGGCTGTTAGGTGAAGAGAGTGAAGTTTGACATTGAGTAAATGACTGTTCTCTTGAGACAGCAGGTGTGGAATCGAAGGCAAAGGCCATGGAGGCTCCCGAACCAGACTTCTCAGTAATGGGTACCAGTGCTGTCGAGGCCAATCTGGAGCTATTAGAATCATCTTTGGCTTGTCCTGTCTGACCTTTAGGAGTACCTTTGGGAGGAGAGGCAGAGGTGGAAAGGCATACACATGAAGATTGCTCCAATTGAAAGAAAGAGCATCCACTTTCCAAGCTGTGGGATGAAACCTTTTTGTGCAAAACTTTGGCAGCTGGTAGTTTAGTGGAGAAGCCAACAGATCTATGTCTGGAGTTCCCCATGACACTGTCAATTTCTGAAATACATGAGGATCCAATTTCCACTCGTGGGGATCCATAATTCGTCTGCTCAACACATCTGCTAAGGAGTTCTGTGCTCGCGGCAGAAACCTTGCCTGAAGATTGAGCTGTAAACTGAGAGCAGTCTCCCACAAAATCATTGCTTGTCTGCATAGAGGATAAGAATGTGTTCCCCTTGCTTGTTGATGTACCACATGACAGTTGTGTTGTCTGTTAGAACCAACACCTGCCCTGGAAGAAGTAAATCCTTGAAAGCTATTAATGCAAATTGGACTGCTAACATCTCCTTCAAGTTGAGATGTAGATGTTGTAGTCTGGCAGGCCACGTGTCTTGTATCCACTTTCCATTTAGATGAGCTCCCCAAGCTTTGTCTGAGGCATCTGTCGTTAGAATCTGACTCGCCTCTGGCCGGGTCACAGAGTCCCTTGTTTAGGTGACATTCCTGAGCCCACCACAAAAATTCCTTTTGAATGCAAGGTATTATCTGAATGACAGTGTCCATATCTTGGCAGTGCTGTGTCCATACATTTTTGAGATACCATTGTAGCTTCCTCATATGCAGCTTGGCATTGGGAAGCACCAGAATACAAGATGCCATGAACCCCAAGGCTTGAAGGACTGTCCTTGCAGTCAGCCTGGACTGATGAGACAATTGATGGAAGTAAAGGGAAAGATTCTTTTGTTTGTCCGGGGTCAAAAGGCCATCTGGGATGCTGTATTCAGTCTCACACCCAGAAAGCACATGTCTGGAGAGGGTAGTAGACTGGACTTTATTTCGTTCACAGAATACCCCAGGCATCTTAGCACTGCTATCACATATTGCAAATGATGAAGAAGCTCGTCCCTTCCATTGGCCAGAATCAGGCAATCGTCCAAATAAGGATAGATCTGTATTCCTTTTAGCCTGAAGAAAGCTATCACTGGAGCCAGAACCTTTGTGAACACTCTGGGCAGTAGATAAGCCAAAGGGCAATGCAGAGAACTGATAATGAGAAGTCCCAGCTCGAAACGCAGATACTTCCTGCAACTTAGCCTGATAGGAACATGAAGGTAAGCTTCCTTGAGATCCAGAGTCACCATCCAGTGATCTTTGCCCAGCAGAGGTAAAAGCTGTTGTAACGCCAACATTTTGAACTTGGGAATGTCCAGATAAGTGTTGAGGATAGATAAATCCAAAATTGGTCTCCACGTGTTCCCCTTCTTTGGTACTAGGAACAGGCGAGAATAAAATCCTAGGCCTACTTCTGGCAGAGGGACCGGCTGTATGGCCCCTATTTGCAGCAGCAGAGAAATTTGTTTGTGAGCCTCTATTCTTTGCTGAGGAGGAACGTCTGGCATGCCTTTGAAAGGAGGCAAGGTATGGAAATAAAACCTGTAACCTTGGTGTATAATATCCAATACCCATCTGTCCTGGGTAATTAAACTCCAATTTTCTTTGAAGAGTGCCAACCTTCCTCCCAAAGGTGCTGCCAGGCAAGAAGGCTCTGGCAGCTGAAAAGGTAGGTCATTGGGCCTGTTTACGAAAGGACTGGCCCCTGCCCTCACCCGAAGACTGTGCCGGTGAACTTCCTGTTCTAGGTCTGAAAGAGCCCTGAGCTCTACCCCTACCACGTCTAGATCTTCCCCTAGACTGTGAATCATAAGAAGGGTACGTCCACCCCTTAGCAGGCCAATTCCTACTAAACTTCGGAGGCTGAACTTGCAAAAAATCTTTAACAGTCTGCATAGACTTAGCCTTGTCTTCCACTTTCTTTAAAACTGCCTCCACAGGTGAACCAAACAATACATCAGACTGTAAAGGAGCATCTAAAATCCTTGACTTAACATGGTCAGATAAGTTCTGATCCCTCAGCCAGGCGTGCCTGCGAAGAACTGACCCAGTGGCAGCCACCCTAGACGAGGCCTGCACAGCATCAAATCCACATTGTAAAGAATGCTTACCCACCTGTTCAGAAACATGTACCAAATCTTGTAATTCTTTACACGCAATGCCTTCTGCCAGAGCATCTACCTTAGACTTCAATTGAGAAAGAAGATAGTTTTGATATTTCAACATGTGAAACTGGCAATTCAAAGCCCTCATAGCTAAGGTGGAAGAAGTATAGACTTTCTTTCCCCATCTATCCAAAGCTCTGGCCTCTTTATCTGGAGGAACCGGATTTTTTACCACAGAGGCCTTGACACCCTTAGGTCCCTGACTAACTGTTTCTGGGTCCGCCCTAGGACTCTTATACAGATATTTATGAGCTTCAGGCACCCTGTAATACCTGTCCGGTTTAACAGGAGCAGGAGGCAAAGAATCAGGATTAAGTGAAGCCTCTGCAAACTCATCTTCCACAACATCCAGAACAGGTGGTATAGCCAAAGGCCTATGCTGGGGTAAAAGCAAAAATTCCCTAAGCCTTTTCCTGGAATCAGAGAAGTCCTGACCTTCCCACTTAAAATGTTCCCTCATGGAATGAAGAGTCTCTGAAAAGAAAAATCCTCTGGAGGAGAAGCAGAAGGAGTAGAATCATCCACATCAGAATCAGAATAAGGAGAATACTCCTGCAAGTCTTCAGCCGAAGACTCTGAAACATCGAAACCTGCTCAAAACTCCCCAACTCTGGTTCCACCCTAGGCCTCTTATCAGGAGGGGCAAAGAACCTCTAATCAAAGTAATTAAATCTTCTGCCATTTTGAGCATGTGCTTCTTGGGCACAGATCCTGAAGAACTAGGAGTGACACCAACAGAAGCTAAACCTGGTCTGCCTCTGGGAGAAGCCTTGGAAACAGAAGGAGAGGGCCTAACCACCCTAGGAAGGGAGGGGAGTACAGTAACCTGAGAAGCCCCTTCAGCATGACCTGCCTCCTGAGAGGCCACATCCTGCAATATCAAAGTCTCCCCCTGGGACTCCAGAGAAGCCCCCAGTGGAACCACCGGTTCCACTGACGCCTCTAAAGAACCGGCGTCCGGTACGGACGACTCTTCTTGCCTGGGTTTAGCTGCTTTGTCTTTGCGCTTCTTCGAAGAAGCGGGCGTCGGAGCATCCGACGGCATATTGTAATTGCACCGCTTCCCGAAGACCAACCTGGCACAATCTAACCTTCGCTTAATAGTGCGCTTATTAAACCTAGCACAAAAGTGACACCCAACAACGTCGTGCTCAGGCCCCAAACAAGGAATACACAAAGTATGATAATCTCTATGCGGTATCTGCTTCCCACAAGAAATACAGTTATTCACTTTTTCTGACATCCGGTAAACCACTGAGGCAAGAAAAAACTAAAATATTCCCCAACGGGGTACTTAGCCAACTTTGACTCGGTCTGAAACTCCGAATTCGAAAAATTTCAGAACGCCGAATGGCACTTGCAACGCTGCTTCTGCATCGGACCATGCGGCAAAAAAGACTGAGGATATGACGTCGGTCATGCGCATTTGTACCCTGACGTCCTGATGTCAGTCTTAAGCGCCTTGACCGACGTCAGCCTAATACTTTGATATTCGGGCCGACCGAGGACAGCGGACTACCCAAGTGTAAGGACTGCAGCAATGTGAGATGAAGAACATCCATAGTTTTATGATAAACAGACCAAAAGTAAGAGGCAAAAATCTGTACAGTAGAGATTTGTGTACCTCTCCTCTTAGCTCAAGGTATCTGGATAAGCCTAAAATTAACAGGAGAGAAAGGCTCAAAATAGGAGCATATTTTAAATAATTTGTTTTCTGGTGTGTGTGTGTGTGTGTGTGTGTGTGTGTGTGTGTGTGTGTGTGTGAGATAGAGAGAGAAAGTGAGAGATCAATCACTGGCTACAGCAGTGAAGAGGTTTTCATACCTCTGGACCTTTCACAGCTAAAGAAATAATAAAGTGGGAACAAAGGCTCAGAAATCGGCACAGATTTTAATTATTTCTCTTAAAAAATTACAAACTTGCTTAAATAAAACGATTTGTGTTAGCATGCATTTTCTGAACGAAATAAACGTCTGAAACTCAAATGTATGTCATTATTTAACAACTTCAATCTCTAGTGACTGGCAAACAAAACATTTAGAAGTAAGGGACCAAAAATTAAATACCTAGATATATTTTTTAAAGTGTTACATTTTGGATGCAAAATGCTTCCTCAAATACCATTTACGTATACTACAGCAAGTTTGAAACCTTAGGTGGAGGAACCATTTTACATCAAAAATAATATAGTAATAAGAAAAGTAAACACAACAAATTCTAGCGTTCACTGCAGTAGCTCTGCACATTGAAGTTGCATGCTTTTTCTTTGCCTATGCAAAAACGTTCAGCATACACAAATGCCTACTTTGAGCAGGTGCGTTTACTATATTTTTTGGAGTGCCGCAAGATTTTTGTAATTAGTTTGTGTGGAGATGAAAAAGGTTAAAAATCGCTGAATTATACAATAAAATACAAATCAGATCAAAACAAATCAAAATAATAACTTCATCATAATATACATGGGGTTGAGTAAAAAAACTTAAAGGGACTACACCTAATTCCTCAAAAAAAAAAAAAAAGTGTGTTTAAAATTGATTGTTAAAACAATACTGTGCTACTTCTTAAAAGATGTATGCTACTGTTGTATATAGAATTCAGTCTAATGATAAAAAATCAATTCTGAAAGAATATATATATAAAAAGTTAAAATGTATTACAAAATAAATATGTAATATAAATTACTGTACATAAACAGACCATCCTAAAAGAAATGAGTGTAAAATACCCATTATAACTTAGCTGCCTTCAATTTTTAAAACAGGTGTACTAGAAACATTTTCATTAATGCCTGGGGGGGCTTTAACCTCATCTGCTAGCAATACTCTAGTTTGGTCTCCCAACAACCACCCATAAAATAAATCTCTCTTTAAATCGGACCATAATTACATTATGACCTACATAAGTTTTAGCATCCAGTAAAATATCACTACAGCAACAACGTCTTCCACATTTAGTCATTCCTTAAATATCATTAAAAATCACTATTTAAAACAGTTTTATTCTTCTCTAAAAGACATTTAATGTTGTTGGAAGTCTTGAATACAAAGTTTGCCTCTATTCATACAGCAGACGTCAAGGATGCATTCACATTTACAATGTTACAATTTTTCTTATTTTCTTTTTAATATCATTCATTTTATTTTAATATTTTAAAACTAAAGGTCTTTTATAACTAGGGTCCACAAGTGTTCTTAGGTGCTTTGGTCAAATTAACTGTTAGACGAACACCTAACAATGGTTTGTATTTTAAACCCCATTCATTAGTAACCTCAGAAATAATGTTATCCACTAAATACTTAGGGTAGCCCCTAATTAAAAACATTTCACAAAGTTTTTCCATTTCACTATTTAAAACGTCTTCTTTAAAGGTCATTCTTGCTACCCTAATGCATTGGCCTTTAACAATACTTTTTATATATAAAAGGGTGACAATTATTAAAATGTAGATAAGTATTACTAAAGGTGGGGTTTCATTGCACCCAAAGTTTATTGTTGTGTCTAAATAGTTAATAGCATCTTTGTTACACTGATATGTGAATTTTTAAAAAGTTGTAATCATTAAAAAATGAACATTACTGCTCATCAGGTGGCCCATCCCATAGAATAAAAATGTCATCTAAAAATAGTAAATGCAATTTACAATATTTAAAAATTTCACTTATAAATATATAGCGTTGTCACCTCACAGTAAGATGTTGTCCTGTTCGATTCTCAGCTAGAGCGTCTTCTGTGTGGAGACGTGCGTGAATGGGCGTACCTTCATTGAAGGTTGTGCGTCAGGGCCAGCAACTTGGCACGTAAAAATCTACTGCCAATCATTAGTGGACTGGAGTTCCGCTGTGACGACCCCTAACCGGGAAAAGCCAAAAGACACAACAAAAACTTGTAAATATATAGCTGGATTCCCAAATCTTCAAATACTAAATTAGCATATGTGGGGGCACAAGCTGTCTCCACTGATACACCTCTAATTTATTTCTATAACTCACCTTTGAAATAAATTAAATTATTGGCTAGCACCAACTCCATCAAACCTGTAATGAAATTTACCCTCAAAATTAGCTAAAACAAATCTCCTTTACCTGTCAAAGAAGATCTCTAATCCCTCACTCTTAAGAATACAACCAAACAAATCAACTATGTCAATAGTCCGGAATGTAAGGTAACCCCTTTTCACGTAAAAAAAATATTGTTAAAGGGCAAAGCATTAGGATAACAAGAATGACCTCTAAAAAAGACATTTTAAATAGTGAAATGGAAAAACTTCATGAAATGTTTTTAAGTAGGGGTTACCCTAAGTGTTTAGTGGATAACATTGTTTCTGAGGTTACTAATGAATGGGTTTAAAATACAAACCATTGTAAGGTGTTGGTCTAACATTTAATGTGACAGAAGCACCTAAGAACACTTCAAGTCCTAACAGTTATAAAAAGAACTTTAGCTTTACTATTTTAAATATGAATGCATCCTTGGCATCTGTTGTAGGAACAGAATCACACTTCGTATAAGAGACTTCTAACAACATTAAGTATCTTTTAGAGAAGAATAAAACTGTTTTAAATACTGGCAAGAGAACAATGATGGCTCCAGAGATAAATGGCTCACTGAAAAGCAAAATAAAATTGAAACAGAAAAACCAATGCACATTCCAGGGTTCAGAATTTAAAATAAATAATTTTAATCACATATAAAACAAATTAAATTAGTAAAGTACAGTTGTGTACCTACTATAAATGTAGATGTTCGAGTGTATTCACTGTTGCAGTCATTACACTTGGGTTATCCTGCTGGCAGGTTACCCGCAGTCGGCCAGAGTTCCAAAGTCTAGGTCCAGCGTCGGTTGCTGTCGCCTCTTCCCTGACGTCAGTGCGCCAGGGGTATAAAAGATGCAGCCGACGCCATTTTCTTCAGTTTTTCTTGCCCCAGATATCAGGTGCCCCAAATAGGTAGGCTGAAAAATATAGCAATAAGAAATGCATGCACAAAAATAACATTTCCTTCATCTACAAGCAAATACACCAAAAAGGTTGTATAGGAGATAAAGTAGAGATAAGACCCAGCAAAAGAAAGGGGGGTGGTGGGAGGTTAACCTGGCCTGCAACAGTGAATACACTCAAACATCTACATCTATGGTAGGTACACAACTGTACTATGTTCATCGTGTTTCACTGTTGCAGTCATTACACTTGGGTTAAATCCCAAAGCTGAGGTTGGGTGGCAGGGCCTAAATAGGATTAGGAGAGGCTACAAGGCCCTGAAGAACTGCAGTGGCAAAGCCTGCTCTGAATTTAGTGTCCTTAGAGAAAACCTGTCCTGATGAAAAATGATGAAAGATTCCACTGCCATCAATGCCTGCAACTCTGAGACTCTTCTTGCTGAAGTTACTGCTAGGAGCAGAGCAGTTTTCCATGATAAGAATTTTATATCAGCTGTATTGGTTGGATCAAAAGGAGGCAGTGTGAGCTTTTCTAAAACAAGATTGAGGTCCCATGTAGGTATCAGTGCTCTTCTTGGGGGTCTTATGTTTTTTGCCCCTCTGAGGTACTGTTTTAGTAGTGGATGAGAGAAAATTGGAGGCTCCGTATTGTAATGAGCTGAAATGGCAGAGGCATGGATCTTAATTGATGAGAAGGATAGGCCTTTGTCCAGCATCTCAGTTCGGTATTGTAAAATTTGAGGTATATTTGAAACAAGTGGTTCGAGTCCTTGTGCCTGGTTCCAAGCACAGAATCTCTTCCATTTTTCTGCATAAGATTTCCTAGTGCTGGGCCTCCTGGCTTCTAAAATGACATCCATAACAGCTTTAGAGAGAGGTGTGGTCTGAGTGGCTATATTATCTGCCATGCAGCCAGATTTAAGGTTCCGAGTTGACTGTGCAGAATCTGATTGTTTTGTTGAGTCAGAAGATGAGGAATTTGAGGTAAAGACCAGGCTGGGCCTTGAGACAAGCTCTTTAGGATTGGGTACCAGTGCTGGCATGGCCAGTCTGGGGCAATCAGAATCATTTTTGGCTTCTCTCGTCTGACTTTTAGGAATACCTTGGGAAGAAGAGGCAGTGGATGAAAGGCATAAACTGTCAGTGTTTTCCAGCTGAATGATAGAGCATCCACTTTCCATGCTTGTGAGTGATAAGTCCTTGTGCACAATCTCTGTAGATGGCAGTTGTGAGGGGAGGCAAAAAGATCTATGTCTGGGTGTCCCCATTTCTTTGTTACCATGCTGAAGACCTGTGGATTTAGTTTCCATTCGTGAGGATCCACGAGATTTCTGCTTAGATTGTCTGCCAGAGTATTTTTCTTTCCTGGCAGGAATTGTGCCTGCAAGTGTACTTGATAGGTCAGTGTGCTGTGTTCCACAAAGTCATGGCTTGCCTGCAGAGGGGGTAGGAATGTGTGCACCCTTGTTTGTTTATGTACCACATAACTGTGGTATTGTCCGTCCTTAGTAGTAGTTGTCCAGGATGTAGTAGATCCTTGAAGGCTGTCAGGGCATGCTATACAGCTAGCATCTCTTTTTGATTGATGTGAAGATGCATTTGTTCCTTGGGCTACGAGCACTGAATACATTTTCCTGCCATGTGTGTCCCCCAGGCATAATCTGATGCATCTGTTGTTATTGTCTTCCTGGCTGTGGGTAAGGTGAAAGGCTGTCCCTTGTTGTGGTGACAGGCCAGGGCCCACCATCAAAACTCTTGTTGCAGGCAGGGAATAAGAGATATTATTGTTTCCAGGCTGTGGCAATGTTGAGTCCAAACACTTTTTAGATACCATTGTAGTTTGGTCATATGCAGTCTTGCATATGGAATTAGTAGAATGCAGGATGCCATGAAGCCCAGAGCCTGCAGAATTTTTCTTGCAGGGAGCTGGGTCTTTACCACCATCATTTGAAAGTAATGAGTCAGTTGCCTTTGCTTGTCTGGCGTGAGATAAGCCATCTGGGAAGTTGTATTTAAGCTTGCACCTAGGAATATCATCTCTTGAGAGGGTACTAGTTTTGACTTATTTTCGTTTACTGTGTACCCTAGGCAAATTAGTAATCTTTCTACAAACACCAGATGCTTTAGTAGAATGTCCTTGCTCTCTGCTTGAATAAGGCAGTCATCCAAGTAGGGATATATCTGAATTCCTTTTTGTCTGCAAAATGCAATTACTGGTGCCAGGCATTTTGTGAAGACCCTGGGCACAGTAGATAAGCCAAACGGCAGTGCAGAGAATTGGTAATGCATTGAGCCAGCTATGAATCTGAAGTATCTTCTGCAAGATTGATTGGGACATGCAGGTATGCCTCCTTGAGGTCCAAAGTAACAAGCCAAGCCTTCTTGTCCAACATGGGTAGAAATTGCTGCAGTGTTAACATTTTGAATTTTGGGACATCCAGGAAAGTATTTAGGATTGACAGGTCCAGTATTGGTCTCCAGGCTTTGTCCTTTCTGGGTACCAGGAAAAGTCTTGAGTAAAATCCTTGTCCCTGTTCTTGCTGTGGTACTCTTTGAATAGCTCTCATGTCCATGAGAGCAGAAATTTGTTTTTGTGCCTCTGCCCTTGGTTTTGTGGCAGGTCTGGCATACCTTTTGATTTTGGAAGGGTGTGAAAGTGGAACCTGTAACCATGAGAAACAATATTCAGTACCCATTTGTCCTGGGTGATCATGTGCCAATTTTGTGAGAAAAGTGCTAGCTTTCCCCCTAAGGGGGCTGCCAAAAGGTAAGTGCTTAGCATTTGTAGAGGGAAGTCATTGGGACTGTTTCCTATACGGTTGTGATTTGTCTTCTCCTCCTTTGGGGTTGAAGCTCCCCACTGTTTGGGTCTGTATGAGCCTTGGGGCTGAGATCTACCTCTTGGGTGTCTGTATCTGCCTCTTTGTGGCCTGTCTGACACTGGAAAGGACCAATTTTTAGAAGGCCAGTTTCTGCTAAATCTAGGTGGCTGAACCTGTAAGAAATCCTTTACTGTCTGCATTGATTTTGCTTTATCCTCCATTTTCTTTAACACCTCTTCTGCCTTAACAACAAAGTATCATGCTGTAGTGGAGCATCCAATAATTTTACTTTAACATGATCAGGTAAACTTTGTTCTTTTAACCAAGCATGCCTTCGCATGACAGAGCCTGTAACTGCAGCTCTGTAAGAAGCCTCTAATGAATCAAACCACATTGCAGAGTATGCTTTCCCACTTGTTCAGCTGCATGCAATAAATCCTGCATTTCCCTTATTGTCAGGACATTCTGAGTTTGTAAGCCTTTTCTGTTTTAACAAAAACATTAGATACTGTTGATATTTAAGCATGTGAAACTGGCAGTTTAAAGCCCTTACAGCTAAAGTAGCAGAAGTGTAAACTTTTTCCCCCATCTATCCAGAGCTCTGGAATCCCTATCAGAGGGGACTGGGTTTTTTTGCAGTGGAAGCCTTAACCCCTTTGGGACCCTGAGAAATTGTTTCTGGGTCAGCAGCAGGGTTTTTATAAAGAAATTTATGAGAGTCTGGGACCCTGTAGTACCTGTCAGGCTTGACTGGTGCAGGGGGTAAAGAATCAGGAGACAAACTGGATTCAGAGAAAACATCAACAATATCAAGCAGAGGAGGGATAGCCAGGGGGCCTGTGCTGAGGCAATAAAAGGAAGTCTCTGAGCCTTTTCTTGGATTCTGAATAATCCTGGCTCTCCCAATGGAAATGCTCCCTCATGGTGTGTAAGGTTTCCCCAAAAGAGTAACCCTCAGGCGGAGAGGCTGAAGGTATAGATTCTTCTGCATCAGAGTCCTCATAGGGAGGGGGGAGAATAACCCTGATCCGAAGAGGAATCAGGGGAAATAGAAACCTGGTCAGAGGAGTCATAGTCAGTGTCTTGCCTAGGCCTTTTATCAGGAGGGGGATGGGAACCCCTGATCAAAGTAATTAGGTCCTAGGCCATTTTAAGCATCTGTTTCTTTGGCATGGATGACTGTCCAGGAGAATGCTGTACTTGTTTCCTTGCCTTTAATGGTGTTTTTGACTTTGCCTTGGCTGCTGTAGTGGACTTAATAGTAAGTTGTGAAGGTCTGAAAATACCCTCAGAAGCCGATGCCTGCTCAGCAGCTCTGGACCCATCTGAGGGAATAGTTTCCGCAGGCCCAATACCTTGAGTTTCCAGAGGCCTAGGTGTCTCCACGTGGGTGTCGGATGCGGCCTGTGGCTCTGAGGTAGCGGGTGTCAGGGGCTGCATAAGCACCTCACTGAGAACCGGCGACTGGCCTAGAAGAGGCTTCGTTGTCGGTTTTGGAACTCGGATGCCTTTTCTTTGTCTTTGCGTTTTTTATGAATTCCGGTCGTCGGTTGTTCCAACGGCATTATGTAGTTAAATCTTAGGCCAAAGTAATGTAAAGCAAAATCAAACCGACGCTTAATACTGCGTTGGTTGAATCTAGCACAAAACCGACAACTAGCAACGTCGTGGTCAGGGCCTAGGCAAGGAATACAGTAAGAGTGAAAATCCTTATGAGGTATTTGCTTCCCACAAGAAATACAATTGTTAACTTTTCCTGACATCGGTCTGGAGCAAGAAAAAGTTTCTCCAACGGGGTACTTAGCTTTATTGAAGACTTCGGTTCTGAAATTCGATTTCGAAAATCTCAGGAGTTGGCTGACTGGCACTTGCGAACTGCTTTTGCTTCGGGCACCGTGCAGCAAGAAAGACTTAAGAAAATGGCGTTGGCTGCATCTTTTATATCCCTGGTGCACTGACGTCAGGGAAGAGGCGACAGCAACCGACGCCGGACTTAGACTTTGGAACTCTGGCCGACTGCAGGTAGCCTGCCAGCAGGATAACCCAAGTGTAATGACTGCAACAGTGAAACACGATGAAAATCTGCTTTCATAATGACTACATTGCTTCATCAGACCATTTTAAGTAGTGATTTTAATGATAAAGGAATGACTAAATGTGAAAGATATTGTTACTGTAGTGATATTTTATTGGATGATACAACTTACGTAGTTTTGAATGCTGCCAGCCTAGCTAGATAGAATTTTGTAATTAATTCTGTGTCACTGTAAATATTAATGTAATCTACAGGCTTGTTCTACAAATGTAAAGAGAACTATATGTTATGATTACACTATATGTTGTACTCGGCTTCAAAAATGTAACCACAGTGCACTCTGCTGGAAGAAAGCTGAGAGGTCAAGCATTGTATGACCGTTTGATCTGAAGCTCGGAGACAGGATGTCTGGCCCAGCAAATTCTTCCTATTGCCTTGATTTAAGAGAGAATTACGAAGGTTTCACATGTATAATGTCTTTTATTGCCGTGGCTTCCTGGCCAGGTGCAGCTTACTAAGATATGTAAATTTTGAGTTTCTGTGAGCCTAGAAAACTAAATCAGAACTGTTAAAAATGATGGAATATGAAATGACTCAGCAGTACTGTGTTATCAATTTAAGACATTCCCAGAAAGAAAAAGAGCATGTGGGATTTTGTCTGAACCTGAACACATCAACTCACCAGCACTCTACCTTTGCTCTGTAGGTAAGATATTTGTTTAGAACAGTAATTTCTCTTAGAGATAGAGAGAAATAGCCAGCCTATTCTAGTGGTCTTCTATATTTATGTCAGACTACTCTACAGTATTATTTTAAAGCATTTCCTGTGATTTCTGAACTATGTAATGTCACTGTGTTGAAGTAATAAGTATGGTCTTCTGTTTTTATTATTTATTATAAAATATTTTTTAAACCTTTCAACTGTAGTTGCTTTGTGTAAAGGTAACTTAAGGTCTTAGAGTACGTTACATGTATTCAGTGATACTGTCCAAGCCACTCCAATAGCTTTAGTCCTGGGTCACACTTACTACTTGGATAACAGTAATATTACACAGGGAAATCGGTCACCCTTTGGGAAGGGCCTTATTAGTAGCTGATAAAGAGTAGTTGGTGGCAGTGATTACTACCTTATAGCCTGGCAGGAGGGGGCATGGCTGGAGAACCTCTGTCAGCCTTCCTCAGGATTGTCTGTGTGTCTGTATATAATCCAAATCTCAAAGTGTGTGTATGTGTGTGTGTGTGTCAGCTACTTGGGCAGGGATACGAAGCACTGGTTAGACAGAGAAGGTACTGGAAGTTTTGGCTTGACTACTCGGCTGGGATCTGAAGCCTACAGCTGTGCCAGTGGGGAGTCTTACTGGGAATCTGGAGAAAGGGAAAATCCAGCCTCAGACTGACTTTGATCTCTGTGTGCTCTTAAGGGAAATTGTACTTTACTGTGTGTGCACTTGTTATCCTTCCCAAAGCGCACGCCCCTCACTGGTGCTTGCGGTGATGATTGAGGCTCCTTGATTACTCAACCAGTGCATGGGCGTCACATATTAATTGGTGGCAGTGCTGGGATACCTACATCACATATTAATTGCATGACAGTGGTTAGTTAACCGCATCATACACTAATTGGCATGCAGTGGTGTGGATAGTGAATTCCTGTAGCTTGTGTACAGTGATCATTGAAGGTGTTTTTGTACTCTAAATCAGCCACGCAGTGAACATTCAGAGTTCAGATCACAACTGTGTTATTTCTTTTGTTAGATTAGTTAGTCGGGGAGAGCAGGCAAGCATGTCAGCAGAGGAGTATGGCAAGCTGACAAGGAGCCAGGTGGCTGAGATGTGCCAGGCTAAAGGACCAGTGCATGGAAACCTGACTAAGGCAGACATGATTGCAGCGTTGGTCACAGCTGCATCATAAAACACAAATCAGATGGATGATCAGACTGGCCGTAGGGATGTACAACACTCAGAGAATGGACAGCTCAACCTTTCTGCAAAAGGCTTAAAAACGCGTCTGGAGGTAAAGAGACTTGAGTTGGAGGCCAGGCATTTGGAAATGAAAGCTGTGGAGAAGGTGAGGCAGAGGCAGCATGAAAAGAAGATGCCGACTCTTCACCAGAGTCATGGAGGTAATGCGGAAGGGAGTAACCGGACCCATAAGCACAAAAGGTCAGTAAATTTCTTCCACAGTTTACAGAGGGGGGATAATTTTCATAGTTTCATTCATATGTTTGAGAGGGTATGTAAACAGTATGATGTTGACCAAAGGGGCTGGGTACGGTTCCTGACACCCTTACTCCATGGTAAAGCTGTAAATGTACTTTCCAAATTATCTGACGCTGACTGTTTTAACTATAATGCTGTAAAGAATTGTTTGTTAGAATTTTTTTAAGCTAAAATTGAAACGTATACAAAAAGTTTAGTGAGCACAGACACAACGCAGATGAAAGTGTGTGAAAATATGTTACTGAACTAAGCACTTATTTTCATAGGTCAGTGAGTGGATGTCAGGTCACCACATTTGAAGGGCTGGCAGACCTTTTGGTGAGGGGAGAAGCCCTTAGCACTTTGCCTGAGAACATGAGGATCTGGTTAGCTGACAGACATGAGGATCTGGTTAGCTGATAGACAATGTGCTGCTTCAGATAAATTGGGGAAGAAGGGGGACCTATACCGAGCAAGCAGAGCATCCCTGCACAGGAAAGGGACCCCTAGTACTGCTCATGCGTTTAAAGGAACCCATGGTGGGCAGCCCAGACTGCCCCAACAGAATCTGACAGTAGCAGGGAAAGCCACTAGTCCAGGTACATGTTCAGGACCTAGGGTTAAATGTTTTGAATGTAACCAGTGGGGCCATGTGGCATATAAATGTCCATGGAGGCAAGGTGGGGTACAAAAGATGAGACAGCCAGTAAGTGGGAAAGACAAAATGCCAATAGTAGGTTGTCTTGAGACTACTATCCTGCAGATGTCCTGATAGGGAAGGATATGGATGAGGCAGTACCATGTGTTAATGCAGTTACATGCAGTCAGGCTTGGAGACAAGCATGTGGGTCTGGTAGCCTGGGGGGGACCCAGACAGACTGCACACATGCAGCCAGGACTGGTGAGGTGGTTACTTCAAAGCGGGAGCTGCCCTGTAGCAGTGAGACTGAAGGTGAGCTACAGCTGCTTGTGGGTACTGATGTTCACTTGACAGAGTGACTGCAAAGGTAGAGGTGAGTAGTAGTACCCAGGCTGACAGCGAGGCACCGCTGTCAGAGGATGCCAGACTTCCTGTGGAAGGGGAGCTGGGAAGGGTTACAATGAGAGAGTTGAGACAGGCTCAGCTCTCAGACCCTACAGTACAAGGCCTGAGAAAGGTGGCTAGTAAGGTGCCTGATTCTCAAGGGAAAGGGAATTCTGTACACTGGGACAAAGGGTTATTTGTATACAGAGGGACCCCTGAGGGAGGGATAGAAGGTGAGAGAAAGCAGCAGTTGGCAGTGCCTAGACCCTACCGTCTGGCGCTTCTAGCCATAGCCCATAATATTCCCTTTGCAGGTCATATGGGTATAAAACATACAAAGAGACGTAGTATGCAGAACTTCTATTGGCCTGGAATTTCCAGAGATGTAAAAGGTAGGTAAGGCAGGAGACAAGGTGAGAGCTCATTTGATGCCTCTGCCTGTAATTGAGGAGCCATTTCAGAGGGTAGCTATGGATATTGTGGGCCTCTTGAGTACCCAACGTTCACAGGGAAAAAGTATAGCCTAGTGGTAGTAGATTATGCTACAAGATGCCCTGAGGCAGTGGCTGTGTCCTCCATTAAGAAAGAAAAGGTAGCAAAGGCTTTGTTAGAGATTTTCAGCAGGGTAGGATTCCCAAAAGAAATACAGACTGACAAAGGTGCCAATTTCATGTCAGCCCTGCTGGCTTGTCTGTGGAAGCACTGTGGGGTGAAGCACCTGAAGACCACTCCCTACCATCCCCAAACTAATGGTCTTGTTGAGAGGTTAAACTCTATACTCAAGTCCATGCTACGGGCATTTGCAGACTAGTTTAAGAGGGAGTAGGACAAATATTTGCCCCATCTGTCTACTTACAGAGAGGTTCCCGGGACTCCACAGCTTTTTCACCCTTTGAGCTGTTCAACCAAAGACAAACAGGTACAGAAGTACTGGTCAGGACGCTGCTCGTGTGGGTGCTGGAAATCACTTGCTCACAGTAAAACAAGATGAGCTTGCACAGTTCAATGTTCCTTTATTATACCACAAAAATGTATCTCACGGAGAACAAAAGTTAAGCGCTTTCGATTGGCACATCCAATCTTCATCAGAACTAAAACATAAAGTTGTCTTTGATCTTATATAAACAACACATATTACGTAGTTCAAAAAGTGCGCCAAATTTCTTAAAGCCACAGTATCCTTATGTAAAGGTCTATGAGAATCCTATATATTTGAAGCAGTAGTTAATCTGTATGGAAACTCAGTTAAAAATGTATACAATATGTACAATATGTATTTAAAAAATATATCTATATAAATGTATAAATATATGTGTATAAAGCTCTCATGTATATAAATACTATATTTAATATTTAATATTATTAATGATTTGTTATAACTAGTAAATTAATAAATTAATAAATATTGCTAAATCATATGTATTAAATTGCATATCAAAAAAGTATCAAAATTATATAAGAAATATGTGAAAAATGAGTAAAAAATGTGTAAAAATTGTAACGTACATCTCCATGCACACCTCCACTAAACTGAACAAAATTCAACAAAATTCTATTAATCAACAAGGAAAGGTTTGATGCTGATATGGTCATTAAGCCCGGGGTATCTAGTCGCATCAGTTTTGATTTGCCATACACTTTCCTTGAGAGCTAATCTATTTTTCCAATTACCCTCATATGCCTTGATTTGGTCAATAATAGCAAATATGAAATTATGGTTTTCCCCTTTATCTAAAACATGTCTGTATAGGGCGTTAGTGGTATCTTTCTTACTTATCTTGTAATAATGTTCATATATTCGTTTTTTGATACATCTCTCAGTTTTTCCTATGTAATATGCCCTACATGCTTTACAGCAAGCAAGATAAACCACCTGTTTACTATTACAGTTTCCTCTTTGACACTTAATCACTGTATGATTAATATCAGCTAATATTATTTTATCTGCTTCATTTATGTAATGACACTGACGGCATCTTCCACATTTAGTACTACCTCGAGTATATTAAATATAAAAATATTAAATATAGTATTTATATACATGAGAGCTTTATACACATATATTTATACATTTATATAGATATATTTTTTAAATACATATTGTACATATTGTATACATTTTTAACTGAGTTTCCATACAGATTAACTACTGCTTCAAATATATAGGATTCTCATAGACCTTTACATAAGGATACTGTGGCTTTAAGAAATTTGGCGCACTTTTTGAACTACGTAATATGTGTTGTTTATATAAGATCAAAGACAACTTTATGTTTTAGTTCGGATGAAGATTGGATGTGCCAATCGAAAGCGCTTAACTTTTGTTCTCCGTGAGATACATTTTTGTGGTATAATAAAGGAACATTGAACTGTGCAAGCTCATCTTGTTTTACTGTGAGCAAGTGATTTCCAGCACCCGCACGAGCAGCGTCCTGACCAGTACTTCTGTACCTGTTTGTCTTTGGTTGTACAGCCTATTTCGTAACTGTTCTTAGTGGTGACATGGCTGGAAGTGTGGAGGGATCGCCAGCTTCATTGTCGGGTATGGAGGTTTGCACATTACGGGCCGAAGTTTCGGCACTACAGAAGGATATTTCTAAATGAACTGCACTAGTAATGGAGCTTCTATCTGAGCAAAAGCAAGCTGACCAACAACAGTTCATTATTGAGCAGCGTGTGCTGCGCAATTCCAATGAGGCAATTCCGGCAGCTGCCAAAGATAAACCTAGTAAGTCCTGCGGTTTTATTTCTAAACAGAACGAAAGACTAGTTTCAGAGGGTATACTACAACGTAATTGTATTATTGTACAAGATTTCATAGCGGATGTCACAATTAATGATACTCCTGAACGGGCGTTTCCAGTACTGTTGCAGGGAAACGACAATTTTGAACATAACGAACGTATTGACTTGCCCGAGATACCTGATGAACATTTACAGGATAATTTACGTTCTTCTATTAATCAAGATAACCAGTCGAGCAGAAATGACCAAATATGCTACTCCGTAGGAAATGACTGTACTTTTGACTTCAGCTTTATCAAAAGCAATCATGAGAAACTTGGTGCTAGACCAAAAGAGAAAGCAACATCTAAACAATATGGCAAAACCAAACGAAATGGACAAAAAGGTACTGTGAATCAATATATGCATGCTATTAGTCCATTAATGAGAAAAGAGACTACTAAAAGTTATGGACATGGCATGTATGAACAAAAACAAAAACAAATACCAGTGATAATGTGTCCATGTGTTTAATGGATCATTTTTTGTCTGACGACTATGTATTTGAACAAAATATGAATGTAGTTACAAATGAAAATTTTAATATGCATGATTTTAAACATAATACTATAAAGGAAATGATATATAATTTTGGTAAAAAGCTGGCTATATACAAGAATACTAAAATGGACATAGCATATTTTTCCAAATGCCTTGATGTAAAAATAGTACCAAAAGGTATAAGATTTTTTAAACTCCCTTTAGGTATTAATTTCAGTAGGGAAGTTAAAAGGGAGTTTAATGAATTGTTTGATAAATTTGGTTTCTCCTATATTAAGACACTTATTAAATTTAATGACGAAAAATTAAGTTATCTAACTAATGAGCTAGAGTGTATGAATGACACTATCATTAAACATCCTGAGTTTAGCAATTGGAAGGATCTATATAACAAACAGTTTAGTAACACTCAAGAGAAAACGAAAGTGATTTTTGACAGAAAGAATAGGAAGTTAATGAGAGATAAGGAAAGTTATGAGAATGACAGAGCATATATATGGCCTAATGAAAAGAAAATTGATGGTAGAGAAAGAATAAACAGTATAAACGAAAGATCTAGAAATGTCAAGTGGGAAGAAAATTTTCGGGGGGGCAGATTTTTTCCAGCACCAAAACAAAGAAACCAAACCAACAGATGGAACTGAAGAATAAAGAATGTGACTACACCGTAATATCCGGTTTTTCACGGGGGAGGATTGAGACTAACATTATACAAATTATTAACAGTATTAAGTTGACTAATGAACATCTCTGTAAATTCACTGACAACTTAACTCACAAGCAAGAAGAAAATACATCTTATATAGATAATATTAAAGACACACATCAGATATTGTCGGAGTATAATGGTTTCAAAGTTTATAACTATACTGATATTACTATTGAAAAGGAATTTGTAAGCTTAATGAGTAAAGGAATGAAATTTATACCTACCTCAGAGCTTAATCTAATAGACACAATAAAGGAAGTGAAACTTTATTGTAGAAGACTCAACCTGGCTTTACATTTTGATAACAATGCATCTGATAATGCTTGTCATAATGTTAAACTGAAGAAACCAAGTACTTATATACCACCTAACAATCAGTTTATCCATAGTTATGAACAGACTGTAAGTAAAGATATATATTGGTTCTGTTTCGACAATAAAAGGAACAGATATAAAGAAAACCAAGGGTTAGATAACCTCACTCAGAAAGAAAGAAAGTGTTTGAATAGCATAATACGTAATAAAGACATTCGTATTATGAAGCCGGATAAAGGCGGTGGTATCGCTATCAGTTACACTACTGATTATAATTCCAAAATGCATAATTGGCTGTATGAATCTGGAAATTATGAAGTCATATCACAAAATGAAATTAATATAGGTTATAAAAGAATTGACCTTACCATCGAAGAATATATGATAGATAACAGAATAAGTAATGAAATATATACGTTTATAAGAAATGATTATCCGGTGGTAGCAAAAATAATAGGTATACCCAAAATTCATAAATCCATAGAAGACCCCCCTTATAGGCCAATAGTGTCAGGATCTAAATCTAAGACTTACAATATAGGAGTCCTGATTGACACATGGACTAAGCACATATATAATGTGGTGCCACACATAATGAAAGACATATGGATTTTCCTAAACAATCTCACATCAGATAAATGGAATAAGGAATATATATTCATCACTATTGATGTGGTTGACTTATTTACAAGCATACCCAAGGATGAGGGTCTCGAGTTTTTCTCTAATAGCCTTAGAAAGTATTCAGGTTTTAGTTGGGACAAGGTCAGATTGACCACTGAACTTATGTCCCTTGTTCTGGAACATAATTATATAGCCTTTCAGGGCGAACTCTCTAGACAAAAGACTGGGGTGGCTATGGGCGCTTCATGCGCCCCCATATTTGCTAACATGGTCATGTTAGAATGGGAAACTGAGTATTTGTTCAAGAGTAAACATTATGAAAAGGTTGAATACTATGCCAGATTCCTGGATGACCTGTTTGTATTATGGAAGGAGTCTGAAACTGAGATTCATGAGTTTATTGAATTTCTTAATAGTACTACAGAATTCTTGAAATTCACCTACAAATTCAGTAGTAAGGAGATTGCCTATTTAGACACCTTTATCTGGCATTCAGATGGTGGATTTGCTTCTAGAATTTACAGAAAACCAACTTATTCCAATGATTTCATAGCGTATAATAGCAATCATCCACCATATATGTTCAAGAATATTATTAAGGGGCAATGTATTAGGATAGCACGAATGTCTTCCAGTTTGGATATTATGAAGGAAGATATAGGTATGTTGAGCAATATGTTTGAAAAAAGGGGGTACCCGAATAAAATGATTAAGAAAATTTCACAATATGTTATTTCCCAATGGTATAATAAATATAAACCACTTTTGGGCGATATTGATGGTATAAACAACACAAGAGTAAAGGAATTGACCAACAGCCTTAATAGAGTATGTGTGCTTACATACAATCCTTACGTACATTACATTAAGGAAATTTTGTACAGACATTGGGATGTCATCAATTCAAATGGTTTAGACATTAAGTTAGGAATTAAACCAAAAATTGTATACAAGGTTGCACCCAACATTAAAAGATTACTGGAACGTACAGATAAGCTGAATAATGTGAAGGATAAATATACTCGAGGTAGTACTAAATGTGGAAGATGCCGTCAGTGTCATTACATAAATGAAGCAGATAAAATAATATTAGCTGATATTAATCATACAGTGATTAAGTGTCAAAGAGGAAACTGTAATAGTGAACAGGTGGTTTATCTTGCTTGCTGTAAAGCATGTAGGGCATATTACATAGGAAAAACTGAGAGATGTATCAAAAAACGAATATATGAACATTATTACAAGATAAGTAAGAAAGATACCACTAACGCCCTATACAGACATGTTTTAGATAAAGGGGAAAACCATAATTTCATATTTGCTATTATTGACCAAATCAAGGCATATGAGGGTAATTGGAAAAATAGATTAGCTCTCAAGGAAAGTGTATGGCAAATCAAAACTGATGCGACTAGATACCCCGGGCTTAATGACCATATCAGCATCAAACCTTTCCTTGTTGATTAATAGAATTTTGTTGAATTTTGTTCAGTTTAGTGGAGATGTGCATGGAGATGTACGTTACAATTTTTACTCATTTTTCACATATTTCTTATATAATTTTGATACTTTTTTGATATGCAATTTAATACATATGATTTAGCAATATTTATTAATTTACTAGTTATAACAAATCATTAATAATATTAAATATAGTATTTATATACATGAGAGCTTTATACACATATATTTATACATTTATATAGATATATTTTTTAAATACATATTGTACATATTGTATACATTTTTAACTGAGTTTCCATACAGATTAACTACTGCTTCAAATATATAGGATTCTCATAGACCTTTACATAAGGATACTGTGGCTTTAAGAAATTTGGCGCACTTTTTGAACTACGTAATATGTGTTGTTTATATAAGATCAAAGACAACTTTATGTTTTAGTTCTGATGAAGATTGGATGTGCCAATCGAAAGCGCTTAACTTTTGTTCTCCGTGAGATACATTTTTGTGGTATAATAAAGGAACATTGAACTGTGCAAGCTCATCTTGTTTTACTGTGAGCAAGTGATTTCCAGCACCCGCACGAGCAGCGTCCTGACCAGTACTTCTGTACCTGTTTGTCTTTGGTTGTACAGCCTATTTCGTAACCCTTTGAGTTGTTGTATGGGGATAGGGTGAGGGGGCACCTAGATTTAATTCATGATGCGTGGGATGGTGAGTGTGAATCTCACAAGGAGTGTGTTGTGGCATATGTCCTAAACCTCAGGACGAGGCTCAGGGAACTCATGAGCCTGGCCCAGGAGAACCTGGCAGAAGTCCAACTACAGAAAAAGGTCTGGTATGACAGGAATGCTCAAGCTAGAGAGCATGCTGTAGGGCAGCAGGTAATGGTTCTCATTCCTGTCAGGCACAACAAACTGCAAGTAGCTTGGAAGGGACCCTACAAGGTGGGTAAGAATGGTAAGTGATGTTAACTACATGGTGAAACCGCTAGGCAGGAGCACAGATTGCACCATGTTAACATGATGAAACCTTACCATGATATGGAGGCCCTTGTGCTGAATATTTGCAGTGGATTGCAGGAGGAGTCTGAGGGAGATCTGATGACTGATCTACTCAATGAGGCTCGGACTGACACCTTAGTGGAAAGGATAGCAATGTCCCAGCAGCTATCTCCTACCCAGGTTCGAGAAATCAGAGCAGTATTACAGGAGGTTGGGGACATGTTCACTGGGAAACCAGGGTGCACCCATCTAGTGCAGCATCAGGTGGATACTGGACCCCAAAGGCCCATTAGGCAGGGCTCTTATAGGGTGCCTGAGACAGTCAAACAGACTCTGAGGGAGGAGATACAGGAAATGTTGGAACTAGGGGTAATTTAAGAGTCCATCAGTCCCTGGACCTCACCAGTGGTGCTAGTGCCAAAGAAGGATGGCAGCACCAGGTTTTCTGTGGACTACAGGAAATTAAATAGTCACACAGAGTCAGATGCTTACTCCATGCCTAGGACAAATGAAGCCCAAGAGCAGCTGGGTGGGGCCAAGTATTTTACAACCATTGATCTTACCAAGGGTTACAGGTAGGTGCCCTCGACTCCCAGTGCTAGAGAGAGGTCAGCCTTTGTGACTCATTTTGGCTTGTATGAGTTCACAAAGATGCCCTTTAGGATGAAAAATGCCCAAGCGACTTTCCAGAGGCTAGCAGATCATATCCTAGCAGAAAAGCAGGAGGGGTTGCCCTTGCTTACCTAGATGATACTGCCATCTGCTGCCATTCCTGGCAAGAGCACCTTCGACATATCAGGGAGGTGCTGGGCAGACTACAAAGGGCAGGGTTGACCATTACGCCAGGCAAATGTCAGGTGGGCATAGCAGTGGTCTCCTACATGGGACATAGGGTGGGGAGTGGTAAGGTCAGGCCAGAACCAGCCAAAGTGGAAGCCATTTAGGCATGGCCTGGACCTGTTACCAAAAAGCAGGTGAGAGCATTCTCAGAGACAGCAGCCTACTACAGAAAGTTTGTCCCTGGTTATAGTACCATAGCTGCTCCCCTCACAGACCTGATAAGGAAAAACAGGCCAGATAACGTAGTGTGGACCACAGCATATGAGCAATCATTCCAGAAGCTTAAAGAAGCTTTGGGAAGACACCCTGTGTCAGCCAGTCCAGATTACAGCAAAGAATTTGTTGTGCAGGTGGATGCTTCGAACCGTGGGGTGTGGGCTGTACTTATCCAGATTTCAGAAGAGCACCCAGTGGTTTATCTCAGTCGTAGGCTCCAACCCAGGGAAGAATGCTATGCAGCTGTAGAAAAGGAATGTCTAGCCATAGTGTGGGCACTGCAGAAACTTCAGCCTTATCTGTATGGAAGAAAATTCACTGTAGTTGCAGATCACAATCCCCTAACATGGTTACATGGAGCCAGCCAGCAAAATGCCAAGTTGCTAAGATGGAGCCTAGGATTGCAAGCATATATGTCAATGCAGCACTGCAGTGGGGTTACCAACACCAATGCAGATGGACTCTCAAGACAGAGGATGGGGTAAGGTGTACTCAGATAGACCTAACCCTCTCAAGCTTCTCAAGGGTCACTTGAAAAACTAGCTTGAGTTATCTGGGGGGAAGATATGTAAAGGCTGTCAGCCTATCTAGATAGAATTTTGTAAATAATTCTGTCACTGCAAATATTAATGTAATCCACAGACTTGTTCTACAAATGTAGAGAGAACTATATGTTATGATTAAACTATTATGTTGTACTGAGCTTCAAAAATGTAACCACAGTGCACTCTGCTGGAGAAAGCTGAGAAGTCAAGCACTGTATGACTGTTTGATCTCAAGCTTGGAGACAGGATGCCTGGGCCAGGAAATTATTTCTATTGTCTTGATTTAAGAGATAATTACTAAGGTTTTACATGTATAATGTCTTTTATTGCTGTGGCTTCCTGGCCGATGCAGCTCACTAAGAACTGGAAATTTTGAGTTTCTGTGAGCATGGGAAACTAAATCAGAAGTGTTAAGAATGGTGTAATCTGAAATGACTCAGCAGTACTGTGTTATCAATTTAAGACATTCCCAGAGAGAAAGAGAGCATTTTGGATTTTTTGTCTGAACTTGAACACATCAGCCAGATTAGTCTAGCTGTTTTCTATATTTATGTCAGACTATTCTACAGTACTATTTTAAAGCATGTTCCTGTGGTTTCTGAACTCTGTCATGTCATTGTATTGAAGTAATAAGCATTGTCTTGTGTTTTTATTATTAAATATTTTTAAACCTTTCAACTGTGGCTGTTTTGTGTAAAGGTAATTTAAGCACTTGGAGTACATTGCATGTATTCGGCAATATTGTCCAAGCCACTCCAATAGCTTTAGCCCTAGGTCACACTTACTATTTGGACAACAGTAATATTACACAGGGAAACTGGTCACCCTTTGGGAAAGGCCTTATTAGTAGCTGATAAGAGTAGTTGGTGGCAGTGATTACTATCTTATAGCCTGGCAGGAGGGGGCATGGCGGGAGAACCTCTGCCAGCCTTCCCCAGGAGTGTCTGTGTGTTTGTATATAAACCAAATCTCAAAGTGTGTGTGTGTGTGTGTGTGTGTGTGTGTGTGTGTGTGTGTGTGTGTGTCAGCTACTTGGGCAGGGACACGAAGTACTGGATGGACAGACAGGGTACTGGAGATTTTGGCTTGACTACTTGGCTGGGATCAGAACCCTATAGCTGCGCCAGTGGGGAGTCTTAATTGGGGATCTAGAGAGAAAGGGAGAAACCAGCCCCAGACTGACTGTGATCTGTGTGTGCTCTTAAGGGAAATTGTACTTCACTTTGTTTGGGAGGTAAACCTCTTAACTACCTCCCCCAGGAAGAGTGCAGAAACATGTCTGCTCAGCTGAAGGAGAAGTTATCTTCTGCTAAGACCTCTGGAATGATGTGCCCCTGGGCAAAAGTTTTGTGGTCTGTTTTTGAAAGAAGCAAAAAGGCCTTTTTCTGGTATATCCACTTGTGGACCAAGATCTAGAAAAATATCCTTGTCTAACTCATGGGGATCCACTTCTGTGCTGTTGAGGTGATCTGACACCATGTTGTCCTTAGAAGAGATACAGCATGCTCTCAAGGATTTAAGAAAAGTCACAGGTTAGTGAAGGCTCAAATGCCTTGCCCCTCTTCAATCAGAAAGGAGTTTAAATAAGGCAGTCATAAAGATAAGGATAGGCAAGAATTTCCTTGATACACAAATATGTAAACACTGTAGGCAGATACTTGAGGTAAACCCTTGGTGCAGTGGAGTGACCAAATGGAAGTGAAATGAAATTGATTGTTTCATTCCACCCCAAATCTGAGGAACCAAATGTAAATGTGTTGAATATGAATGTATAAGAAGGCATCCTTTTAATATAGGGTAACTCAGAGCAACCTGTCCCAAAAGTAAAGAAAGCATGCCTTGAATGTTTAGCACCTTGACCTTCCTCATTCCCAAGAACTTGTTCAGCTTGGAGAGATCGAGAAATGGTATCCAAGGCCCATACATCTTGGAAACCCAGACCTATCCATTGGGAAGTGGCTCTACTGCATCACAGGCAATCAGCTGATGCAAATATATACAGACAAGTGTGTCTAGTATGAAAGGACCAGGGCATCCTCAAATTTATTAATCTTTTGTGGACTAAGTTAGTACCACCTGGTCAGCGGACTTTGTTCAGTGGAGACCTAAGGTGGTATTCATACAGACTAGGGACACTTGGCCAGGGAACTGGGGAAATTTTTAAGTTTTTTTTCATCAGTGCAC